>NW_006408527.1:37589214-37620277 GCF_000296735.1 Chrysochloris asiatica | reverse complement strand
GACGGCACTTAACAACAACAACATACCACACAGAAAACATATGTTCATATAAATGTCCAAAGGGCACATTGTGAAAGCCAGTCTCCTGCCCACAGGCATATAGCTTTTCTTATTCCATGGGCCTAGACTCTTCAGCTGCTCTATCTCACTATGCCATCGCCTCTGCCACCATCTCTGCTGTCAATGTTTTTCTAGTTAGGATCCCATACTCTAGTCATGCTCTGCCTTTTTGATGGTCCTAGGGTCCTCTGTTCCTGAAAAGAAAAATAAACTACTCTCCCATTTTAGTTACACATTGTCTGCATTTACAGTTCTGACAATTGCAATTAGTCCTGTTAACAATTACTCACAATTGAGTCATAAAATTTTATCCCCATTTTCACCAATCCCTTTTCACAATACCAATCTGGACAAAAGGCAAACTATTCAGTGGGGATTCTATCTTATCCCACATTCTGAAGCTAAGCACACTCATGAAAGCTTGTAAGCCAGCTACTTTTTGCCCCCTATTTTTGGTAGCCAGTGTCTAAGTTGCACATCCATATTAACCCAGTGTACTGAAAAGGCAAGCTTGATCCTTGATATGAAGAATCCTTTCCTTTCTGTTGGAATTTTAGCAACTACATCCAGAAGCAAAGGTCCAGCTCATAAAATTGTAGTAATTTAAGCATGTTCCCTTTATCAAACTTCTTTATCTGCATCTGGTCGAGTTCTGGTCAGCTAGCCATCCCCAAGCTAGGTCAAATGGGTACTATTGGCAAGTTTGGGAATTCTCACATGCCTTCTCCCAATTGTGACCAGCTTGTCACTTTTCCCTCAACTCTAGGCCTTCTTTCATTTAAAAATAAGATAATGTTAAGTATTTACAAAAATATAGAACAGCAGGAACTCTCATACACAGCGGTGGGCATAAATGTTTTTCATCAGTTTGGAAAACTCTTTGATAGTTTTACTAAAGTTAAACAAATGCATGATATTACAACTTTGTTTCTGGGCATACATTGTACATAATTGCAAGCGCTTATGCATCAGTTATGTTTATGGTAGAATTATACAAAATAGCACAAAACTAGTAACAATTCAGATATTTATCCATAGTTGTTGTTGTGTTGTCAAGCCAATTCCTACTCATAATAACCCTATATAGCATTTAAAGGCTAAAAATCTTTGCAGGAGCAGAAAGCTTCATCTTTCTCCCACAGAACCACCAAGTTTGTGATTAGCAGTCCAGTTCTCATTCTACAGAGCCACAGCACTTCCTTATCAATAGTGAGATGCATAAATTATAATATATTCATACAATGGAATATTTTACCATAATGTTAGATGAGTTTCAAAGAAAATATAGAGCCAAGGAAATAAAGTGCAAAATAATACATCTTGTGTGATTACCTTCATACAATGGTTTTAACAGTAAAATTTTCATATGAGAAGTTTTGTGCTGTTGTTGTTAAGGGCCTTCAAGTCAGTTCCAACTCATAGAGACCCTGTATAGGATTTCTGAGGAGCAGCTGATGACCTTAAACTGGCAACCCTGTGGTTCAAATCCATTAACCCTCAGTGCCACACCAGGAAGATCAGTAATTAAGAGGACATAAAAATATCTTTGGGATATTGGTCTGAGTGGTGGCTTCGTAACTGTGTTCACTATTTGCCTATCTACAAACTTGTACATTTATATTATGTGCAATTTTTCTGCATACGCTGTAAATAGAATTAAAAAAAAATAAGAACATTATAAGTAGCTAATAAATACGGAAAATTCTGGGTGATATCATAGTTACCAATAGAAGATAACACAGATTTTTATTGGGACCAGGAACATACTGATTTAGATTGGAGACTTTTTCTCTACTTTAGCAGAAAAATCCTCATGGCGACAACTTGTATGTATGCATTAATAACGTGTTTTAATTTTTTTTACTCTGTTGTTGTGAAGTGCCGTCGAGTCGATTCCGACACACAGCAACCCTGTATAGAGTTTCCAAGGAGCAGCTGGTGAGCTAGAATCACCTACCTTGCAGTTCAAATGACTTTACAGACTGACACATTAGCCCACAGCACCACACAGGAGTATACATTTATTTTTTAAATAATAGTTTGGTGGTGGTGTTGGTGTTGGTTATGTGCCGTGGAGTCGGTTCCGACTCACAACGACCCTGTATAGGATTTCCGAGTTAGGAAAAAGAAAAATTGCTCAGTAAAAAAACAACACTTCAAATAATGTAGGATAAGCACTGGAATGGTAACCAGAGTTGGCAGTTTCAATCCACAGCTGAAAATGACTGGATGGCTTTTAACAACAGCAACACACACACAAAAGGGTAATTTATAAATTTATATTATTTAGCCGCTTATTTTATTTTTGTGTGAGAGGAATAAAAATTCATTTCTGATGACTACTTTCTAAATCATGTTAAAAAATTAAAATGCACCCCCTGTTTAAGTAAATGTATTTTAGTACAATATTGTAATTGTCAACATGAACACAACAGTACCTTATGCTTACGTTTGTTGTTATGTACCTTCGAATCAGTTCTGTCTCACAGTGACCCTGTATAGGGTTTCTGAGGAGCAGCTGGTGAATTTTAACTGCTGACCTTATGGTTTAAACTGACCTTGCGTTCCAGTGCATTATCCCTCAACAAATTACCATTGGTCAAATCCATGTAGCTGTAAGAAGATAGAAAACAGATAGATAATGACTGTCCAAATTCCTTGCCATAATTTCTCACAAATCCCAGAAACTGCCAAATATTTGTTGTGCACAATAAATGCATGTTCGATTTTCTATTACGGTGCTATGATCTGTATAGACAAATTGAAAAAGTGAGGAATGGAAAATTTTTAAGTGGAAGAATAATCTTGTAATGGGCAAACACTTTTAGTGATAGATATACTTTAACTCAAAAGACTTTGTTCCAGGCTGCCGCCTCCCTGTTCCTGCACACCGCCCCTCCCCCACCCTCGGATTCCCTCGGTCCAGCTCGGTTCTGAGAGCATGAAGTTAGTGTATAAAGAGGAGCACCAGTTCGATAGATGCAGCTGTGAGGGGGAGAAGATCAGAAATACCCAGCCCAGGTCCCGGTGATAGTAGAAAAGACTCCCAAAACTTGAATAGTTGATCTAGACAAAAAGCAAACATTTGGTACCTTCTGATCTCATAGTTGGTCAATTCTATTTCTTGATCCAGAAGTGAATTCATCTCTGGGCTGAAGATGCCTTGTTTTCTTTGTCAACAATGTGATTCCACCCACCAGTGCCACAATGGGTCAGCTATCAGGACCAAGAAGAAGACTTCTTTCTATACATTGCTTACAGTGATGAAAGTGTCTACGGCCTGTTAAGTTGCTGCCCCTAAGGTGGGGAGGTCCCTTTCTACAGAGAAAAATGTCCCCTCCTTTCTTCAGGCTCAGGCACTACCTCACTTTCTCAGGCCCTGCACTACTTCATGTTTGAGGCTTTCTCTCTAGCCCCTCCTAGCAGGAGACGTAATAGTACACATGGCCACTATTATTTTTGCGAAGTGCTGTAGAGTCGGTTCTGACCCACAGTGACCCTATATAGGGTTTCCGAGGAGCAGCTGGTGAGCTTGAACCACCAACCTTGAAGTTCAAACAGCTTAGCGTTCTGGCGCATTAGCCCACAGCGCCACACCAGGACTCACATCTCTCTTTTCTTTTTTCCTCCCTTTTCTGCCACCTTTCCCACTCTACTTCAGATTTTTGGTTGTCAACCTCACATCCAATGATTGTTTTGGTTTCTGGTCCCTTTGTTAACTACCCAAGGTACATACAACCATAATAATCCCATTTCTACCTTCTATTTTGGGGGCAGATAGAAGGGACTAAAATTGTGTGTTGGGGGGAAGGTAGGAGGCACATCAATAAAGAAGAAAACACCAAAAAAAAAAAAAAGACTTTGTCCTAGCCCCTTACTTGGCTCAACTCAGTCACACTAAAGCATATAAACTGTATCTTTTGAACTTCTACACATTTCTACAGCTAGAATAACCTCAGGAATCATACAAGTAAGTGGTCATAAAATAGCAATGAAAGGATCAAAAGCTTTCAATTGTTTCTGGAATGTCTCATCCCACATCCTCTCATAGGCAGTAAGGCCAGTAAGGGAAGGCTATTAAATGGTGCAATCTGGTTCTTTATTCTCCCATGGATGAGCTAGTAGAGAAATCAAGCTGAAGTTTGTAGGTTCATAATGGACTGTGGAAGAGGCGTGGGAACAGTTATTTGTCACCCATTTGTCATGGAAGAGTTATTCCTTTAAGAATCATTTAGTCTATAATTGCAATCACATTCAGCTAAATTCCTTCAGTGCAGTCACTCATCACTGGTTGTAAGTCAGCACTTCCGGAAAGGCAGTAACTCTTTTGGCCTTTATTGCCATTACTACACAGGAATTAGTACTTCACTGAATGGAATCCTAGTGGTCCAAAAGAACCAAAGTGGAATGTGCTGGAAGGAAATAGCTAGCTAAAAATAACCTTCCTCATTTTTAAAAAATGCATTTGTCAATTTGTGAGATAAAAGTTTCTCAAAAAAAAAAGAAGAAGAAATGTAATGACTGTATAAATGATGATCATCATATGAACTTATTTTCTTGGTACTTAAAAATACTTTTTAAGCCTACATTACAGTTTTATATTTTATTAGTTTTGTTAAGTAAATTCAAGATTTTTACTGTGTAGGTCTCCCCCCAAAAAATCCATTATTAACTTGTGAACCATAGATGTTCTAGGGTCAGATTATCTAATATTTTAAGTGCTAATATTCTATCAAGATTAAAAAATTTACTTTAAAATGAACTGTAACTTAAATGTAATAAAAGTCACATATCACAAGTAGATAGTTGTGATGGGTTTAAGAGTTTCATATCTCTTTCTGTCACAACCTAAATAAACATAAAGCATATTTTCATGATCACAAATCATTTCCAATGCACCTGGATATTTCTGATCAATCATTCCTATAATTGACCTTCAGGCAGTCACTTCTGTATCTCTATAGGCCCAGACTATTTTGCTTTTCTTGGACATTATGGAAATACAATCAAACAATATACACTCTATTTTGATTGGTTTCATTCTCTAGGCATAGTGTTTTTTTTGAGATTTACCTATTTTAATGTGTGTATTGTTAATTGGAGTCTTGGTGTGGCACTGTGGGATAAACACTTCACCTCATGGTTAGTTTGAACCTTAAGGTCGGCAGTTTCAGCTCACCAGCCACTACTTGAAAACCCTATCTAGGATCTCTATAGGTCAGAACTGACTTGCCGGCACATAAAAGCAACAACATTGTTAATTTAGTTATAATTTTTACTTCTGGGTGGTATGCTATAATGCCTTTCAAGATAAAATTCTGGGAATCTTGTTGTTACTAAGAATAAAACTGTTATACAGATATGAATACAAGTATTCTATATAAGGTGTCCTGGTGGCACTGTAAGTTAAACACTAGACTGCTGCCCAAAAAGTTGACAGTTCAAACTCCACAGCTGTTCCTATAAAGATTTTCAGCCTCAGAAACTCTATATAGGGTAACTATCAATCAGAAACTACCTGATGTCAGTGGAATTCATGTAAATATATTTGTCCATTTTTACTGGATGAAATATCTAAGAGTAGACTTTGTGGACCAAGCAATAGGAGAATATTTGAATGTACTAAAAAGAATTCCTCAAGTAGTCCCCAAAGTATCTTTATAAATGGTTCCATAACAATAAGATAAATATATTGATAAATATGACTTAATCCAATCTATTCTATTTACAAATATTAATTCTAGATAAATTACAGAGAATTATAGACCTAAATTGTGGTTAAGTGCCATCTAGTCGGTTCTGACTTACAGTGATGGTTTATAGGATTTTCAAAGGTTCAGATCTTTGTGGGAGCAGAAAGTCTCCTCATTCTCCCACAGAGTAGCTGGCAGGCTTGCATTGCATACCCTGAGCTAGTATTTATGATGTGGAGCTACCATGCTCCCAAACCTGTTTAAGGTATTTTAGTGACTTTGTGACAAGTAAATATTTATTGGTAAATAAAAAGCATCCTTCAAAAGGCAAACAAAAATTAGAATTTAGCATATTTTTATGAAACCCACTTTTGTAAAAAAAAAAAAAAAAAAAATTGGAAAATGATGATACAATATTCTGCAAGCTTTTTACCTTTTACTTTTGACTTGCAGTCTGGCTAGACCCTGTAAGACAACACTGAAATGAAGTAGGAATAACAGGCAGGCTTGCTTGTTCTCAAACTTATGGGGAACATTTTGGTATTTGTATACAAGGTACAAGGGCAGAGTAGCTTTTATCACAGATAGATATTTTCTTTTATCATAGTCTGTGTGGAAATTAACAAAAAAAATCATGAATGACAGGTGTGACATTTTTGTCGAATTTGTCATTGCAGCTAATAAAATGGTCATGGCTCCTATTTTCCTTTTATTCTACTAATGCTGTGAACTACACTAACAGTTTTTGAATATTAGAAGAAAACATACTTCTTTGACATAAATGGAATTTAGATATGCATGGACACATGTTATTTATTTCAAATATTATGTTATAATCTCATACTACTTCAATAATTTTGTTGCTCAGATACCTTCCGATTTGTTCATGAGGTATTCTTACAGTGTGTTCCTTGGACATATCCCTAATATTGTGGGTTTTTAAAATGACATTACAAGATGTTCAAGACTTATCTGTTTTTATTTCCTATCCAGTTCTAAAAGCAGCTACTTCTCCAAGGAGCCCTGTTTCTTGTTATTGGAGAATAAGAAATGTATATTTATACTAACCCGTCTTAGGGTAAAACAGCTCTCCACATGTTTGCTGTTTTTAGGTACAATGAGGTCACTGCCAAATCCTGCTGCACAGGCTTGAAAAGGAGCTTAGATGAGGTTAGTTATTCTCTAACTGTTGGGAAGTTTTACAGTACAGTATTGATGATGGGGTATATATCCCCATACATCTTAAAAATAAGTCCTGACTGACAGTTTTAGCTCCAAAATGTCACTCTCATCATTACAAAAAGAAAAAGCTGAACAAACTGAAAACCTACCACTTTGCTTGGACTCAGCAGAGAATTAAAGTCAGACATCAAACTATCAATCACATTCTGAAAAGACAAGCAAATCCAGAGTCATAGTTGAAGTCTGCTGACCAGGAGAGAGGTTACTGGAGTACTGCTGTTAAATGCTATCAAGTTGGTTCTGACTCACAGAGACCCTGTAGAATGTTTCCAAGGCTGTAATTCTTTGTAGGAACAGAAAGCCTCATCTTTCTCCTGTGGAGCAGCTAGTGGATTTCGACCACTGGCCTTGGGCTTGGTAGCTCAGTGCCTAACCCATAGCCCCATCAAGGCTCTTTACTTAAATCATAGAAATACTTAAATGGCAATCTGAAGGAATGCTAGACTGATTATGGATTAGAATGCAAGTGAGAAACTCCTAGGGGAGTCACTAGCACACTGCTATGGGTTTTACCTCCAAGAAGCTCGCCAAATTCTCAAAGAGAATTTGATAAGAAATAAGAAAGATGCTTTCATACTTCTTTCAAGGAGACAGGAAGAGAAACAACTGTGAAGCAAACCAAAAGTTGCTGGGCATTCTCCATAGTAAAAGGTCTACTTTTCCAGAATTTTTACTGAAATAGGAAAAGAGCACGTCTCTCACTTTAGCCATAATAAGCCTTCTAGTATCACTGAAGAAAGTTAAAAAGTCTAAGAAACAGTGGTGGAGGTAATAACTGAAAGACTGAGATATTGTCATATTGTCATAAGATTATAGAATGTACCCAGTACACTGCACATTACCTACACTAACAATGTTCCAATATAAAGAATGAAAGAGCTCCTCTAAATACTCATCTCTAAGGATTAGAGACTTCTACTGTGTTGCTGTGGATCAGCACTGGACTGCAAACCACAAAGTCGGCAGTTCAAACGCACTAATTACTCTTCGAAAACCACATACAGGGTCACTACGAGTTGGAAACGACTCAACAGCACTTAACAACAACAAGAAGGACTAAACAGAGTTCAAATCAAACAGAAAAGTCTTGGTGTGTCACTTTAGGATAAACACTGGATTGCTAACCACAGCGTTTGTGGTTCAAACCTACCAGCTGCTCCATGGAAAACTGATATGAGGTCACTATGGATTGGAATCAATGTGAAGACACTTAACAACAGCAACAACAAATTAAGCAGAGGGAAACAAATACAAATGTATTGGAGGAACCCAAGGTCTTAAGCACCTGTGAAGGGCCATCAAAGTGTTCATGTGAGAAAACCATTATCTTTTAATTCCATGTTTCCAAAAACCATCTGAAATCCTCTAGTACAACTACAGTAAATACAAAACACAGACCAAATCCTAGTCAGATTAATATAAAACCTTATACAAAAGGTATCTATTGCCCACATTTCATTATTGCCTGGTATAAGTCTGGCTTTCAAAAAGTCTACAAGTCAAAAAGGGCAAGAAAAAAAATTTAAAGACAAAAGCAACCACACAGAAAAGATTCAGATATTCCATAGATATTACAATCATTGGAGATTTAAAAGAATTATGATTAACCCATTATGGGCTTTACTGTGTGTCACTGTGCTAAGTACTGGACTGCTAACCACAAAGTTGGCAGTTAAAACCACCAGTGGCTCATAGAAAACCCTATACAATGTCTACACAACAGTGAGAAAAGTGGGAAACATACTAGCACAGATTGTAATGAAAACAGATACACAGAAATATTAAGAATGAATGAAATGGAAATAGTTAAAAATCCGAGGCAATCTAACAGATGAAGCATGATTGTAATGACATCATCAGTAGATTGTACATGACAAAAGAACCAGTAAACTTGAGGCTACCCATTGCCATCAAGCCAGTTTTGACTCACCAGTGCTATAGGACAAAGATGAAATGCATCAAAAAGTTTTTGGTGTGGACCTGTAGGTTAATGCACTGGACTGCAAGGTCAGTTTGAACCACAAAGTCAGAGGTTCAAGTTCACCAGCCAGGTTGCTATGAGTTGGAACCGATAGATGGCACTTCACAACAATAACAATCTTTATGGAGGTAAAGTGTCATAACTTTTTTTAATGTGAAGATGCTGGCAGATTTGAACCTCTGTGCCATGTTCCAAACAAATTAAAAGCAAAAGAGTAAAGAAAACAACAAAGCAGAATTGCCAAGAAAAAAATGAAATGTTGACTCATGTATATTTATATTTTTCAATATTGTTGATGAAATATGATACTCATATAAAATATTTGTGTCACATATCAAATGGGTTGCCATCTCAAGGAAAATCTCATGTGTAATTGTTATAAGATGAACTAGTCATTTGTTAAATGATTTCTTGCTAAATATGACAAATTCGGTGTACATTTTTTTATATTTATATTCCTTGGTGTTTCCGGAGCTTCCTGGATCTGCTGTTTGGTTTCTGTGCTTAATTTTGAAAAGGTTTTGGGCATGAATACTTCAAGTATTGCTTCTGGACAATTTTCTATTATTTTATGACTGTTATGTCAATTACATGTATATCATATCTTTTTGAAATTGAGAAAATTCATTCTACATTTTAAATGTATTTATCTCCAGGAACTGGAGTCCTGGTGTGGTGCTGTGGGTTAATGCATCAGAAAGCAAAGCCATTTGAACTGCAAGGTCAGTGGTTCAAGCTCACCAGCGGCTCCTCAGAAACCCTATACAGGGTCGCTATGTTTCGGAACTGACTCGACGGCACTTCACAACAACAATCTCCAAGAACTCACACAAAATGTCTATTTTGTTTTTCTTTTAGTAGTGTTAATCAGTAAGCTTATATAGGGTCACCATGGGTCCGAACTGACTTGACAGCACCTAACAAACACAAAAACAATCAGTAATAATAACCATAGGCAATAGTAGTAATAGAAATAGTCCAGTCATGAGTATAGATTTATTCATTCAGAAGACAAAAGTATAAATCTTCCGATTAGATATTATCTCAGTCATCATGTTTGCAGCTAAATCTTTAATGTGATGAATTACCACATCATCAGAAAGTAGAAATGCCATGACTTTGCTTACTCTCTTTTCTTCCAGCAGGCATTTAGCAATGTTTTCAGCACAAACCATTGTTTCTTTCATATTTTCTGTGTTTCTCCAATCAGTACAATATAATGTTACCCTATAAGATGCTACAGTGACTTTTCCATTTTTAGTTTGAAAAAGCTATAACAACAAATTTTCATTTTTAAATAGCTCATGTCTGCATTTAAATTATTCAATTCCATTGTGCTTAAACACTAAATTGATTTATCTTAAACTGATGTCACAACTTAAATTGGCAGTATAGCTTATTCAAAAATGATATTTTACATAAGATACAACACTCTGAATTATTGGCTCTTCAAAGCTAAGGGGTTTGGTGGGAAGTTTTCATCATAGCATCCTGTTTTATTTAAATTTTTGCTCAGTTTCTTTGGATTATTTTTCCAAAGAAAATATTGCTTTACATGAGTCAGAGAATTCCCTGATAGGTCAGTTACATCTTTCTTCAACATCTTTAGAAATAAATAGTGCAGCTGTGGACTGAGGAAGTCAAGTTCTGTAGTGCCTTTTTGTTGTTGTTGTTGTTAGGTGTCATCGAGTTGGTACAGACTCATAGAGACCTTACGCACAGCAGAACAAAATACTGCCTGATCCTGGGCCAACCTCACTACTGTTGCCACGCTTGAGTCCATCGATGCTGCCTCTTGGCCATTTCATCTCATTAGGAGTCTTTCTCTTTTTCTCTGACCCTCCTCCTTACCAAATATTATATCCTTCTCCAGTGACTGATCCCTCCTGATAATATGTCCGAAGTATGAGAGACGAAGTTTGGCCATCTTGGCCTCCAAGGAACACTCTGGCTGCATTTCTTCCAATGTTGGTTCTTTTGGCAGCCCATGGCACTTTCAATATTCTCTTCCAACACCATAATTCAAAGCATCAATTCTTCTACTGTCTTCCTTATTCAATGTCCATATTTTGCATGCATATGAGGTTCTTTAAAATACCATGGCTTGGGTGAGGCACATCATAGTCCTCAAGCTGACATCTTTGCTCTTCAACACTTTAAAAAGGTCTTGTGCAGCAGATTTGCCTAATTCAATATGTCCTTTGATTTCTTGACTTAAAAGAATTATGAGTGTTGATAGTTTCCATTGCTCTATTCCAGTGTGGCACTATGGGTTAATGCGCTGGACTGCAAAGATGGTTTGAACTGCAAGGTCGACTCCATGACACTTATCAGCAACAACAACATTTTTAAGGAAGCAGATTGCCACATTTTTCTCTGGCCAAGCAATCTGTTTAGCAATCAAGCACTTAACTACTGTATTAAGAATTTTGTCCTTTGTTGTTAAGTGCTGTTGAGTCTGTTCCAACTCATAATGAGACCTTGTATAAAATTTCCAAGGAGTAGCTGGGGGGTTTAAGTCACTGATCTTGTAGTAAGCAGTCCAGTGCTTATCTGACAGAACCACATCATGTCTGATCTATTTCTGAACTCTCTGCTCCATTGTTCTATTTGTTCTTATTTTGTCAATACCACAGTTTTGATTACTGTATCATTAATAAGTTATAAAATCAAGTAATATCAGTTCTATATTATGTTCTTCAATTTATATTGTGTCTGGATCTCTTGCCTTTCCATATATATATATTTTTTTTTAATAACTTTCTGAGAATCTAAAAAATAATTTGCTGGGATTGTAACTGGAATTGCAATGAATCCATAGATCAAGTTTGGAGCCTTCCTAGTATTAGCATAGAAAATTCTCCATTTATATTTTCTTTGTTTTCTATTATTAGTGTTTATAGAGCTCCTCAGAAAAGCACTAGACAGCAAGGTTGGTTTGAACTGCCAGGTCAGCGGTTCCAACCCACCAGCTGCTCCTTGGAAACTCTATATAGGGTTGCTATGAGTTGGAACTGATTCATCTGCACTTAACAACAACAATATTTAATTAGGTTTATATGTAGGAATTTTATTTTTGTGATAATATAAATGAAATTGTGTTTTTAATTTAAAATTATTTTCATTGATGGTACATAGGAAAGAAATTGAATTTATTTCATAGGTGGTGTAAAGAAAAGAAATTACCTCTGAATATTAACCCTGTAGCCTACAACTTTGTTATTATTGCAAGATTTTTGTGTTAGTCCCTTCATTTTTTGATATTTTTTAGATTCTCAGAAAGTATTTTTTTTGATATTTTCTGTGTAAACTATCATATAATCTTTATTAAAAAATTAGTTTTATTTTTTTCTTCCCAATCTGCATACTTAATTTTATTTTCTTCTCATTTTGTATCAGTCAGAACTTCTAATACAGTTTTCAGTAGGAATATTGAGAAAGGACATTATTGCCTTTTTACCATCCTAAGGGGAGAACATATGGGTTCTGACCCTTAAGTATACTGTTTTCTGTATATATTCCTTATCAAAATGAGGAAGGTTGTCTGTGTTTCTGCTTATTGAGGGAAATTATCATGACAATGGTCCCAAGAGTAGTGATAAGGACAGTGTTTTATAGCTTTGCCTCTTGACTTCCCTTATGTTTAAGGAAACTGGTTCTTTCTCCTTCTATTATTAGTTTAGTAAGGTTTTTAAATAATTTTGTTTCTGCTTTTATAACATTTACCTTTGCTTTGTTTTAGAGCAATATCACAAGGCCTACTTAAAGTAAAAGCAAAAGAGATTTATTAAGGGATAGATATGGCCCAGACTGGGAAGATGTCCAAATTCAGGGTGAAAATGACACCTCCACCAGACAATGAGGAAAATTTATTTTTGTACAGCTGAACCAGAAACTCAAAGTTACAAAATCATAATTGGTTGAAACACAAACTTATACAGATTTATCAGAGAAAGGTGGATAACATTTAAGTGGGAATCACTTGACTGCTTGATGTTGTTAGGTGCCATTAAGTTGGTACCAACTCATAGAGACCCTATGTACAACAGAAGGAAATACTGCCCAGTCCTGCATCAACTCACAATCATTGCTATGCTTGAACCCATTGCTGCTGCCAATGTGCCAGTCCATCTGGTTGAGGGACTTCTTCTTTTTCTCCGTTATCAAACACAATATTATTCTCCAGGGACTGGTCTCCCCTGATAATATGTCTGAAGTATGAGAGATGAAGTCTGGCCATCCTGGCTTCCAAGGAGCATTCTGGCTTTACTTCTTCCAACAGATATCAGTTTGTTCTTTTGACAATTCAGAGTATTTTTGACTCCAACACCATAACTCAAATGCGTCAATTCTTCTATAGTCTTTCTTATTCACTATCCAACTTTCACATGCATATGAGGTTACTGAAAATATCATGGCTTGGTGCAGGCACACCTTAGTCGTCAAATTGACATCTTTGTTCTTAAACACTTTGAAGAGGTCTTGTGCAGCAGATTTGCCTACGGTTGTTTTATTTCCTGACTATTCCATGAATGCTGATGTTTGATAGAAGCAAAATCAAGTCTTTGACAACTTCAAACTTTTCTCCATTTTTGACTGTTGTTTATTGGACCAGTGGAAAGATGTAATCCATATAGAAGGCTGTGGTCTTTGATTTTCATCAGGAAGTAATTTAAGTCCTCTACAGGTATGTAATTAAAAGCATACATGCTCTTCAGTTTATTACAAAATGGTCACAGGACAGTGGCAGGACAGACAGTTTGGGTAGCCTGATATAAAAAAAATCATTCTTGATCCTGTCTGTTGCTGAGGATCCATTATAAAGATTTATCTATTATTGCTGTGCATCAAGACCTTCAGGTATAAACTATCACATCTCCCATAGTGGAAATATCCTCATGGGATGGGTTATGATGTTCTGTATCTGGCAGACCTCAGAGGAAAACTAAGTGTCCTTTAGGGTACATACTTAGATAAGCATTAAGGTTAGGTTAGTATCAAGGTTAGAAAACTACTGTTAAAAAAGAAAACTTAAAAATTCAAGATGGATTCTAGACGTATGTCAGACTTTAAAATGGTGTTAAAGCTCTGTTTTCAGACTGTTCCATTTACACAAATCAAGTGCCTATGATTCTAAGCTCTCATACAGTTTGAAGTGGGGATATCTCATATTAGTAAAATAAAAACTTAGGAAGCTTTTTCATTATCAAATGTCTGACCCTGACACAGATAAAGCCTGTGAGTATATTTTTTAAATTTATGAGAACAATTTTAGGAAGTATATGTGAAAAATATGCATTTAAGTTTTAAGTAGAGAAAATAGTTTGAAGTTATGGACATAGTAAAGTACAGTGTTTTCAGTATGCAGACTTTTTTTTTTTTTTTTTCCTCCTGAGGAATGAGTTCTAGGAAAAGATATTGATGGTTTAGCTTCAAGTTAGGTAAGTCTAATTTACTCAGAAATTTATTTCATTAGTATTTATCTTTATTCACTTTAACTCTTACATTTCTCCCTCTGCTACATTCATCTTTTCTCTGTCAGCCTTCTTCTTGTTGTTTATTGCTTACCATGAAGTAATTTCATAAATCGAGGAAAAGCACTGTTTCATTTTGTATACTTTTTTCCTTCATGGCTTATTATAAGTTCAGATTTAGTTCAGTTTATGGAGTAATTACAGGAGATTTAATCAATTATATGAGTTTAAGTTAATCATACGTCATACAAGAGGGACAATCAAGAGTCAGAATAAGTCCTTCAAGATGAAATGAGGACAACTTGATTTGAATTAGAAGACAAGTAGTAATGAAGTACTTGAATTAGTCTCAGGGGTACATGGAATTTTCAAACCCAAACCTTACATTGGGAACACACAAAATGACTCAAATGCTATTTTAGGGTCAGATCAGGAGGCCTTTGTAGAAAAAATAAGTTATAGTGAAAAAAATTAGTTAAAATTTAAAGGATTGCTTAAGAGACAATTTTTTTTTTTTTGGAATACAAAACATATATCCAAAACTCCTACATGTTTAACAGGAATTTACTTAGTTTTAATTGAAAATTATTCTCTAAGTTTCAAGCTTCTCAATAAATTTTGTAAGTGAAACTTTCTCTAAAACTACTTGGGAGAACTCAAAACTGAGGATAACGGTCAGCATTCATTTTTCACTCTTTTCTTTAATATGTATATAGAATTCAGACCATTAGAATTGTAACACAATGAACTTCTACACCTTTATAGTTTAAATATTCCTTATTAACCTGAGTTTTAAAGTAAGAGTTTAAGAAAACTTGCAATTCCAAGACTGCAATGCACAAAAATGGATCATGACATGGAAGTACTTTAAATGTCATCAAGTAAAGATCTAGACAACAATAGATTTTATAGCATCAGACCAACATAATTATGACACAAATAAATGTGGGATGTGGTCTTAAAGTGTATTTTATTTCATTAAAAATGTAAATAGTCAAGTTACTCATTTGATTTAAAAAACTATTTAAACAGAAAAATAAATAATCAACTAAGACCAAAGAAAATTCTTGCAAACATACATATATTTCAGGAGTCCTGGTGTAGCGTGGTATTGTAGGATAATAAAAACTACTGGACCACAGGTCATTTGAACTGCAAGGTTGGTGGTGCATACTCACCAGCCACGCCTTAAAAACCCTATACAGAGTCACTATGAATTGGAACTGACTCAAGGGTACTTAACAATAAACAACAGCATGAGTCAAACTAAGGAATATCAGCATGTCCAACATTTCTTTTCTTGATAGGAAGAAAATACTGGCATTCAATTTTATCGTTGTTATTAAAGTAAAATTTACTTAAAATGGATTTGAATGGAAACTAAATCCTGACTCTTTTAGTGTGAGCTACACATAGAAGCTTCCTTTAAAGAGTGTAGTATGGCACCCAAAACCAGACCCACTGCCATCCAGCTGATGTCAACTCATAGTGGTCCCATAGGACAGAACAGAATCACCCAACAGAGATTTCAAGGCTACAAAATCTTTATGGAAGCAGAATACCACATATTTCTCCTGCGAACCAACTGATGAGTTCAAATTGTTGATGTATGAATTTAGGAAATTGAAGACTTCTTCCAACTTCTTCAGTCTGAATTTGATGAAACACAAACAAGAAGCCTTGATAATTACTGGTGATTAGAATGCAAAAGTTGGAAACAAAGAAAAGGGATTGCTACTGTTATTGTTGTTGTTAAGTGTCATCTTCCAGTGGGTTCTGAGTCATAGCAACCCTATAGAGGTTTTCTGAATGGGCAGCTGGTGAATTTGAACCACTGACCCTGTAGTTAGCAGTTGGGTACTTATCCTAGTAGTAGATAACTATGACCTTGCTGATAAAAAATGAAGTTGGGGATCACATGATAGAATTTTGCAAGACCAAAATCTTATTGCAAATACCTCATTTCAACAGCTATACATATGGACCTCTCCAGAAGGAATAGACAGGGACAACATTTACTACATCTGTGTAAAGAGACGTTAGAGTACCTCAATGTCATCAGTCGATATAATGCCAAGAGCTGACAACAAACTATCAATTGTTAATACATAAATTCAGATTGAAGCTGAAACAAATTAAAACAAGTCTATGAAGCCCAAAATACAAACTTGAATATATCCCAACTAAATTTAGACACAATCTCAAGAATAGATTTGTTGTGCTGAAGACAACTAACCAAAGACCAGAGGAGTTGTGAGACAAAATTAAGAACAGAATAAATAAAGCTAGCAAAAAGTCATCAAAAATAAAATAAAGAAAGAAAACGGATGTCAGAAGGGACTCTGAAACCTGCTTTGAATGTAGAATATCTAAAGCATACTGAACAATGATGATGCAAAGGAGCTGAACAGAAATTTCAAATGGAAGAATGAGAAGACTTGATAAAGTAGTACAATTAAATGTACAAAAACCCAGAGTTAGAAAACCAAAAGGGAAGAACATACTTACCATATCTCAAGCTGAAAGAATTGAAGATAGAATTCAAGACCTGGGTTGCAATATGGAAAGATTATATAGACAAAATATTAAATAATGCAGGAAGCATCAAAAGAAGATAGAAGAAATAGAGTCATGGTACCAAAAATAATTGGTCAATTTTCATTCATTTCAGGAGTTATGATGCACTCAAGAATCAAATATATTGAAGAAAGAAGCCCAAGCTGCACTGAAGCATTGTTGTTGTTGTTGTCAGGTGCCATCGAGTCGGAACCGACTCATAGCGACCTTATGCACAGCAGAACGAAACAATGTACGATCCTGGGCCAACCTCACTACCGCTGCCACACTTGAGTCCATCAATGATGCCATCTGGCCAATCCATCTCGTTAGGGGTCTTCCTATTTTTCTCTGACCCTCCACCTTACCCAGCATGACATCGTTCTCCAGCGACTGTTTCCTCCGGACAATATGTCCAAAGTATGAGAGACGAAGCTTAGCCATCCTGGCCTCCAAGAAGCACTCTGGCTGCACTTCTTCCAAAACAGATCTATTGGTTCTTTTGGCAGTCCATGGCACTTTCAGTATTCTCCTCCAACACCACAACTCAAAGGCATCAATTCTTCTACGATCTTTCTTATTCACTGTCCAGCTTTCGCATCCAAATAAGGTCAGACGCACCTTAGTCCTCAAGCTGACATCTCTGATCTTCAATACTTTAAAAAGTTCCTGTGCAACAGATTTGCCCAATGCAATACGTCGTCTGATCTCTTGACTGCTGCTTCCGCGAGTGTTGATAGTTGATCCAAGAAGAATGAAGTCCTTGACAACTTCAATCTTTTCTCCATTGATAAGAATGTTGTTTATTGGTCCAGTGCTGAGGATTTTTGTTTTCTTGACATTGAGATGTAATCCATATCGATGGCTGTGCTCTTTGATCTTCATAAGTAAATGTTTCAAGTCCTCTTCACTTTCAGCAAGCAAGGTTGTATCATCTGCATATCAAAGGTTGTTAATGAGTCTTCCTCCAATCCTGATGCCACGTTTTTCTTCACAGAACCCAGCTTCTCTTGATTATTTGCTCAGCATACAGGTTGAATAATTATGGCAAAAGAATACAACCCTATCTCACACCTTTCCCAATTTTAAAACATTCAGTGTTCCCATGTTCTGTTCGAACAACTGCTTCTTGGTCTAGGTACAGATTTCTTAGAAGTACAATTAAGTGTTCTGGAATACTCATACTTCTCAATGTTGTCCATAGCTTGTCATGATCCATAAAATCGAAAGTCTTTGCATAGTCAATAAAGCACAGGTAAACATCCTTCTGGTATTCTCTGCTTTCAGCCAAGATCCATCAGATATCAGCAATGTTATCTCTCATTCCACGGCCTCTTCTGAATCCAGCTTGAACCTCTGGAAGTTCTCTGTCAATGTATGATTGTAGCCATTTCTGTATTACCTTTAGAAAAACTTTACTCGCTTGAGGTATCAGAAGAAAAAAAAATTAATGGAATAACAATTAAAAATGTTTTAACGGTCTAATATAGCACTAGAAGCACTCACTAGTGTATTCCAGGATATCTGGAAGACAGTTATCTGGCAACCAAATGGAAAAGGCCATATATTTGCCCATTCCAAAGGAAAGTGATTCAACAGAATATGTAAATTATTGAACATTTTCATTAATATCAGAGGCAAATAAAATTTAAAAAATGATTGTGGTCATACATCTACAGGGAGCTTCCAGAAATTTCAAACCAGATTCAAAAGAAGACATGAAATGCCATTGTTTTGTCAGGTGCATCTTGACCAAAAGTAGACAATACTAAAAGGATGTTGATTTGTGTTTAATTATCTATGCAAAGGCATTTGACTGTGTGGATCATACCAAAGTATGGACAGCATTGTGAAGAATGGGAATCAGAATACTTCATTGTACTTATGCAGAACTTGTATACAGAACAAGAGGTGGTCATTCAAAAAACACAAGGTTTAAAATGGTTTAAAATCAGGAAAAGTGTACATGAGAGTTGTATTCTTTCCCCATAGTTATTCAGTCTCTGGGTGTAATAATTAATTCCTGTCAAAAGAAACTGGACTACAGACCAGACTGGAGTGGCTAGAAAAACAGAAGATACCTCTTGAAAGAAAGACCCACAGGAAAAGTACAAAGCCATAGAGGCAGAGCGACTGTTACTATAAGAACAAGCAAGTTGCTTGCACAGGACATATCAAGGCAAGTGATCAGGTCCCCTCAGTGTAAACCCCCTTCCAAGACTAAGACTAAATGGGAATACACACTCTGATTGGTGACAATATTCATCACTGATAAGGGGAAGTGAGGGAAAAACAGCAAAGAAGCTGCAAGCTAAGCCCTACAATGTTCAATAGACTCCTGTGAACCCGGGTGGAGATCTGGTTGGCCAGCAGTGTGGCAAGACCTGGGGACTCTTGGGCCCAGAGTCAGTGACATAGCCACAGAGGACTAGGGTGGAGAGTGAAGCATCCAGCTGATAAGAAGAGAGGGCATATGTACGAGAACACCCACACTTGCAGATAATACCTACTTGACTTGGCATCAATGACTAGATGATCAGAACTCAACCAGAAGAAGAAAGAAGAGGAAAAAAAAGAGTAATCTGATACAATTTGATGAACTTGACCTATACCTATGGATGCATTAGCTCAAAAGAGGGAACAAATCCTTATGCAAGGATCATTCCCACCCCCTCCATACAGAGTAGACAGGGATGGGCAACTTGGACATTGGCTACCCAAAACGGGGTGCTACAAAGGCAAGAAGTGACTGGTTTATAAGCTTTCAAGAGGGAACCTAGATTCAGAGGGCATGAAGGAAGGTAGAATCTCCACTAAGTAGTATCCAATCTGTCTAGGTGAGGCTGATGAAATGAAATGCAGATGGGTCTGTTGTGATGCAATAGTGAATAATTGTTATCAGGACTGATTGTGAAGGTTGGAAATGTAAAGGTAGATGTTTTGTAGCAAGGAGGGGAGTGATTAACTTTTCAGTCTAGGAGTGGAGGTCCCTTCACCAAGGGAGAAGAGCGGAGAGAGGGACCCTACCCAGAGAAGCAGTGATGCCTTAGATGGAGACAGAGATGCTGATGTGGAGAGATGGAGCAGTTGGAGACTGTAGACACAGAGAGAAAGCGGGGCAGTGTGCTGACACCCGGGGGGAGGCTTGTAGTGTATACCCTTTGGCTGGTTGATGATGCATGGAGGGGATTGTAACCTTGGCAATGAAATGATATACAATAGGATGAATGTAAAACTAATGTTCTCCCATGTAAACTATCACATAGTTCACAATAAAACATTATAAATAAATAAATAAAAAGAAACTGGACTACTATATATATATATGATACCAAGATCTAAAAAATGATTCATTAACAATCTGTTATAAGCAGATGATGCAAACTTTCTGAAAGCAAAGGGAATTTGAAGTTCTTACTGATGAAGATCAAAGATCTTAGCCTCCAGTATGGATTACAACTGAATGGTTTTTAATGAAAAGAAAACAAAAATCCTCTAAACTGACCAATACTCAACAACATCAAGATAAATGAAGAAAAGATTGCAGTTGCCAAGCTCGAAGCAGTAATCAAAAAAACCCAATGGGTTGCATGGGGCAAATCTTCTGTAAAAACCTCTTTAAAGTGGTAAAGTGCAAAGATGTCATTTTCAAGAATAAAGTGAGCTAGACCCAAGCCATGGTATTTTCAATAGCATCATATGCATGTGAAAACTGGACAATGAATATGGGAGAATGAAGAAGAATCAGTGCATCTGAGTCATAGTGTTGGCAAAAAATATTTAAAATATCATGAACTGCCAAAAGAACAAACAAAGCTTCCATTGAAGTACAGCCAGAATACTCCTTAGAAGTAAGAATATAGAGTTATCATCCATGTACTTTGATATGTTATTAGAAGGGACAAGTCCCTTGATAGTGCATCACTCTGGGTATAGAGAAGGGTCATTGAAAAAGAGAAAAATTCCTCAAGAAATGCATTGACAAAATAGTTACAAAAATGAGCTGAAACATAACAACTGTGAGGATGGTACAGCACTGGGTCTTATTCCAATTTGTTGTAATAGGGTCTCTAAGAGTCAGAGCTGACTCTAAGGCCCCTAACAACAACAGTAACAACTCTCAAAACTATCAAAATCATCAAATACAAAGGACATCTGATACACTAACAAATGAAAGAGCTTAATGAGACTAAATAAAATGTGACAGCTTTGATGAGACCTGAAACAGTAAAAGGAAAATACATATAATAGGTAAAAATTAAGGAATCTAAATAATGACCTGAAGTTTATATAAATGTATTATTATTGGCTCACTTTATTATAAAGGAATTTTACTAATGAAAAAATATTATGGAAAGAAAATGGATGTGGGATATATAAGAATACATTATAAATTTTTGCAATTTTCTGGCATGACAAAACTTTTCCAAATTTTGAAAAAAAAGTATCCAAAGCCAATATATGTATAAAGTAATTAAGATTGAAATACAAATAATATTGGAAAAAAACAAAACAAAACCAAAAGAACCTCCTAATATTCTAATCATCAAAAAAGTCTGAATAAATTTCATTTTTTCACTTAAAAGAAAGAAGTTGTCAGATTGACTTAAAATTTTTCAGATTTATTATTTTTAAGGCACACATAAATAATAAAAGTAGTAGTCTAAAGTAAAATCTTCAGCAAATTTATCTACTGAAGATAATTTTCAGAAGATAATTCAAAAATGGCTACAACATTACATCGACAGGGAAGTGCCAGAAACTCAAGTCACATTCAGAGGAGGAACTGGAATGAGGGATAATATGGCTGACATCAGATGGATCTTGGCTGAAAGCAGTGAATACTAGAAAGATGTGTATTTGTGCTTTACTGAACATGCAGTTTTTTGACTGTGTGGATGACACATTATGGAAAACACTGCGAAGAATGGGTACTCCAGAACATTTGATTGTGCTCATGAGTAATCTATAAATAGACCAAGAGGCAGCTATTTGAATAGAACAGGTGGATACTGAATGGTTTAAAATCAGGAAAAGTCTGTGCTGGGATTGTATTTTTTTATCACCCTTAGCAATCTATATATGAGCAAATAATCCCAGAAGCTGGATTATATGAAAAAGAATGTAGCATCAGGATAACAATTAATTACTTACTATCGAATCATCAGAGTCTTAACCCCATCTCTTTTTACCAGACCCATCTAGACAAGATGAAAACTATTCAGTGGGGACTCTATCTTCTCTCACACACTCTTACTAAACTCCCTCTTGAAACCTTGTAAACCAGTCACTTTGAGCCTTTATCACCCCCTAATTTTAGGTAGCCAATGACTAAATTGCCCATCCCTATCTGCCCTGTATACAGAGGAGATAGCATTAATACTTGATGTGAAGACGCCTTCCCTCTCTATTGGTATTTTGAGCTACTACCTCAATGAGTATAGGTCAAGTCCATCAAACTGTAGCAATATACCCTCATCTCCTTTGTCAAAAATTGTTTTGTTTTGCTTTTTTTATCTTCCTCTAGTCGAGTTCTGATTATCAAGCCATTAAGGCTAAGTCAAATAGGTACTGTCTGCAAGTTTGGATGTTCTTGTGCATCTCCCCTCACTTCATATCCGCTGGAGGCTTCACTCTCAGCTCTAGCTCTCTGTCGCTATGTCCTTGTCTGTGGGCTCAGATGTTCCAGGTCTCACCACACTTTAAGCCACCCAGGTCTTCCTCTTCTCTCGCTCATCTCCAGGTTGAACTCAGTCCATTTCTTCATTGCTGCCCCTCTTCCATTCACTAGTAGACCAATGTGGTCCCCAGCAAGCTTTTATGTGTACTCATGTGTTCCCTTTGAGTTTCAGTCTTGGTAGGGGTGGGGGGGTTGTTCTGGAGGGACTTGATTGCTTGCCTTGATGGCTTCCTGGCTAACAACTTGCTTATTCTTGTAGTAGCCAATCATACTGCCATTTTTGTTTTGGGTTTTTCCTGATGATCTTTCTTTGGAAGAATTATCTTTTGTCACTCTAGCTGTTCCAGGTTGGTCTGCTTGTCCTTTCTGGTAGGAATGTCCCATTTCAGAAGGTTGTGTCTGAGGTTCATGATTCCACCTAAGGTCCTATACACTGCACTCCACAAGAGGTCTATTTCACTGGGAAAGTTGTAGAATCCCTTTTAAATATTCCAATCAGTTATAGGCTGAAGATGGGCTTACAAGCTTTCTGTAATCATGTTTCCTGACATTCCTTTCTATCTCACTCAAGCGTCTATTTTATAATAGTAGGCAAGGGACACAAACATTCATAAGACAATCAAGCATCTTAGTATTATTGCCTCTCTTCAGACTATGCCTCCATCTCTGTATCACAGAGCCCTATTGTTCCAAAGTTGAGCATTCATCGCTATTTACCTGTGTCCCATTTAGCCCATGCAAACCAGTCTCAGTGTTCCCCTATCTACCTTGTTCTTCTACCCATCCCTTTTCTTGTGCATTGCCCTCCTCAACACCCGAACTATGATGCATCTGCTCCCTACCCTGTGCTCTACTTTCACCTCCATCCACCTCCCCCAAACCATTCCCTACCCCCACTGGTAACCAACAAACATTTTCCCCCCTTTTAGCATAGGTATCTTTTCTTAAGCTTTTACAATAACGGTTTATACAATATTGTCATTTTGTGACTAATTTCACTCTACTTTGTGGAGGCATCTCTTTCCCAATCACATTTTGAGTGCCTTCCAACATGAGGGGCTCATTTTCTGGCACTATATCTGACAGTGTTTCTCTGACATTCATAAGGTTTTCAGTGACTAAAGATTCGGAAGTAGCCTGTCACTCTTTCTTCCTAGTCTGTCTTTGTCTAGAAGCTCATCTGAAACCTGTCCACCATGGGTGACCCTGCTGGTTATGTAAAATACCGGTGGCATAGCCCTCAGAATCACAGCAACTCACAAGTTATCACCATATGACAGACAGACAAGTAGTGGCCATTTGGTTTACCTGAGTGAATGGATTGGTCAAGTGACTATTCCGGAACACTTAATGGTACTCATGAGGAATCTGTACCTGGACCAAGAAGCAGTTGTTTGAAAAGAACATGGGAACACTGAATGGTTTAAAATTAAGAAAGGTGTGCAACAAGGTTGTATTCTTTCACCATACTTGTTCAACCTGTATGCTGAGCAAATAAGCCAAGAAGCTGGGTTATATGAAGAAATATAAGGCATCAGAATTGGAGGAAGAATCATTAACAACCTGCAATATGCAGATGATACAGCCTTGCTTGCTGAAAGTGAAGAGGACTTGAAACTTTACTTATGAAGATCAAAGAGCACAGCCATCGATATGGATTACATCTCAATATAAAGAAAACAAATATCCTCATCACTGGACCAATAAACAACATTCTTATCAACGTAGAAAAGACTGAAGTTGTCAAGGACTTCATTCTTCTTGAATCAACTATCAACACTCACTGAAGCAGCAGTCAAGAGATCAGACGACATATTGCATTAGGCAAATCTACTGCACAAGACCTTTTTAAAGTGTTGAAGAGCAAAGATATCAGCTTGAGGACTAAGGTGCACCTGACTCAAGCCATGGTATTTTCAATAACCTCATATGCATGTGAAAGCTGGACAGTGAATAGGGAGACTGTGGAAGAATTGATGCTTTTAAGTTCTTGTGTTGGAGGAGAGTATTGAAAGTGCCATGGGCTGCCAAAAGAACCAACAGATCTGTTTTGGAAGAAATGCAGCCAGAGTGCTCCTTAGAGGCCAAGATGGCCAAACTTCCCCTCTCATACTTTGGACATATTGTCAGGATGGAACAGTCGCTGGATCAGGATATCATGTTTAGTAAGATGGAGGGTCAGAGAAAAAGAGGAAGATCCCCAACGAGATAGATTGGCCAGGTGGCAGCATCGATGGACTCAAGTGTGGCAACAGTAGTGAGGCTGGCCTAGTATCAGACACTGTTTCATTCTGCTGTGCATAAGGTCGCTATGAGTCGGTGCTGACTTGATGTCACCTAACAACAATAACAACAATTTCATTTAGGATAATGTCCTCAAGGTTCATCCATGTTATGCAGTGGTTTAGGGATTCTTTATTATATAATCCATTGTGTGTATGTACCAATCTTCCATTGATGGACACTTAGCTTGTCTCCATCTTTTTGCTATTGTGAATAGTGCTGCTATGAACATTGGTGTGCATAGATCTACTTGTGATATGGCTCATGTTTCCTGTGGATATATACCAAGTATAGGAATTGCTGGATCATATGGTATTTCTATTTCCAACTTTCTAAGGAAGCACCAAACTGTTTTCCAGAGTGGTTGGACCATTTTGCGTTCCCAACAGAAATGTAAGATGTCTCAATCTCTCCACATCCTAACCAGCATTTATTGTCCTGTGCTTTTTTGAACTTCGCTGTTATTGCTGGTGTGAGATGTTATCTCATCGTTGTTTTGATTTGTATCTCTCTAATGGCACCAACCACTCCTCAAAAACCATATACAGGATCGTTATGGGTCAGAACCAACTTGACAGCGCTTAACAACAACAACAATGGCTAATGATCATGAGCCTTTCTTCATATGTTTGCTGGCTGCCCAAATGTCTTTCTTGGTGAAGTGCCTGTTCATGTCCTGTGCCCATTTTTTAATTGGGTTGAACACAACTTTTTTTAAAAGTGTTCATGAACAAGGATATCAGTTTGAGGACTAAAGTACAGCTGACATAAGCCATAGTATTTTTAATTGCCTCATATGCATTTAAAAGTTGGACAATGTATAACGAAGACCCTAGAGAAATTGGTGCATTTGAGTTTTGGTGTTGGAGAATACTGAAAGTACCCTGGACTGCCAGAAAAACAAGCACATTTGTATTTGGAAGAACCACCATAAGAATGTTTCCTAGAAGCAAGGATGGCAAGATGTCATCTCTCATAATGTCACTGGAGACTGAAATTATGCATGGTAAAATGGAGTGTCAGTGCAAAAGAGAAAGGTGCTAACTAGTTGGGTTGTCATAGTGTCAGCAGCAATGGGCTCAAGGGTAACAACAAATCTGAGGTTGACACAGGACCAGGCAATGTTTTGTTCTGTTGTGCATAGTGTCTCTATGAATCAGAACTGACTTCATAGCACTTAATAATAAAAACAAAGTAACTGGAGCCAAAAAAAATAAAAATAAAATGCATATCTGGTTAATTGAATGCAAAAGGAAAACAGAACAATATAATTTGCAGTTGTGCCTCTTCTTTCATTCACCTTAGTCTGGAAGATTAGCTGAAATCTGTCCATCATGGGTATACCCTGCTAGTATTTAAAATACCAGCAGCATAATTTTCAACATTTCAGAAACACACAATCCACCACAGTATGACAAGCTGACAGGTGAGTGGTGGCAACTTACACTTAAGCAGTTATATTTCCCCTGAGTCAGAAAGGCTATGGGTTTGCTGCTGGTGCCCCCAATGCCATCTCATTTATATGCCAGATAACTGTACTTAATCTAAGGTTAAATTTTACAAAAGAAAACCAGGAACTAATTATAGAACCTCTTCTTCTCTTCTGTGCATATATATTCCCCACCCATATCCTTTCTCTGTCCTCTCTCTAGTGTCTTCAGCTGTTTTTTTTTTTGTTTTTTTTTTTCTGTATTATGTCCAAGGCTTGTACTTGTTTTCGGAAGGAGCTTAATCTAGTAAGGAATTCTGTTATTAAAATTTTTGACATCTGAAAATAAAAAAACTAGCTCTTAATTTTATTGTATTTCATTGCTTTTAATCTTACATTTATTACATACTTCACTCTTTTTTTTTTTTTAAGAAAAGACTACTCTTCGTTTTTTACCTTATAGCTTTATTTAGCATTAAATTTTTCTTGTTTCCTGATTATTTAGGAATAACATTTTACAAAAATCATTGTAATTGTTTCACACTGAAATTTTAGCTACATAATTTTTTTTTTAGCTACATAATTTTTTAAAAGTTTTTCACTACTAAGTATTTTCATATTTCCAGTTATGATTTTTTAACCAAGCCCTGGTATATCACTGTGGGTTGATGCACTGGACTGCAAAGTCAGTGTAAACTGCAAGATTGGCGGTTCAGACTCACCAGTTGTTCCCAGAAACCCTATAATGGGGTGCTATGGTCTGAACCAAAGGAGCTCTGGTAGCGTAGTGGTTACGAATCGGGCTGCGAACCTTAAGGTCAGCGGTTCGAAACTACCAGCTGCTCCGCGGGAGAAAGATGAGGCTTTCTACTCCCGTAAGGATTTACACCCTCGGAAACCCTGTACAGGGTCGCTATGGGTCGGAACCGACTCGAAGGCACTTAACAACAACAACAACAATGGTCTGAACCAATTCAATGGCACTTAACAACCACAGTACAATAACATATTATTTTAAAATATAGTTTTATTGTTATAATCATATTCATTAATTTTACATTTATCATTTTCTTATTAACTTGGGATTCTCTGTATGATATCTAATTTTTAGCTTTTTATTATTTAAAATTAAATGTTATGTTTCTGAACACTAGTAACTGCTATTTTATATGATATCTATTCTATATAATTTAGAGTGATTTTCTTTAGACTATTGTGTGACAGCTTTTGTAAATATTCCATTTTTATTGCGAAATATTAGTATAATCTAAGTTTTGATAAATAATTGTATGTTTCCTCTCATTAGGTTAAACTTGTTTTTAATATTCAAGTCTTTTTTCTTCCTGTGTATATGCCTAAATGTAGTCCTGGACATCTACAAGACTAGTTTTAGTATTTCTCACTGATAGTGATTTCTTATGCTATTCAGTATTGTTCATGTACTTTTGATGTGTATGTGGGTACATTGATAAACCCCCTGAATGAAGTTAATCTATAAAAAACTTTACTATGACTTTGTTTTTAAAGATGTTGGCTCCTTTAAAATCTATCTGTCTGATACTAATTTTATTATGGAGTCCTGGTACGGCACTGTGGGCTAACACTGTAGACTGCAAAGTTGGTTTGGATCCCAAGGTTGTTGGTTCAAACTCACCAGCTCCTACTCCAAAACCTTATACATGGTTGTTATGGGCTGGAACCAACTTGATAGCACTTAACCAAACAAAAGCACAAGGAAGACCAGTGAATACCACTATTATTCAAATTTACACACCAAAAACTAAAGCAAGTGATGATGAAATTAAAAATTCTACAAATTCTTTGAGTCTGGAATTAATCAAACATGGAATCAAGACAATTGCCGGTGATTGAAATGCAAAAGTTTAAATAAAGAAGAAGGATTAGTAATTGGGAAATAGCATCTTGGTCATAGAAATGATACTGGAAACTGCATGACAGAATTTTATATGCCCAATTATTTCTTTAAAAAATACCTTTTTGCAACAACACAAAATTCTACTACATGTGAATGTCACCAGATGGACTATATAGAAATCAAACTGACTACGTTTGGGGAAAAGATGGTGGAAAAGCTCCATACAATCAGCCAAAACCTGGCTAGGAGCAGATTGAAACACACTTTCAATCACTCTTATGCAAATTCAGACTGAAGCTGAAAAAAATTTAGACTAGTCCATGATATCCAAATTTTGACCTTGAACATATCCCCCCTGAATTTAAAGACCATCTCAAGAACAGATGTGTTGCATTAGACACAAGTGACCAAATATCAGAAAAGTGATCATAAGATGTGTATGATCAAGAAAATCATATAAGCAAAATGTTATTAAGAAGATAAAAAAGAAGGAAAAGCACAAAACTGATGGCAGAAGGGACTCTGAAACTTGCTCTTCAATATAGAGATCCTAAAGAAAATTAAAGAAATGAGGAAGTCAAATGGCTTAATGGAAAATTTCAAAGGGCATCTCAAGAAGACAAAGTAAAATATTTTAATGAAATGTGCAAAATCCTGGTGTTAGTAAACCAAAAGGGAAGAACACGCTCAGCATTTCTCAAGCTCAATGAACTGAAGAAAAATTCAAGCCTTGGCTTGCAATACTGAATGTTTCAATGGGCAAAATAATGAATGATACAGAAAGCATCAAATGTAGATGGAAAGAATATACAGAGTCACTGTACCAAAGAGAAATGGTCAATATTCAAACATTTCATGAGCTAGCATAAAATCAAGAGCCAATGGTACTGAAGGAGGAAGCTCAAGGTGCACAGAACCATTGACAAAGAACAAGGCTGCAGAAATTGATGGAATACAAATTGAAATCTTTCAACTAACTGATACAGCACTGGAGACAATCACATTTATATCAAATTTTGAAGACAGCTACTTGGTCCACTGATTGGGAGAGATTCATATTTTGTGCCCATACCAAAGAAACGTGAACAAACTGATTGTGGAAATCTTCAGACAATATCACTGATAACACATGACACTAAAATATTGCTAAAGATATTTTAAAAATAGCTGCAACTGTACATTGGCAGGGAACTGCCAGAGGTTCCATCTGGTTTCAGAAAAGGATGTGTAACAAGAAATATCATTTCTGATGTAAGATGGATCTTAGCTGAAGGCAGAGAGTACCAGGAAGAATACCTGTGCTTTATTGATTACACAAAGACTTTCAGTTGTGTGGATCATGACACGCTGCAGATAACATTGTGAAGAATGAGTATTATAGAACACTTAATTGTGCTCAAGAGGAATCTGTACATAGACCAATATGTTGGTTAATAGGCAGTTGTTGGAATAGAACAAGGGTATACTGACTAGTTTAAAATCAGGAACGGTGTGTGCCAGGGTTATATTTTTTCATGATACTTATTCATTCTGTACACTGCACCAATAACACAAGAAGCTGGATTACATGAAAAGGAACATGGTATCTGAATTGGAGGCAGACTCATTAATAGCCTGGGATATGTAGATGATAAAATTTTGCTTGCTGAGAGCAAAGAGGACTTGAAATACTTACCGATGAAGATCAAAGAACACAGCCTTCAGTATGAGTTGCACCTCATTGTAAAGGAACTAAAAATACTCACCAATGGACCAATACATAACATCATAATAAATGGAGAAAAGAATGAAGTTCTCAAAGACTTCCTTGCTTGGATTACTATCAGCACTCATGGAGCAGCAGCAAGAAATCAATCAACATATTTTATTAGGAAAATCTACTGTACAAGACCTCTTTGAAGTTTTCAAGAACAAAAATGTCAGCTTGAGGACTAAATTGGGTCTAAGCCAAACCAAGATATTTTCAGTAGCTTCATAAGCATGCAAAAATTAGACAGAGTGTAAAGAAGACAATAGTTAGAATTGATGCAATTGAGTATCCGAGAAGAATGTTACAAGTACCATGGACTACTACATGAATAACCATATCTGTGTAGGAAGAAACACAGCCTGAATTCTACTAGGAAACCAAGGTAAGAACCTTCTTTCATATATCAGACATATTATCACAAGGGACTTGTTCCTGGAAAAGAACATCATGCTTGCTAAAGGGGAAGGTCAGTGAAAAAGAGGAAGACCCCCCAATGAGATGGAGTAGCCCAATGGCAGCAGCAATTGGCTCAAACTAACAAGGATTATGAGGATGACAGTGACTAGTCAGTGTTTAGTTCTACTATACATAAGGTTGCTAAATGTTGGTACTTGCTCTACAGGTCCTAACAACAAGCAGTAGTATGCAGATTTGGTTTGAAACACATTGTTGTTGTTGTTAAGTGCCGTAGAGTTAATTCCAACCCATAGCAACCCTGTATAGGGTTTCCAAGGATCAGCTGGTGAGCCTGAATCACCAACCTTGCAGTTCAAAGGACTTTGCAGTGTGACACATTAGCCCACAGTGCCATACCAGGACTCTTTTGAAACTCACTGGGTTGTCCTTGTTTGGTTTACATTGTTGTTGTTATTAGGTGGCATCAACTTAGCACCAACTCACAGAGGCCTTATGCACAGCAGAATGAAACACTGCCCGATTCTGGGCCAACCTCACTACTATTGCCACGTTTGAGTCCATCAATGCTGCCACTTGGCCAATCCATCTCATTGGGGGTCTTCCTCTTTTTCTCTGACCCTCC
>NW_006408527.1:37582093-37587150 GCF_000296735.1 Chrysochloris asiatica | reverse complement strand
AGTTCAAAGCATTTCCACAAAAAATGGCAATTTTGATTTAAAGCAGAAAATCATCTCAATCATATTAAGCATTTCTAGGCAAAAGATGTCCGATTGAAGACTAAGGTACTCCTGACCCAAACCATGGTATTTTCAATAACCTCATACGCATGTGAAAGCTGGACAGCTAATAAGGAAGGCCATAGAAGAATTGATTCATTTCAGTTATGGTGTTATAGAATATTGAAAGTGTCATGGGCTGCCAAAAGAATCAACAGATCTCTTTTGGAAGAAGTGAAGCCACAGTGCTCCTTGGAGGCCAAGATGGCCAAACTTTGTCTCTCATATTTCAGACATATTGTCAGGAGGGACCAGTCGCTGGAGAAGGATATCATGTTTGGTAGGGTGGAGGGTAAGAGAAAAAGAAGAAGACCCCCCACGAGATGGATTGGCAAAGCAGCAGCATCAATGGACTCAAGCGTGGCAATGGTAGTGAGGTTGTCCCAGAATTGGGCAGTGTTTTGTTCTGCTGTGCATAGAGTTGTTATGAGTTGATACCAACTCGATGGCACCTAACAACAATAACAACAGGCAATAGGAAAAGCATACTTCCTACTGCATTTTATGAGGCCAATACATTTTGATTCCATGATTATGTAAGTGCAAGATGACAGAGAATATATATCCACTTAATTTTCTTAATGTATGTAAAAATCTTAAGACAAAATATTAGCAAAGAAAATACAACTAGAAAGAACATCAATTTTTTTAAAATAACTTTTACAATACAATAATATAAGCAAACATACACATTAAATTCATGAAAATTGTTAATATACAAAATTAATGCAGGCTTCTGAAAATATGAAGAAAAAAATAAAGACTTAAGAATTTATGGTAAAAATTCAGTAATTTGGGGATAGAAAATATCTTATCTTGGTAAATCATGTTTATTAGAAAAGAAATTCTCCACAGATTATTCTATGTTGTTAAGTACTGTCAAGTTGGTTCTAACTCATAACAAGGGCTACCTAGGGTTTCCAAGGAGTGACAGTTGGGGTTTAAACTACCAACCTTGCAATTAGTAGTCCAGTGCTTATCCTACACTACCACACTAGCATTTATTCTATAGCTTGGCAATTTGTATTATTTCAAATCAGATACAAGAAAGGCATAAACTATAAGCACTCACTATTGTCAGTCAACCTAGTATGACAAGAATAAGAAATTACAGTATATAAATTTGAATGCAAAAAAATGCTGATTATATTAATCTGCAACATAAATTGAATTTTAACAAAAATAGCACTAAAACACTAACAATGTAGTTAAGATGATACAATTTACGTTAGCATAACAAAACAGGTACCTAGGATGAAATCTCCCATTTTTTCTATGGGAAAATTTTGAAGACTAATTGTGAGATTTTTAAATTAGACAATATAATTAATGTTGATGCCATGTTTCAGATATGAAACATATATTTTGGAGTCCTGAAACCTGAATGTTAAATTGATTTCAAGTTTTTATTTATTTTTTTGTGCTTAAAAACTGCCTTTAGATTGTTGAATTGACAAAAATAGTGGAAACATTTGTAATGTAAAGCTCATAGTTCTTTAGACACAATAGGGTCTTAATAATTCTTAGAGCAGAGACTTAAGCCATTAGTAAAATTAAGAAGTCCAATTATGAATTAAAAGAAGTAACATAACAATATGTTCAAGAAAGAATTATGCAAGCACATGGATTTTTCTGGACATTCGATTGATAATGACAAAAACAATTTTGAAAAACTTGTGGTCTCACTGATTTGACTTGAGGGTCTGTAACTGTGAGGTGGTATCTTTGGTGATGTTGATGTTACTTTAGCAACGAGGAGAATTGAATACTTAAAAGCATTTCTTTAATGGAAATGAATAAAAAATTTTATGAATGGTTCCAAATTCCTAAATCATGAGTGAAGAATGAATGATGAAATTTGAGCTTCATATATTCAGTAAGACATATCCTTGCTTAGACATGTCAACAGCAGCAGCGTCCCACCATGTGGGACTCTGGAAACCTAGAGAACTCACACTAAGACTCACACATATTAAATATGTGTGCGAATATGTAATATAAATATATTTATAAATATGTTGTTGTTGTTATGTGCCGTGGAGTCGGTTCCGACTCATAGCGATCCTGTACAGGGTTTTCGAGGCTGTAAATCTTTACGGGAGCAGAAAGCCTTAAATATAAATATATTTTTTAAAATTTAAAAAGCCACCTGGCTTTTATATATTCTTGTACCCATGGTTAAAAAAAGATCAGTTATTTGATGTTATAGTGGACATGTATATGTATGATTACAATGAGACATGAAATATTAAATATTTTAGTGTTTCCAAAATGATTGCAAACTATATAGAAATAAACAAAACAAAATAGATGTGCTACTATTATGATTTTAAAGGAGCTATGGTAGCATAATGGTTACGAATTCGGCTACTAACCTTAAGGTCAGCAGTTCGAAACTACAGCTATTCCACGGGAGAAAAATGAGGCTTTCTACTCATGTAAAGATTTACAGCCTCAGAAACCCTGTACAGGGTTGCTATGAGTCGTAACTGACTCCACGGCACTTAACCACCACCACCATTATGATTCTTACCAATTATGACATTTTAAATTACTTAATATGATTAAATATTTAAAAGAAGTGTATATTGTTCAAAAGTAAATTGCTTCTTCAGAGGAATCCCTTCAGGGTACATAAGAAAGATTGAATCTAGATAAATATGTTGCTGTTGTTATGTGCCATGGAGTTGGTTCCGACTCACAGCGACCCTGTACAGGGTTTCCGAGGCTGTAAATCTTTACGGGAGCAGAAAGCCTCATCTCTCTCCCGCGGAATAGCTGGTAGTTTCGAACTACTGACCTTGCGGTTCGCAGCCCGATTCGTAACCACTATGCTACCAGAGCTCCCTCAATACAATATTAAGTAATTGGTGTAATTTTATTCTTTAATTTTTATCTTTTTTTCTGAAAAATTGGATAGCAAAGTTTCCTTGGCAATCATCTCCCAATTGTCACTCAAGTATACTGTGTCAATACAGAATATTACTGTCTATGTTGGAACATTATAAGATGCAACAACACAAACAAAACTGCTTTAACTGAAGCTTTTGGAATTGAAAGATGAGAAACAATATGATAGAAAGAGAGAGAATTAAGCTTGTTGTCTTCAAAAACAAAATAATTTAATTTCCATTCTCATAGATCTTTTCAAAAAACATAACAAAAAACTTCAATGACTCATCCTATATAGAATGACGAGGGCAGTATGGGTGACTTTCCTAAGTCAGCTCCTTCCTAAGGAGCACCCTAGGCTAGAGTCCCATATGTTTGTGCATAGGAAAATCAAAGACTACATGAGTCTAAGATATTTTACAATTTTCATTCATTCTTTCATGCCTTCCACAAATATTTTTAATATTATTACTATTATCATATGAAGACAGTCCTGAATTTGAGTCAATGTTCAGGCCTTTGGAAATGTGCTGGAAAAGTCAAACAAATGATCACATATATATACTTACATCTGTCTAATAGAAATATAGGATGTGAGGAGATGCTGTAATAATAAGTCCTGATTGTTATTAGAGAAAAGGTACAATTTATTTGAGGAAGTAGTGCTTACACTGGAAATTAAAAAGTTGATAGCTGGTAATTAGAGAAAATAGAACTCCCTGACTAAAATAAACTAGGTAAAAAGGTCTAGAAATCTACTTTCAAAAATGAGCCAATGAAAGTCTGGTGGATCACAATGGTCCAATGTCCATCATGAGGATGGCACAAACCAGGCAATGTTTAGTTTTATCGTGCATGGGATTGTCATGAGTTAGAGGTGAGGTGGGGATGGCAGGAGTGGGGTGATTCAATGGCAGGTAGGAACAACACAACAACATAGTGGTAAAGCAAATTATATTCCAACCAGGTGAGTGACATTATCAAATAGAGATAACTGAATAATTTTATTCAAATTTTACCTGTTCATATATTAAATTGAAATTAATATTGATTCAATAATTATTTTTGACTTTTATGGAAATTGCACATTTTAGGATGAAAGAATTTGAGACTAATTTTGAGAAGTTTAACATTCATATATACAACTGAACTTTTGAAGTTCTCCACTCAATAGTCCAATAATTCTCCTTCTGTTTTCTTTCATTAAACCTTTCATTAAGACCAAAGAGAGTAGCTACATGTGGAGGAAATGATCCCTAAATTTATAGACTTCACATTTCAGCATGGCAGACAACAGGAAAAATACAAGAGTGTTATCTCTGACATGCCAATTATATATGGTCAGTAAAATAAGCAGTTGGAAATGAAGCATTTGGGATAAGAAGAAAGTTTAGAGCCGAAGGCACAGTTCAGAAGGAGAATTGCAGTTTAAGATATAGGATTGAATGATTTATATCCCTCCCCCAAATTGTGTCAGGCAGAGTTGAAATATGGGACCACATGAAGAACCAGTCCTCATATTCCTGTGCCCATACTTATAAGTAACCACAGCACTCCTGCATGTCAGTGTTGGATAAGTCCTCAAAATCCATTCCAAAAAGTTATTTATTCTGTCAATACAGTTGTTCACAACAGGCACACAAATTGAAACATATTCATTTCTATTCAATACTGTAAAAATTAGGAAAAGGACAGAATTCAGATCATATTAATGTTTAAAATTTTTGGAACAAAAGAGGATCCAATGGCAAATGTCATCTTGTTTCATGGCTAAGTAACTCCATGCTCAGACGACTATCTCAGTTAATTAATGGTCATATATGATAATGACTTAAAATAAATACAAGCATTTATTGCTTATAAAGCACTTACTGATCAATGTCCTCGCTGTCTTCCAAATTTTTCGGCATAGAATAGTGACTGCTTCTAGTGCTATGTCAGTTTGTTGAAACATTTCAGTGTTCATTCTTTCAATTCCTAGAGACTTGTTTTTCACCACTGTCTTCAGTGCAATTTATACTTTTTTCAGTTCTTGATCATATGCTTTCTACCTCTTAAAATGTTTG
>NW_006408527.1:37569619-37581573 GCF_000296735.1 Chrysochloris asiatica | reverse complement strand
CCACAACTTATCTGCTCTTCAGCCATTTGTGTTCAATGCATCAAATGTGTTCTTGATATGGTTTCTAAATTCAGCTGGGGTATATTCATTGTTAAGGAACCCTAGTAATACAGTGGTTACATGTGGGGGTACTACCCACAGGGCCAGTAATTTGAATCTATGTGCAGGAAAAAATTAGACTGTCTCCTCCTGTAAAGATTTATTGCCTGGGAAGCCTCATACAGGGTTGTTATAAGTCAGAATTGACTTGAAGGCATCCACCACTATAATATTCATGATTGTATTTTGGCTCTCAAAAAGTTGTTTTAATTTTCTTCATATTCAATCTGACCATGCATATGAGTAATTATGATATGTTCCACAGCAGACATCTTCCTTTTTTGACCGATGATATTGAGCTTCTCTAGAATCTCTTTCCACAGACATAGTCAATTTGACTAGTGTCCAATGCATCTTGTGAAGTTGATGAATACAGTCAACAGTTATGTTGCTGAAAAAGTATTTGCAATGAATAAATTAGGTCTGTTTGTTTTCATTTGCAATAGGATAATATAAAATACCTAATCAGGACTCTGTTACAGATAAATGAAAAATGTAAGTTACATGAAACAATTTTTATCATGTATAGTATAGGTCCTGGTGTGGTACTGTGGGTCAATGCACTGGACCACAAACTTGGTTTGAATTACAAGGTCAGTGGTTCAAACTCACCACCAGCTCCTTCTCCATGGAAACCCTATCCAGGGTCACTATGGACTAGAACCAACTCTGCAGCACTTAACAACAAAAACAATAGTAAAGGCAATTTGGTAAGTAGATACATAGATAATAGATGATTGATGGATGGATACAGACAGATTCAGATGGATAATAGATATAGATAGATGCATTATCACTTTATATATTTATATTATTTTTGCTAAGTATTGTCAAGTCAGTTCTGACTCACAGAGACCCTGTACAGAGTTTTGGAGGAATGGCTGATCAGTTTCAAATGTTGACCTGGAGATTCAAACTAGCCTTGCAATCTAGTATTTATCCTACTGTGCAACACCACAACATTATATTTATACGTCTATGTTGTTGTTATGTGCCATGGAGTCGGTTCCAACTCACAGTGACCCTGCACAGGGTTTTCGAGGCTGTAAATCTTTATGGGAGCAGAAAGCCTCATCTTTCTCTCATGGAACAGCTGGTAGTTTCAAACTGCTGACCTTGAGGTTCGCAGCCTGATTCGTAACCACTACACTACCAGAGCTCCCTCTTATATATCTATAATTCAAGTTATTTTCCTGGTGGTTGAAGGATATGATGATTTTAAACCACACAAAAACTTATGTGGCAGCATACTAAGAAAGAAAAAGAAGTGATATACACAGTAATCATATTTAGTTGAGGGATTTAGAATAGTTTCATAAGGAAGGGTATTTGAAATAAGCTTTGAAGAAAATGAGGCTTTTAGTTGTCAAAATAATAGTAATTAGAATTGATTGATAAACAGCATGAGCAAAGGCAGAAACATTTCTGACATGGTGAAAGAATTTCAATGTTATCATTTTATTTTGCTTTAAAGTTTTCTTTTTTTAAATAAAATTAAATGATCTAGCTGTTTAATCAATATTGCTAGAGTTAAATTCACGTGTTGTTATTAAGTGCCTTTGAGTCGGTTACAGCCCTTAGCAATCCTGTATAGGATTTCTAAGGAGTGCCTGGTGGGTTTGAACTGCTGATCTTGCAGTTCAAAATGACCTTGCAGTCCAGCACATTATCCTGCAGCACTACACCAGGACTCCAAATTCATATAAGTAAATAAATAATAAAGCCCAATGATAATGTAGGTATGAGATAGTTCATTCATTCAATAAATTAGATAAAACAGTAATCTAATCCAAAGGATATATTTGAAATGACACTATAATTTGAATTGTTTTGGTAGCTGTGAAATTTAGCATTAGGGAAAATATGTGCTTTGAGAGATGAGTTTGTAAAATGACTAACATTTGGAATGGATGTCAATATTTATTTTTAAGGAACAAGAATTGGAACATTTATTGTGTAAATAATTCTTAGATATTGCTCAGGTTCTATTAACCCATTCCTTGTGTACTTGGTTATTTTTATTTTGTAAGTATTCCATTATCAACTGCTGAATATAATATCATTTTCCAAGTAACTAATAAATTTCATTTTTTAATGAAAATAGTACAGCTTAAAAAAAACTATAGGAAACACATTACTACTTAACCAGTTTTGGAAAATCATGACTCTGTAAAAAATTTTTTTAAATTATTTGTGCTAAATTGTGTATTTTTCATGCTTAGAAATAATAGCTTTCATTAGCATATACTTTATGTTGTAGTACACCGTATCAATAATTCAGGCAAGTTATACAAACAAAAGTGACAGAATTTTCAGTTTGAAAGAAGGAACCCCATATGTGGCTTTAAATAGTGATTACATTTGAGATGGATTCCTGCAGCAATGCATTAACAATAATTTCATAGCTCAACGTGTGGCGAAGCACATGGTTAAACATTAACTCTCTATTCAGATTTTTTTTCAAAAAAGCATTTTCTAGATCCATGTCATTTATAGCTTAGGTGGAACCAACAGATAGAAATCAAACGATGACAAATAAATGAAAAGAACACAGCTATAAAACCAATACTTTCTTTTCACTTCTAACTTTATATAAGATCAGTGGTCACCCTTAGGAAGGAATGGACTGGGAAAAATCTCAAGTTAGAAGTCAAATACATATCAATTACAAAATCTGCTTTAACAGAGAAATTCAAACCCACTGCCATCAAATTGATTTGATCCATAGTCACCCAGTAGGAGAGAGTAGAATTGTCCCATAGGGTTCCTGAGACTACAGTTCTTTATGGTAGTAGAAAACCTCATCTTTCTCCCAAAGTACAAAAAAGAGTCATAATTATAAAACATACAGATAAGGCATAAATAAAATGAGGGTGAAGGTTACAGATTTAATTATTGAATTATACAAAGGGAATTCAATCTAAAATATTTATGCAATTGTGCCTGCATATGTGTGTGTGTGTGTGTGTGTGTGTGTGTGTACTGAGCTGGTCTCTTTCTCTGAATGATTGCCCATCCACCCCGACTTCCTTTTCAGGCACCCCTGTTTGCCTCAATAGTGTAATCCCCCCCAGACCATTTTCCAGCCAATTGGCTTAATTCTGTGAGCTCTAGAAAAATCTCCAGATTGAAGGGAACTAAGAGTGGAGGGTGTTAATTTTACTCTCTTTTCATTTTGCCTCAGCATCTCCTGATCGCTTTTCTAAGAAAGTTATTCCAACGACATCAGTAGAGGGTAAGTGCCCTTACCAGTATAAAACAAACAGATCCACAGCTTTGTTAAGATTTCATAAAGTCTGCTTGCCATAATAGAACACAAAGTGTTCTCAGGATGTCAGATTAGCTACACTTTACTTCAGCCAAGTGCATTTATGCTTCTACTTCCTGGCACCCTGCCACAACTAAGTTGCTTTTCATTCATCAAACAGTGTAGCACACCACTCTAACTAGGCAACTGTTCCTCATTTCTGGCCAAATCTCTTTATCATGGAATTGGGTTCCTTTCAAAAAGTTTATCATGTTGAAAAGGGCCTGCATTGCAAAAACAATGCCATTTATCAGTTTAGGCAAGGAGACTGCTAGAAAATGATAAATTTCCTGTATGTGACTGTAGTTTATCACCAGTTTATTTTAACTTCTCCTTGCACTTGCTGGATGCATTTGTATGACAGGTAAACTTTAAGTGCCTTATGCCCCTCTCCCCTGATAAATGTGCTTAATAATGTAGATGTGCATTTATAAAAGTTGCCTCCTACCACAGAAGGCATAAAATAAGCAAACTATAAGAATCAAAGTATGTTTTTAAGGAACATGATTTTAAGAATCGTTTAGTTCAATTGATTATTATATAAACAAAATCACTGAATCCTCAGTGTCCAAATAAGTAACCTAAGAACATGGAGAGAGTTTCCAGTAGAGGTAGGTAAAACTAGATAAAGTTCCTTTTTGTTATTTCACACAAATACAGTAATATACTATGATAATTAATCATGCCTTATTGGGATTTTTACTATAGAGAATGAAACAGATGTTAAATACATTTTTAAAGAAATATTTTGGATAAGCACTGGAAAAAAGCACAATAGGAAACCACAGGAGGATGAGGGCAAGATGGCAAACTAGGCAGAAATGCCACAGGGACCTCTACAACAAAGATAGAGAAAAACAAATGAATAGATGCAAATGAGAGTCCTAGAATCCTGGTCAAGGGATAGAGCAGTGGATTGAATGCTTGTTAGAGAGGAAGCTGAATAGAAATGGCACAAAAGAAGACAGACTGGTGACCTGTGTTAGCAGACCAAATACAATGTAGCCATTTTAAACTTTGGTGAGTAGCTCTATGGACAAGACATTTTCTTGGTATTGGAAAGGTATACATACTGGTGACTCAAAGAGAAAAAGGAGTGATTTTTTTCATGTTCCCCACACTCCCCTGACGACCTGAGGCATGATCAGCTCCTACCTGTATACATTCCCGTTGAAGTTCTCTCTCCCCTGGAGGTTGGAGCCAGTAGGTGGTGAGCAGTGAAGTTGTAAGTCCCATCAAGGTGAGTTGGGAGCACCTGGATTTGGTGAGTCCTGTTCCAAACCTGCAGCTGAACAGACATGGGGAGAGTAGAGAGGGGAAAATAAAAGGAGACAGGTGATCTGCACTGACCAGCCAAATGAAGCTCAGACATATTGAATTTTTTACCGTGGCTTTGAAGACAAAGGATGGTTGGTGCTGCAGAGGCATACCCTTTATTGACAGAGAAAAAGATGCAAAATTTTTTCTTGTATCCCACATTATCCTGGAGTCCTGGTGTGACATTATAGGATAAGAACTTGGCTACAAGCTCACTTTGAACCACAGGTTTGGTGGTTCAAACCCAATAGTCACTTCTTGGAAACCCTCTACAAGGTTGCTATGAGTCAAAATCAACTCGATAGCAGTTAACAACAACATATTACCCTGGTGATCAGAGGCCTGGCTAGACCCACCTGAGTATATTCCCAGTAAAGCTCCTGCTCTCTGGAGGTCAGAGCCACACCAAAGTTTGTTGAGAGCTAACAGTACCATTCTGATGGTTAGAATCAGGTTGTGTTTCATACCTGCAGAATTGATTCTGGCATGAGCCTACAACTCCCTTGGGGTCTACATGAATTATATATGGATTGGTCATGCAGAACAGAGTTCCTGTTGTGGCACAGTAAGTTAATGTATTGAACTGCAAGGTTGGTTTGAACCATAAGGTCGGCAGTTCAAGCTCACCAGCCAACCACTTCTTAGAAACCCTATACAAGTCACTATGAGTCAGAACCTACTTGATGGCACTTAGCAACAACAACACGGGAACAACATGTGGGCCAGGAGTGTCACCAACTGTGTGAGTTTCTTCTTTGGTTGGAAGGAGACGGAGATGTCAGAACTTTTTCATCTCTGGGTTTGGCACCTGCCCTAAATTATTTCTTTTGTTATTTTTATTTATTCATTCCTCCTTCTGCTTCTTCCTCTCTTTACCTTCCCTTTCTTTTAATTCTATATCTAATTTCTCTGTGTTTCTACTTCTTTTCCCCACAACCCCATTACTTTTGATTTTTCGTTCCTTTTTCTTGTCTTTTTTCTCTTGGGTTTCATTACTTCTCTCTGCTGTCTTTCTTATTTATTCATCCTTCTCTGGAATCTTGGTGTGGCATTGCAAACAAGCACTGCTTATTCTGCTGTTCAAACCAAACAACCTGTCCTCAGAAAACCTAAACAGTGTCACTATGAGTCAGAACTGACTCAGTGGCACTTAACAACACCCTAATTATTTTTCTGTTCTGTTTTTTTTTTTTTTTTTTCTTTCTCTTTGTCTTTCTCTGTGCTTTTTTTTCAATTTATTTATAGCTGTTGCCTGCTTTTTTTGCTTAACTATTTTCTTTTTTTTTTTTTCTTTCTGTTTTCTCTTCTTGCCTCATCTGACAGGGGACAGCAATCATGCCCATATAGCCCAGCCACAACTATATGTGCCCATTACAGCTCTACCCACCAAACAAGAGCCAATACCACCTGCTATATGCCTGACTGAACAATAATTAATATTATAAAGAACCTCAGATTCATGTGGGACACCATGAAGAGGAATATTTATGAGCAATCAGAATTCATGAACAGAAAGAGACCAAGAAAAGCACAGAAAACATTGTCAAAGAGTTGTTGAAAGGTAACTTCCCTAGCATCATGAAAGATAAGAAGATAAGCATTCAAGAAGCTGAATGAATCAGATACAAGATAGACCCTAAAAGAAATTCACAAAGACATATCCTAATCACACTATCTAAAATCAAAGGCCAAGAAAGAGTTCTGAGAGAGAAGTGGGAGAAGAAGTAAATATATCTACAAATGAGAACCAATAAGATTAATCTCTGATTTCTTAGGAGAAACCATGTACACAAGAAGGCAATGGGAAGACATATACAAACTCTGAAAGAAAGAAAAAAAAAAATTGGAAACAAGATTCATACTTATCAAAACTGTCTCTCAAATACAACTGCAAATTTAGAATATTTCCAGGTAAACAGAAATGAAAGAAACTTGTAATAAACAGATCAACTTTACAAAATACTAAAGAGCATCCTTTGCACTGAGAAACAACAATAGTGGACACCGAACTGAGATTTATACACAAGGTAACACCACCTAGAATTGAATACACTTATAAGAATATCCAAGGTAAAATAAACCTACAAGATTGAAAATAGGGAACTAGAAATATCCATTTATAGTGAATGCATCTACATAAATAAAACTCTAATAGAATTGAAGAAAGACATAGATTAACTATTAACACATTAATGCAACATCTCCAACAATTAGAAAAAAAGCAGTAAAGTGAGTCTATAGCCACCAGAATAAAATAAATAATAAAGATTATAGCAGAAATAAATGAAACAAAAAGCAACAGCAAAGAATTAAAAAGACAAAAAGTTGGTTATTTGAAAGGATTTTTTAAAAATTGACAAACCAGTGGAAAATCTAATGGAAGAAAAAAAAGAGAGAAGATATAAATAATAAGTCTAAGAAATTATATGGGTGATGTTTAAAAAGAACCAAAAGAAATATAAAAGATTAAAGTTAAATACTATGAAAAGTTGTTCTCCAACTAATTTGAAAATCTAGATGAAACAGACATTTTCTAAGAAAAACTTAACCTACATATACTAACACAGAATGAAGCAGAAAACTTGAACATACTAATAACAAAATAATAAACTGATAATTTCATTTTAAAACTGCCTCCCAAAAAAGTCCAGACAAAGATGGCTTTACTAATAAATTCTACCAAATATTCAGAGAAGAGCTGAAACCAATTCTGCTTAAATTATTCCACAACATAGAAAAGGATGGAAAATTCCTCAATATATTTTATAAAGAAGTAAAACTTTATTTGCAGAAGATATGATCCTATACATGGAAAATGCCAAAGACTAAGCAAGAAATTATTGGAATTCATTGAAAGATTCAGGATACAAGATCAACTTACAAAAACCAGTCAGGTTCCTTTACATTAATAAAGAGAGCTTTGAAAGGAAAACAATACCTTTTACAATATAGTCACCCAAAAGATTAAATGCTGTTATTAAATGTTGTAGAGTCTGTTCCAACTCACAGTGACCTTATATAGGCTTTCCAAGGAGTGATTAGTGAGTTTGAACCAGCAGCCTCATGGTTAGCATTTCAGTGTGTATCCTGTCCTATCCAAAGTTAGAGTAAAGGCAGTGTAATTCATTAGCTAGAGATACGTACACACAATGGAATAGTATGCAATGTTGAAGAATCATGAAGAGCTGGCAAAACATCTCATAACACAGATAAACCTGGAAAACATTATGCTGAGTGAAATCTGTCAGTCACAAAAAAAGACAAATATTTCATGAGATCACTATTGTAAAAACTCAAGAAATGGTTTTCATGCTAAAATACACATTCTTTGATGGCTACCAGGGGTAAGAAGGAAGGGAGAGTAATTCACTGGCTACAGAATGTTGTTTTTGTTGATAAGTGGCATCAAGTTATAGGGACCCTGTATAGGGTTTTCGAGGAGCAGCTCATGAGCTTAAACCACCAGCCTTGCAGTTCAAATGGCTTTGCAGAATGGAGCATTAACCCACAGCAACCCATAGCGACCCTGAATAGGTTTTCAGATGAGTGACTGGTAAGCTTGAACTGCTGACCTTGAAGTTCAAACAGCTTTGCAGTCTGGCACATTAACCCATAGTGCCACATTGTGTGCTACAGCATATAAAAAATATGAAAACATTCACGTACGTTGTGAAGGGAATCTAATTTTGGAACTATGTTATGAAAAATATTGCACTTTGAGGCACCTATGTCCACCTCTCAGTGCTGGTTCGAATCTTCACTAGTCCAGCGAAAGCCATAAATTAAGAGTTCTTTCTTTCTAATAGATTTCATATGACAGTCCAGTTAGACTGCATTTCACAAATCCCCTTCAGTTAAGTGTGGCCTTGTAACATTGTTTGCTACTGAAACAGGAACAAAAGAGATGTGTACCACTTTTGTATCTCATTCTTAATGCCTTCTCTGCAGGCTACTTCCCTTTAATCCAGCTAGAACTTGGACATGGTATGGACTCTAGTTTCATCCAATGTGACAGTAATAATGACCTAGAAGATTTGAATTTTGTTATGAAATAAAACAAGTACCTGGTTCCCAGAATGATAATGTGTACACTGCCACTATACATCTCAGGATTATTATATGAGAAATAAACTCTATTTGGTAATTTAAAAAAAGATAGAAACCACAATAGACAGATTTAACCTCTGTTGAAAATGCTAGAGAACAGTCACTGAAGGTGGGTATGGTCAGGAAAGCTTATTTTAAGATGCAGACATTCATGATGCAACTTAAATTACATTTCCTGAACTAGAAATTCTGACCTGTCTATCCTTACTCATCTTACTTCCAATAACCTTGTCCTCCCTCAACTTCAGTCACTTTTTTCCTTCACAATACTTATTTTACAACATTTAATTGAATGTTTACAAAACATTGATTCTAGTAAATCACTATGGCTACAGAATATTCATACTTTAGCTGGCTTATAGTGTTCTTATTCTATAAAATTGTGAAAACCTCTGGTACCGGTCCCCACACCCAAACTCACATAGCCATGTTGTTGTTGTTAAGTGTCGTCAATTCAATACTGACCCTTAGCGACCCTGTATAGGGTTTTCCGAGGAGCAGCTGGTGAGCTTGAAAGGCCGACCTTGTCATTCAAATGGCTTTGCAGTCTGGCGCATTAACCCACAGTGCCACAACAGGACTCATATAGCCACAGTCTTCTCAATATTTGCACTGGAAGGTCTAAGAAGTACTTCAATATTTAACATAGCTAACGAATTGTAAAATATACATAAATGAGTAAAGAACCAAGATTGCAAATTAGACTCCTGAAGAAAATGAATTTAAAATAAAACAGAGGGAAAATATTCCATTCCAAATATTGGAATTTATTATTAAGTTGAAGAACTGATACAGAAAAAGTCAAGGTGATCATATATCTGGAATATTCTCCATAGCAAATGTCTGCTCCCAAGGGAATAAATTATACAAAGTCTTAGTCAACCAGCGAAGGGCATTTTATAGCCCCCGACACCAGTCTTTCAATCTTAACTAAGATGGGGACTGCAAAATTTATATACAAGGGTGATGGCCAAATCCCACAGATAAAAGCTCATTAAAAGACTGAAGTTTCTAGTTAAAAGAATAAAAAGTGTTCTCTCTCCCTGAAGCTGTGTTACATCAAGAGGGCTCAAATAAAATAATTGGACTACAGTTAAAAGTGCCGTACGAAGCACAGTCTCTCTGAAGAGTAGTAATTAGCAAACTGAATTCAAAAGGGGAGAAAAAATGAAACTAAACTAAAAGCAAAAACAAAGACACTAAAAGGAATTCCAAACTTCTGGCAGCTACAGTTACAACAAACATTAAACATAGCCCAACTCCTAGACAGATGAAGATAAAACCTCACACTAAAAACCTACTTAACTCATCTTCTATTATCCTATACATCATGCCTGACTTTCAAAAAAAAAATTATAAAGCTTACCAAAAAGACAAGAAAGACCAGTTTAAAAAGATAAAATAAACATTAGAGCCAGACTCTTATTTTACACAGATGTTGGATTTTTCAGGCAGGGAAATTAAAAAAATAAATAAATAAAAGGACAGAAAGAAGACAACTATGATTTAATATGTGAAAGGCTCTCATGAAAACAAAAGAGGACATGGATGACCAGGTATGTATCATGATAAGAGAAATGGACAGCCACTAAAAAATCAATAAAGTCTGCAAATCAAACACTGCAACAGAAATACAAAATGACTGATGGGTTCATCAATACTTTGATTTGTTTAGAGACGACTAGGATTCTGAGAAACTGATACTTGAATTTGAGTTGGGACTGAAACTAAAATCTAAGTAACATATGGTCATTTTGTTCTTTTGGAAGAAAAGAAACAGTAAAATGGACACAAGAAATGTATGGTTAAACTGGCACATTATTTATTAAAATGGATGTCTGATATGACTTGGAAGGCTAGGTATCTCCAGAATGGAGAAGTAGAAAAGAGTCTTTTTGACGTATGCTATCTGTTTTTCTTCATTTGACAAAATATTAGTAATAATTGGAAATGTCTAAGCCGAAATGAAATTATATAGAATGATTCCAGAAATCTGGAGATCTTGAGAACTTGTTAAAAAAAAAAAAAAAAAAAAAACCTGTTTCTAGTTTTTTGAGTAATTTATTTGCTGAGAGATTATTGAGTTCAAAGCCCTTCAAGTGTTTTAAGTAACCAAAATTTCATGGCAAAGATTAGGTAGTCTTCTCACTTGTGATTTTAAAAGCTATGAGGTAAGATAACAAAGAGAAAGATGTTAAAGAATAAAGGATAGTATAGCAGAGGAGAATAATAAAGTCCTGGTTGTTGTTGTTACGTGCCGTGGAGTCGGTTCCGACTCATAGTGACCCTGTACAGGGTTTCTGAGGCTATAAATCTTTACTGGATCAGAAAGCCTCATCTTTCTCCTGTGGAACAGCTGGTAGTTTCGAACTGCTGACCGTGAGATTAGCAGCCCAATTCATAACAACTATGCTACCAGAGCTCCTTAAAGTCCTGGTAAGTAAAAGTAAATTAAATAAATCAGGGACTTCTAGAAAGACGATTAAGTACAGACAGAGAGATAGACATATAGATAGATATAGAGGGAGTCTTCCTTTGGTGCTGTAGGATAAGCACTAGTCCACAAGGTAGTTCTGAACCTTAAGGTCAGCAGTTCAAACTAACCAGATTATCCTTGAATACCTTGTACACAGACCTGACTCAACAGCACTTAAGAAAAAACAATATATATACAGGTCTGCCAAGATAGATAGATAGATAGATAGATAGATAGATAGATAGATAGATAGATAGATAGTGTCCTGGTATGGTGCTGTGGGTTAATACAATGGACTGCAAAGTCAATTTGAACTGCAAGGTCATGGGTTCAAGCTCACCAGCCACTCTTTGAAATCTCTATACAGGACCACTTTGAGTCAGAACTGACTCTATGGCACTTAACAATATGTATGTGTATGTATATATACACATATATAGGTATAGATATATGTTATATATATGTGTATATATAGGTATGCATTGGACTGGTATTGGTCATTTTGAATCTGATAACCACATGGTTTACTATGCAGGGAATGACAAATTGAAGAGGAATGGTGTTGCGTTCATCGTCAAAAAGAACATATCCAGATCAGTCATTAGGTACAATGCTATAAGTGATAGGATAATATCCATGCGCCTACAG
>NW_006408527.1:37567848-37569088 GCF_000296735.1 Chrysochloris asiatica | reverse complement strand
TATGCCATCAAGAACATCATACAGGAAGAAATCAAAAGGTTATTGATTGAGAAGATAATAAAGAAGGAAAATACTAAAATGGATATCAGAAAAGACTCTGAAACTTGTTCTGCAGTGTAGAGATGTTAAAGCAAATGGAAGAAGAGAGGAGGTATAAGAGCTGAATAGAAAATTTCAAAAGTCAGCTAGATAAGACAAAGTCAAATATTATAATGAAATGTGCAAAGACCTGGAATTAGAAAATCAAAAGGGAAGAACATGCTTAGCATTTCTCATGCTGAGGGAACCAAAGAGAAAATTCAAACCTAGATTTGTGATATTAAAGGATTCTATGAACAAAATATTGAATGATGCAGAAAGCATCAAAAGAAGATGGAAGGAATACACAGAGTCATTCTACCAAAAACAAATGGTCGATGTTCAAATATTTCCAGGTAGCTTAATGATCAAGGGATAGTGGTACTGAAGGAAGAAGAATAAGATACAATGAAGGCATTGGCAAAGAACAAGGCTCTGGAAATTGATGGAATACAAATTGAAATCTTTCAACAAACTGATGCAACACTGGATGCACTCACTCATTTATGCCAAGAAATTTGAAAGATAGCTATCTGGGCAAATGACTGGAAGAAATCCATATTTGTATCCATTTTAGAGAGACGTGACCCAACAGAATGCAGAAATCATCAGACAATATCATTGATATCCCACGCGAGTGAAGTTTTACTAAAGATAATCCCAAAACAACTACAACCATACATTGATAGAGAACTTCCAGAGGTCCAAGCTGGATTTAGAAGAGGACTTTGAATGAGGATTATCATTGCTGATGGATGGATGGATATTGGCTGAAAGCGGAGAATACAAGAAAGATGCTAACCTATGCTTTATTGAGTACACAAAGACTTTTGATTATGTGGATCATGACAAATTATGGACAACAATGCAAAGAATGAATTATCTGGAACACTTAATTGTGTTCATGAGGAACTTCTACATAGACCAAGAGTTGTTAAATTGAATAAGGGAACACCAAATGGTTTAAAATTACAAAAGTTTTCTGCAGTTACGATTGTGTTTCAAGCTTTAGTTGTTTGAATTCTTTTTGCCATATGTATATAAGTATATGTGTATATATACATATATATATATGTTTCCTGTTGTGTTGGTCACTTGGTCTTTTTCTTTAAGTCCACTTTTCTTAAATTTATTTGAAAAGGAACACATTATGTAGGAAGTC
>NW_006408527.1:37562246-37566518 GCF_000296735.1 Chrysochloris asiatica | reverse complement strand
TTTCAATAACTTCATATGAATGTGAATGTTGGACAGTGAATAAGGAAGACCAAAGAATTTATATATTTGAGTTATGGTGTTGGAGGGGAATATTGTAAGGACCCTGGACTGCCAAAAGAACACACATACATGTGTGTTGGCAGAAGTACAGTCAGAATGCTCCTTCCAAGCCAGGATGGCCAGATTTCATCTCTAATACTGACATATTGTCAAGAGGGACCAGTCACTGGAAAGAGATATCATGTTTGGTAAAGTTGAGGGTTGGATAAAAAAAGGAAGACCCCAATGAGTTGAATTAACACAGCGTTAGCAGCAACAATTGTGAGGTTGGCCCAGGACCAGGTGTATTGTTCTGTTGTGTTAGGGTCATTATAAATCAGTACTGACTCAATGGTACCTATATATATATATGTAATCGCATGATACCAATCATAATCCAGTAGACTGGTTCATAGAACACTTTTAGAGAATTATATTTAAAAAGAAACCACAACTTGGATTATAAAAGGAGTTTCTAAAAATTTAGATGTCATTTAAAAAAAAACATAAAATTTTCAAAAAACATTATTAAGAAATGAAAAATTAAACAACAAACTGAGCAATCATATTTGCATTTCATAAATCTAAAAGAGGAATGACATCACAATTTAAAAGGAACTTTTACAAGTCAGTATTAAGAAAAATTTCCCCACAATAACAGGTACATACTTTGAATATACACTTTACAAAAGTCTATATTCAAAGAGAAAATAAGAATTCTAGGGATAGTCAACATCTTCCTGATCTTGGACTCTGGAAGACATGCTATGACTAAAGGGAACTTTTAGGGTCAAAGAAACTATTCTGCATCTTGAATATGCTGGTAGTTACATTTATACACTCTATTGAACTATACCTAATAGTTTCTTTTTATTGAAACTTAAAAAATTTATTGGTTAGATTTCAAAAAGTCATTTTCTATTTCTGATATAAAATCATCTTCAAGACCGCTAGCTTGCTCACTTTGTTTCATCTCAATGACTGCAATCCTCTCCCTTCTGTAGTTCCCATTTCCATTCCACCCTCCTTCCCATCCCTTCTCAACTTTGTCTTTAAGTAAATGTTGCCCTTTTGATCTAGAATGCTTGACTATTTCTACTGGTACCTTACTTACTAGTGTTGTTGTCTCCCCTATACACCTATATGTTTCCACAGCACATAACCACCAATGGAAAAAAAAAAAAGATATCAGCTTGAAGACTAAGGTGCGCCTGACCAAGCCATGGTATTTTCAATAACTTCATATGCATGTGAAAACTGGACAGTGAATAAGGAAGACCATAGAAAAATTGGTGGTTGAATTATGATGTTGGAGGAGAATATTGAAAGTGCCATGGGCAGCCAAAAGAACCAACAGATCTGTGTTAGAAAAAGTGTAGTAAGAGTGCTCCTTGGAGGCCAAGATGGCCAAACTTCGTTTCTCATACCTCGGACATGTTGTTGGAGGGACCAGCCGCTGGAGATGGATATCATGTTTGGTAAGGTGTAGGGTCAGAGAAAAAGAGCAAGACCACAATGAGGTTGGCCCAGGATCAGGCAGTGTTTTGTTCTGCTGTGCATAATGTCGCTATTAGTCAGTACTAACTCAATGGCACCTAAAACACAACAAGAAGAATCACCAGAGTTAATATGTCCACCCTCTCGCTAGTAAATTGCTTTTCTTTCCTTCCCTCCCCTGGTAATTGTCGAAGAATGTTTCTTTTTGCATGAAAACCTTTTCTTGAATTTTTACAATAGTGGTCTCATAAAACATTTATCCTTTTGTGATTGACTACATTTACTCAGCTATAATGTCCTCCAGGCTCTTCCATGTTATTATATAAATTTATTATATGAATTCACAGATCCATCACTATTCAAAGTTGCATAGTATTCTACTGTGTATTTGTACCAAAGTTTGTTTATCCATTTTTTTCCTTTGATAGACATTGAGGCTGCCTCCATCATTTTGCTATTGTGAATAGTATTGCATTGAATACTGGTGTACATCTATATACTCTTATTTCTTGTGGATATATACCAAAAAGAATTGTTTGGTCATATGTGTTTGTATTTCGAACATTTTGTGGACGTGTCATATGATACCCTCCAGTGATTGCATCATTTTACAATCCCACCAGCAATTTAGGACGGTCATACCATTTGCTGTTTTCTGGTTTTGTTTTGTTTCAAAACTTTGCTATTAACACAGGAGTAGGATGGTATCTCATTTGTTGTTTTGACTCCCAGTCTGGCACTGTAGGTTAATGTGCTGGACTACAAAGTCGGTCTAAACTGCAAGGTTGGCGGTTCAAGCTCAACAGCTGCTCCTTAGAAACCCTCTACAGGGTCACTATAGTTAGAAACCAGCTCAATGGCATATAACAACAACAACAACAAATGACTAATGAATGTGAACATATCTTCCTGATTGTTGACTGCCTAATGTTTTTTTTTTTTTTGGTGAAGTGTCTGTTAATGGCTTCCATCCATTTTTTAATGGGGTTGTTTATTTTTCTTCTAGAAGTGTTGTCGTTTTCTACATATTTCAAAAATTAGACCCTTGTGTGTCATGTAATTTCAGAAAAGAAAAAAAAAATCACTGTCCGTGGGTTCCTTTTTGACTCTTTTGGCAAAATCTTTGGATACACATATGTATCTAATATATAGGAGATCCGAGTCATCTTTTTTTATTTTATTGTTTGTGTGTCTTTAGTTATATGTAACAGTATATTTATGCCATGTATTGTTGTTAAGTGCCATTAAGTTGGCTCCAACCCATAGCGACCCTGTATAGGGTTTCTGAGGAGTAGCAGGTAGGTTTGAATTACTGACCTTTTGGTTCACAGTCCAGTGCTGATCCTACAGTGCCACACCAGGAGTCCATGCCATTTATTAGAACACATAATTTTATCCTAGTTTTTATAATTCTAGGTTTTACATTAAGGTTTTTAATCAATGTTGTTTTTGTGCATGGTATGAAATATGGATCTTTTTCATTATACACAAATGGATATCCAATTCTGACAGCACCATTTGTTGGAGAGACTATTTCTTCCCATTTTAAAGTGTTTTGGTCATTTGTCAAAGATCAGCTGACTGTATGTGGATGGATTGACTTCTGGGTTCTCAATTCTATACCATTGATCTGTGTAGTTTTTATTTTGCCAGTACCAGCTTGCTTTGACCACTTGACTGTGTCACAGTGAGAAGCCTCCAACTTTGTTCTTCTTAAGTAATGTTTTGCTTATCCAAGGTCTCTTTCCTTTCCATATAAAATTGCTGTTAAGTGCTATACAGTCAACTCCATGCCACTTTGCTGAATATTTAAATGTGGTCCAATAATTTTATTGCTGAGTCTTTTGGATTTTGTATGCATAGAATCATACCATCTTCAAATAGAGATTTACTTTTATTTACTTTTATTTGCCAAATTGGATTCCTCTTATTTCCCTTTCTTGCCTTAGAGCTCTGACTAAGACTCTAAACCCTATGTTGAATAGGAATAGTGATAAAGAGCATTCTTGTCTGGTTCCTGTTTTCAAAGTGAATGCTCTCATTTTCTTTCCATTAAAAATAATGTTGGCTGTTATATTTCCTTATGCTCTAAATTATTTTGAGAAATGTCACTTCTATTATTATTTTGTTGCATGTTTTTATTGAGAATTGAGGTTAGATTGTGTCAAATGACTTTTCTGCCTTAATTAATGGATCATCTGGCTCTTTTTCTTTGTTTAATTTACATGGTAGATTATGTTGAATTTTTTTCTTCTTCTTTTACTATTGAGCCTTCCTTACATCCCTGGTATGAATCCCACTTGGTCATGTTATGATGCTTAATTCTACTGGCTAGGACACTGTTGAAAAATTTTGCATCTATACTCATGAGGAATATTGGTCTATAATTTTCCTTTTTAGTGATGTCTTTGCCTGATTTTGAAAGTATAAGGACTATGCTTGCTTCATAAAAACATATTTGATTTTGTATTCTTTTCTATGTTCTGGAATAGTTTTAGTAGAATTGGTGTCAACTCTTTTCTAACTTTTTGGTAGAATTCACCAGAAAACCCATGTGGGCCTGGAGTTTATTTTGTTGGGAGTTTGTTAATGACCAGCATTTTAAAGGATTCTGTTTTCTTATTCATGTGTTACTCTGTCTCTTGTCTTGTGCATTTAATCTATTAATGTTCAGTATAATTACTGACAGTATGGATTGATTGCAGTCGTTTGGCTGGGTGTGTTATTTTGTGGTGC
>NW_006408527.1:37554641-37561451 GCF_000296735.1 Chrysochloris asiatica | reverse complement strand
AGCTGCTCACATGATTTTTTTCCTTGTCTTTGATTTGCTAAAATTTGATTATAATATGTCTTAGTGATTTTCTTGTGGGGTCTACCTTGTGTGCTATTCTTTCAGCTTCTTGAAAGTTTATCTTCTCATCTTTCATGATGTTAGGGAAGATTTCTTTCACTATCTCTTCTACAGTGTTTTCTATTTGTCTGTTCCTATTCTGGAGTTCTTATCACCCATACATTATTCCTCTGTATGTTTTCCCATATGGAACTCAGGCTTTCTTCAGATTTTTTCCTTCTTTTTTACTGAATGCTCTTCTAATCCTGGTGTGGCACTGTGGGATAATGAGCCAGTCTGCAAAGCCATTTGAACTGCAAGGTTGGTGGTTCAAGCTCACCAGTTGCTCCTTGTAAAGCCTATACAGGCTCACTATAGGTTAGAATCGACTCGACGGCACTCAACAACAACAACTTCTAATTTACTAGTATTGAGAGATTTATCTTCCAGTTCACTAATTTGGACTTCCATTGATTCAAACTTACTCCTGTGCCCCTTCAATATATTGTCCATTTTGAAATTTAGTGTTACTCTGATAGATTTCCATTTGTAAGTTTTGTATGGTCTCCAGTTCTTTATCTATTTTGTTGGTTAGTTTTTTTTGGCAGTGTTTCCCTGAATTCTTTATGATTTTCCTTAACCTTTCTAGCAATCATTAAGAGTTACTTACATATCATTCTCCTGAATTATTTTTCATGTAGCCCCAGTGACCTTTTTCCTTCAAAAACATTTTCTAGCTCTGCCTCTTCTTCACTTTTTTCAGTCACTCTGTTTTGTTTCTCATGTGAATAGAATTTGCCAGCTGCTTCAGAGACATTGTGGTGGTGCTGGATTTGTGTTAAATTGACAATTGTATATTGGTGTATTCTCATACATTCTCCAACTGCCTCCTGCTGGATGTGATTAGGGGAGGGAAGCTTGTGCTCTATTATCTGTTCACCGTTCCTGTAGTCCAGCTAAGAATGGGTTTGGCTCATTTTAGTTGTTAATCCAGTGTACATCAGTTGGTAGTGGCTGTACCCAATGTGTGGAGTTGTAAAGAGTATGGTTGTGGCTGGCTTTTTGAGCACAGTTGTTGTCCCCTGTTGGGTAAGGCAAGAATTAAAAAACACGAATATAAATAAGGCTGAAGGAAAAAAAAAAAAAAGCAAGCAAATAGTAGCAAAAATGAAATAATAAACAATATGCAAAAAAAAGGAAGGAAACAAGTAGGAAAAAAGTATACAAAAACCATAAAGAGACTAGAGGGAGAGGAAAATATGAAAAAGAAAAAAGAAACATAAAAAGAAAGAAAAAGCACAATTAAGGAGAAGAATGAGTAAAAGAGATAAAGAGTAGAGAATAGTAAACAGAAACAACAAGAAGAAAAAAAGAAAGGAAAAGCATGGTTGGGAAAGTTATGTAGAGACATAGAAGGGAAAATGAAAGCAGAAATAGAAAGCATAAAAAGCAAGGGGGAATAAAGAGAGGATGAAGGGAAAAAATATACAAAAAACAATGAAAGGGAAAAACCAGGCAGGTGCCAGACACATACTGTTGTTGTTGAGTCCCACCAAGTTGGTACTGAGTCATAGCGACTCTGCGCACAACAGAATGAAACAATGCCCGGTCCTGCGTCAACTTCACACTTGTTCTCACCCTTGAGCCCGTTGATGCTGCCCCTTTGCCAATCCATCTTGCTGGGGATCATCTTCTTTTTCTCTGACCCTTTACCTCACCAAAAATGATATCCTTCTCAAGGGACTGGTCCCTCTTGACAATATGTCTGAAATATGAGAGATGAAGTTTGACCATCCTGGCCTCCAAGGCACACTCTGGCTACATTTCTTCCAAAATGGATATATTGGTTCTTTTGGCAGCCCATGGCACATTCAATATTCTCCAACACCATAACTCAAAGGCATCAATTCTTCTACGGTCTTCCTTATTCACTATCCAGCATTCACATGCATCTGAGGCAACTGAAAATACCATGATGTGGTTCAGGTTCACTTTGTCCTCAAGCTGACATCTTTGCTCTTCAACACTTTATTAAGGTCTTGTACAGCACATTTGCCTACAGCAATACGTCGTTTGATTTCTTGACTGCTTATTCTGTGAGTGTTGACAGTTGATCCAAGAATGAAGTCCTCGACAACTTCAATCTTTTCTCTGTAGATAAGAATCTTTTTTATTGGTCCAGTGGTGAGGATTTTTTTTTTTTTCTTTACATTGAACGCAATCCCTAACTGAAGGCTGTGTGCTTTGATCTTCATCAGTAAGTATTTTAAATCCTCTTCACTTTCAGCAATCAAGGTTGTATCATCTGCATATCTCCAGACACAGAGATAAGAAAATTCGGGGATCCCCTGACAGCCAAGGACCTCCCATTGTAAGTGGACAGGGGATGAGACAGTAATACTCTCAATCCTAGATGAAGTTCCTTTAGGAGTAGTGTTGTCTGCTCTGGGCACATAATCCAGATTTTGTTAATGCAGATCCCAAGATTTGGGGGATCAAGTTATTTACTTCCCAGAGGGCAGCTGAGGGAAATTGATTCTGTTAGTACAGAGCTGACCTGAACCAATCCTATAGGTCTGGAGCAAGTCACATCTGATTCCATGTGCCAAGGTTGCTGCTTCTTGTTCCCGTACTCCCTTTAATGCAGCTCTAAATGCTGGGACAGCAGGAGCTTCAGTGAGAGTGTATGCAGTTGGTGGTTGGCCACACCTCTGATCACCAAGGTAATGTGGGGTACAAGAAAAAAACTCACATGTGTCTCTCCACCAATAAGGAGTATACCTCTGCACCACCCACACCCCCTTGCCTTCAAAGCCACCTACGATGTTCAAGATGGCCATGCTGCATATGGCTGCTTGGCATAGATCACCACTTTCCTGTTTTCTTCCCTCCACACATCTGTTCAGCTTCTTCTCCTAGAGATCTGGCCAGGGCTGGCTCACCAGGTTTGGAGTAGGGCTCACCAAAATCTAGACACCAGGATTGGCTTTAATGGGCTCCCAACTGCAGTCACCTCTGTGTGGTTCCAACAGCCAGGAGATGGAGAACTTCATTGGGGATGTACTTGAGTGGGACTTGTCACACTTCTGGTCACCAAGGGAGTGTGGGAAACTCTTATTTTTATCTCCACAAGTCACCAGTATGTTTCTGCAATGCCAGCATGTGCTCTTCTTTCTGAAGCTACTCTCACAAGCTTAAGGTGACCACACTGCATTTGGTTGGTAAGCACAGGTTAACAATAATGTCTCCTTTTTCGCTTCATCTGTTCAACTTTCTCTCCTCATAAGCATTCAATCCACTTCTCTTCCCCTTCATCTGAAGCTTAGGTTTCCAGGACTATGATCCACACCTGTTTCATTTGATATTCCTTATCTTTGTTGCAAGCAGTCTGTATGGCTTTACTGCCTAGTCCACCATCTTGCCACCTTTCCCAAATATTCGATTTCTAAGAAATGTTTCATTGCTATTTATAATGTATGTGACTAATTGAAGTTTGATGCAAATATCTTACCTTTAGTTCATAAGACCTATATCTATTCATAACGCAAATGATGGGACAATATCCTGAGCTTTTGGTAATTAAGCAGAATTCAAGAATTGGGTAAGACATTTGTTAGCCATCATTGATGAAAACTGAATGTATGATATTTAGAAAAAAGAAGACAAATACATTTTTGTGAACATAAAGGAAGCTTGTGGCCAGGAATAGTGCCCACCAATATTTGTCATTTTCTTCTAGTTTTCATTAACACAGACCTAACATATATTTCTCAATCTACTTTTATTAGATGGGTCATAAGACTAGGCTCTTCCCAGGGACATGTTAGCAGAAATGAAATATGCTAATTCTAGTGCTCACTGCCAAAATGTCTCATGCAATCTTCTATGCGTTCTTTTGACTCCTAGAACTTTTAAGTAGATGACAACCCTCAAATGACCACGAGAGTTTCTTCTTGAAGATAGAAAACCACGCAATAGAATTACCAAAGTCCCTGACTGACTGTATGCTTAAGAGATTTTCCAGAAACCTGCATTTGACCATAATATAAGTTAGAAGCAATTTTTTTGCTTTTGCTAGGCTATGGAATTTTTTTTTTTTTGTTTTTTGTTACATGCTTGAGTTGCTCATGCTGACAAATTTTTTGTGTTATGTCAGATACAATTTAACCTGGAAGGTTTATGAAATTAGTAAAATTTTGTAATATTTTAAGGAAATTTTAAAAACATTAATTTTCAAGTGAATTGTATTACATGAGAGGACATTTCCTGGAAATCCTTAAAATGCATCTGAAGTATTATTAACTTAGAGTTGTAAATCTAAGAAAGATAAGCATCAGTGGAAATGTGAATTATTACAATGACATTCATTAAATTTATAACCTAAAATGTGAATCTACTAGCCAAACCCAGATCCTCCCACTGAGGAAAAGGTTTGCTTTATTTGATTTTATATTTGGAAGTAAAAAAACAAAAACAAAAACAAAACCCCAGCAAAATAGAGCAAACAAAAACTATCGAATATGATTCAATAATAATTTACTAGTTGTCTTTTGATTTTGGTCTCTCATATTCTTGGTATAACATTTCAGTGTGTGTTTTATTTATTTTACTTACTGTACAGGCCTTAGTTTTCTAGTTCAATCATGGAGATAGAGTATTTCACCTAAACTTTCAGTTATAATAAAGCTAAATTTATCTTTTATACCAAGTTAAAAGTACCTATTATAAGAGTGGTAATGAACAGGTAGTTGAAAATAAAAGTACTGTATGTGTGTATGTTGTTGTTAAGTGCTGTTGAGTCAGTTCTAACTAATAACAACACTGTAAAGGGTTTCTGAGGAGTGGTTGGTGGCCTTGAATTGCCAGCCTTTTGATTAGCAGTCCAGTGCTTATCCTACCGAGTCTTTATATTATCTATTCATTATCATTCTAGGATATATACATATATGACATATAGATCTAATTTACTGCTGTTGTTTGATGCCATCAAGTCAGTTCTGACGCATAGCAAACCTCTGTTCAACAGAACAAAATACTGTCCAGTCCTGTGTCAACCTCACAATCATTGCCATATTTGAGTACATTGTGGCAGGTACTGTGTTATTCCATGTAATTGGGGCTTTTGCTCTTTTTTTGCCAAACCTCTATTGAAAACCATGGTAAGGCACTTTAACATGAGGGAAGCTCATCTAACTCTCATTAAGATCAGCAAATTTCTAGTCATATGGGTCTTTTTTCAGTGTCTCAAGCTACAAGGGATCATTCCCAAGTGAATCATCCAGAAGATCACAGAGCAGTAAATTGACTTAGTGACAAGGACCACCTGACGTTCCAAAAGTCATTCAAGACAAGGATGAGAGTAAATTGTTAGTAAGCTTGGTTGGATGCATGTTATATAATGAGTATGAGCACTGAACATTGTGTGGCAGTGCCCTAGCTATTCTACTTGTTGTTGTTGTTAAGCACCATTGAGTCAGTTCCAAGGAGCAACTGGTGAGCTTGAACTGCCAACCTTACAATTCAAATGGTTTTGCAGTCTGGCACATTAACCCACAGTGCCACACCAGGACTCCCTGGTAGTCCATAGTACCTTTAATATTCATCTCTAATATCATAATTCAAATGAATCAGTTCATCTAGTGTCTTTCTCAATCATTGTCCAATTTCCTAAGTGTAAGGCTATTGAAAATACCATGGCTTGGGTCAGGCACACCTTAGTCCTCAAACTGACATCTTTGCTCTTCAACACTATAAAAAGGTCTTACTCACAAAATTTGCCGAATGCATTGTGTTGTTTGATTTCCGGACTGCTGCTTCCATGAGTGTTGATGTTGGATCCAGACAAAATGTGACCTTTGACAATTTCAAACTTTTCTCCATTTGTCATGATGTTATTTATTGGTCCAGTGGTGAGAATTTTTGTTTTTTACAATGAGGTACAACCTAAACTGAAGGCTGTGGTCTTTGATCTTCAGTACTTTAGATCCTCTTCGTTTTCAGCAAGTAAGGTTGTATAATCTGCATATCACAGGTTGTCTTCCTCCAATCCTGATGATACATTCTTCTTCATATAATCCAGCTTCTCAGATTTTTTGCTTAGTGTACGGATTAAATAAATATGGTGAAAAATAAAACCTTGGTGCACCCCTTTACTGATTTTAAACCATTCTTGTCTCCGCGTTCTGTTTTCAAGACTCCCTGGTATATACACAGGTTCCTCATGAGCACAATTAAGTGTTCTGGAATCTCATTCTCTCCAATATTTTTCATAGCTTGTCATGATCCATACAGTTGAAAGCCTTTTTCAGAGGCAATAATGAACAGGTAAACATTTTTCTGGAATTCTGTTTTCAGCCAAGATCCATCTGATGTTAGCAATGATATCCCTCATTCCATGTCTTTGTTCAAATTTGGCTTGATCCTCTGACATTTCTTTATGAATGTACTCTTACATCCAGTTTTGAATCTTATTGCAAATTTTACTGGCATGTGATATGAAGAACACTTTCCAAAGATTTCCCCATTCTGTTGGGTCACCTCTGTTTGGAATGGGCACAAATATGGATCTCTTCCAACCAGCTGGCCAGGTAGCTGTCTTCCAAATTTCTTTGCATATCTGAGTGAGTGCTTCCAGGGCTGCATCAGTTTCTTGAAATATTTCAGCTTTTATCCCATAAATTCCCAGAGCCTTGTTCCTTGTTAATGCCTTTAGTGAAGCTTGGACATCTTCCTTCAGTACCACTGACTCTTCATTGTATGTTACCTTTTGAA
>NW_006408527.1:37545264-37554331 GCF_000296735.1 Chrysochloris asiatica | reverse complement strand
CTTTTTCACTAGTAATTATCCATACCATACAAGATGGTGACATATTTGATCAATTTCAGACTTAAGCTGGTAGAATTTCTCAAGTTCATCATTACTGGCTTTAGTGGTTGATGGGTAAATTTAAATAACAATGGTATTAACTGGTCTTCCTTGTAGGTGTATGGATATTATTCTATCTCAGACAGCATTATTCTTCAAGTAGATATTGAAATGCTCTTTTTTATGATTAAGGCAATGCCATTCCTCTTATTTTGTCATTCCCAAAATAGTAAACCATGTTATTGTCAGATGCATAATGACTAATATTTTAATATAGAATTACTTTTCAGGGCCCAAATAGAAACAATGAAAGCCTATAAAAACTCTGAGTTCTTAAAATGGTTCCCAACCCATTATTATGAGATGTTTATTTACCTCTTTTCATAAATCTGAGAAAAATTTTATCAGATATAGTTAGGCTAGTTTACAGTATTTTTTGGCAATTTCCAATGGCCTCTTTTGCAGGAACTCATTGCGTCAATGAGGGTGTTGAGATGAAACACCTGGATTTTTTCCTCCATTTCTTCAGAGAGAAAAGTGAAGGTCCATTAGAAACAAAAACAAAAATTAAAGCATTATGAATTTTATTTGGGTGAGTGGTCTTTAGAAGATTACCCATCTCCCCACTCCCCCAGAATGGATAAGGGGATGAGAGAGTAGACATTTCTCTATGAACAGAAGCTAAAGGCAAGAAGTTGTATGTGGTGTTAACTTGAGCATTTCCATCCCTGTCAGTTCCATAGGACTGAAATATTTGATATGGTGGTGACCATTAAAAAAACAAAAAGCCAAAAAAGTATCCTAGTTTGTTGTTTGGACTTCTGGTATCATGCTGTAGGATAAGCACTGGATTGTGAACCACAAGGTTGGGAGTTCAAACCCACCAGCTGCTCCTCAGAAACCCTGTACAAGGTGGCAATGAGTTGTAATCCACTTGATGGCACTTACCAGCAGCGTTTGTTTATTGGTATCTTTAGAACAAAGAGCTAACACTAGAAAAGTGATTGAAAGATTGTCAGTTCAAATGTACTAAGAGGAGACTCTCAACAGAAATACCTGGCAATCCATAACACAGTCATTGAGAATATCTTACAGCATAACTGTGCTAGAAATTGTTTGTTTTGTTTGTTTGCTTGTTTGTTTGTTTTTTGATGGGAGAGGGGAGTTGTTCTTTGACTATAATATGGTAGTCACTACTAAGACTATTGGAGTCCTGGTGTGGTGCTGTGGGTTAATGCGCCAGACTGCAAAGCCATTTGAACTGCAAGGTTGGTGGTTCAAGTTTACCAGCTGCTCCTCGGAAACCTTATACAGGGTCGCTATGGGTCAGAATCGACTTGACGGCACTTCACAACAACAACAACTAAGACTATTATTTAGTAACAAACTATAAAATCTAAGTAACTTTAAAGAGAAGTCCAGTCAAGAATTCAAGAGTCCTCTGCTTACATTTCACAGAGTTAAAATCATTGCATCAGTTATGCTGTGTCCTTTTCTGGAACTAAAAGTCTGCTGTCTAACTCACATTGTTATTAAGTTGGTAAGTGCTGTAGTGTCAGTCCCAACTCACAGTGACCCTGTTAAATGTCCCAAGGAACAGCTGGTGAGTTTGAACTCCTGACCTTGTGGTTCACAGTCCAGTGCCAATCCAAAGGACTACACCAGGAGTCTACAGTAGTTGGCAATGCAATCTTTTATTCCTGCAGACACAAGAACCTGAGTCCTGTGATGCCCACTCATCCCTGCCACATGGTGCTCTGCAAACCATATCAGTTAATGGTGTTAATATCTATGGAAGATCATCTGTTGCTGATTGGCTTTTACATACAGACTCTCTTTAAAGAACTCACCTGATATGGCTGGGACCACCCAGAATAATCTCCCTTTGATTAACTCAAAATCAAAGAATTAGATATCTTACTTACAATTCAAAACCCCTTCACTTTGCCATGTATCATGTAACTTTATCATGGTAATGAAAACCATCATATTCACAAATCTTTTACATTAAAGAAGAAGGCATTTTACCAGGTGTATAAACCACAGGAGCGCTGGCATGCTGTTGTGGGACAAGCTCTGGACTGCTTATCACGAGGTAAGCAGTTCAAACCCAGTAGCTGTTCTCAGAAACCCCGTAGAAGGGCACTATGAGTCAAAACCAACTTGACGGCACACAACAACACACTCCGTGGAAAAGATATTGGGGGAGCCATCTTAGGATTCTACCTACCAGTTTCCTTAATTCACACAGACACACAAATGTTTGGAGTATTAAGAATACATGTTGTAATCCCACAAAAGTTCTTACTGAGCAAAAATACAGTGTTTTTAATTAAATTAAACATTCATACATGCTCCTGGAGCCTCAATGATACAGATGGCTTGCAATTGTCTGCAAACACAAAGGCTGTAAGTTCAAACCTACCCAATGTCTCTGTAAAAAGAAACTCCTGATGGTCGACTTCTATAAAGATTTCAGCAAAGAAAACATAATAGATCAGTTCAACTTTGTAAAAGATTGGGTCCATGAGTTGGGGTCCACTTCAATGGTTGCTAAAAACAACAACATGATCCAAGATTATATATGAAGAGTACTGGTATGGGTGCTCACAAATGCCATGTAAAATCTCTCCCTCTCAGTTTATCCATCCATCCATCCATCTATCTATGTATCTATCTATCTAGTTGTTGTTGTTAAGTGCTGTCGACTCGGTTCCAACCTAACCTATAGCAGCCCTGTGTAGGATTTCTGAGGAGCGACCAGTAAGCTTAAACTGCAGATCTTGCAGTTCAAACCAACTTTGTTCCTGCTCTCCCTTCACAAAAACAATAGAAAAGAAAAGAAAGAAGTTGGGTGTGCAAAGAAGTTAAGTTTGCAAAGTAATCATAAAATGGACTGCAAACAATAAAAACGATGGAGGAAGGATGTAAACAAAACCTTGAAGTTATCTTGGCTTATTACTAGTATAAATTTAATTAGAAGCTTTTAGGATAAACAACCACTATAACAATATTTACTGTCAAACTTACTTGAATACACAGTCAACACTCATGGAAACAACAGTCAAGAAATCAAGCAATGTATTATATTGGGCAAATCTGCTGCAAAAGACCTCTTTAAATTGTTACGAGCAAAAATGCCACTTTGAAGACAAAAGTGTGTCTGACCCAAGCCATTGTATTTACAGCTATTTCATATGCATGTGAAAATTGGACAAGAAGGAAGACCAGAAAAGAACTGGTGATGCCTTAAAATTACAGTGTTGGTGAAGAATACTGAAATTACCAGGTACTGCGAGAAGAATGAATAAATATGTCTTGGAAGTCATACAGCCAGAATGCTCCTTTAAGCAAGTATAATGAGACTTTGGTTCACAGACTTTGGTAATGTTATCAGGAGAAACTTGATATCAGGAGAAGGAGGACATCAGACTTGGTAAAGTAAAGGGTTACTGAAAAAGAGGAAGTACCAATGTGATGGATAGACACAATGACAACATGATTACGCACAAACATGGCAGTGTGTGTAAGGATGATATAGTCTCCTTCGTTTTTATGTAGTAGGATTTCTGTGAGTTGGAACAAACTTGACAGCAACTAACAACAATAACAATGACATCAATAATATACAATATATTATCAACAAATGATAATATTTCAATATTTAATACAAGAAGTACTAGAGGCATAGTGGTCACATGTTGGATTGCTAGCAGGAAAGTCAGCAGTCCAAGTCTACTAGGTGCTCCGAGGGAGAAAGATGAGGCTTTCTAAAGATTTACAGCTTCAGAAACCCTATGGAGGGTCACTGTGTGTCAGAACATACTCCATGGTACAAAACAAAGATAACAATATAAGATAATATAATTTTCCACTACAGTTCATAATTGATACATTGTTGTTGCTTCCAAGAAGCAAGTGGTGAGCTTGAACCACTGACCTTGCGGTTCAAACAACTTTGCAGTCTGGCAAAGCATTAACCCACAGTGCCACACCAGGACCCCACTGATATGTAATAAGTATAAATATATAACTATATAAAGTTAAATAAGTTTCATAGTATAAGTACATATTCTTAAAATGATTATTCTTTTCAGTATTGATAATCTGTTAGATGTTTGTCCTACAATTTAGTTCACATATTGACTTCTAGAAAAACAAATTTCTTGAACCATTTCAAAGCATTTTCAAGACTTTGAATTTTTTATCCATTAATAAAAGTCTGTATTATACATCTTATTTTCTGTACTTGGAGAAGTACATATAGTTCTGTAAGCATAGGCAACATGCTCCCTTGATGTAAATTAAAGTATGTAAATGTCTTGCACAAACAGCATTACTTTACAATCTACTTTAATATTGCCCTTAAGAATTGCAGTGTGAGACCATTTTAATACCATCTGAAGAAAATCATAAGGCCTATGAAATTCATATTATCATATTTTGACCCAGCTAAAATTGTAGCATGTTGAAAATCTCAGACATTTGCAATCAGCTTGACAGCCTCTGAGATCATGCACAAAGTGAATTCCCCTTTAACATTTTATTTCTTAGATTTCAACAAATATTTTAATGCTTGTAGACATCTAAAATACACTCTGGCTGCATCAAGGAATAAGTAGCAAGAGAGTATTGATTCATTGTAAACTATGTTATCTAATATTTATTGCTTGTTTAAATAGTAATTAGTGCTGTAGTGTGCTTTGCATTTAGCACCTCATTTGTCTCAGAACTACTCTATGAGGTAGATATTTTCCTGCATGTAGGACTCCTGGGATGGTGCTGTAGCATCAGCACTGGACTGGGAACCACACGGTTGGTAGTTCCAACCCACCAGCTGTTCCTCAGAAACCCTATACAAGGTCGCTATGAGTTGGAACGAACTCGAAGGTACTTAACAACAACATTGGAAAACATATATCTAAGTTTTTGAGGTCCCAAGTGGTAATTATGAGAATTAAATCTATATTTCTTTGATTTTAAGCTTGTGCTATCATATTGTCATAAAATTTGTTGTTAGGTGCTATCAGTTGGTTCTGAATTCTAACAAAAGAAAGAAATACTGCCTGGGCCTGTGTCATCCTCACAATTGTTCTATGTTTCAGCCCATTATTGCTACCACAGTGTCAGTCTATCTCCTTGAGAGTTTTTCTCTTTTTCACTGATCTTCCATTTGACCAAGCATGATTTGCCTCTTGAGGAACTGATCCCGCCTAATATCATATCCTGGTGTGGTGCTGTGGGTTAATGCACCAGATTGCAAAGCCATTTGAACTGCAAGGTCGGCAGTTCAAGCTCACCAGCTGTTCCTCGGAAACCCTGTACAGGGTCACAATGGGTCAGAATCGACTCTACAGCACTTAACAACAAACAATAACATGTCCAAAATACCAGCGACAAAGTGTAGCCATCCTACCTTCCAAGGAATACTGACTGTTCTTCTTCCAAGAAGTCCATGGAAGTTTCAAAATTCTTCATCAACACCATAATTCAAATGCATGAATTCTTCTAAGATATTACTTATTCATTGTCCACCTTTCACATGCACAAACTTTATCACTTTAAAGAGTTCTTTTGTAGTAGAATTGCCTAATGCAGCATGTCTCTTGATTTCTTGAATGCTGCTTCCTAGAGTGTTGATTGTGGATGCAATAAAATTTAAGTTTGACAAATCCTGTCTTTTCTTCATTTATCATGATATTCTGTATTGGTCCTGGTGTAAGGATTTTAGTTTTCTTTACACTGAGGTAAAAGCCATACTGAAGGCTATCGTCTTGGTTAGTCAATAATGTATTTTAATTCCTCCTTGCTTCTAACAATGAAAGTTGTGTCATCTGCATACCTCGTGTTGTATATAAAACTTCCTCCAATTCTGACGCCACATTTTTCTTCATATAATACAGCTTCCCAGATTATTTCCTCAACATAAAGATTGAATAAGTATATCGAAAGGATACAATGCTGGTGCACACTTTTTCTGATTTTATATCATTCGGTGTCCTCTTGTTTTGTTCTAACAACTGCCTCTTAGTCTATGAAAAGGCTTCTCATGAGCACAATTAATTGTTCTGGAATACAAGTTATTTGCAATGTTATCCACAGTTTCTTATGATACACAGAGTTGAATGCCATTGTACAGTCAATAAAGCATAAGAAAAAAAATCTTTCTGATATTCTCTTCTTTTAGTTAAAATCTACATGATGTCAAAATGATATATCTCATTCTATGACCTCTTCTGAATCTGACTTGAATTTCTTGCAGCTCCATGTAGATGTTTTGCTGCAATCATTTTTAAATTATCTTCAGCAAAATTATACTTGCTTGAGATATGAATGATATTATTCAATAATTTTTGCATTCATTGGGTAACCTTTCTTTTGAATGGGGTAGAATATGGATCTCTTCCAAATGTTTGTCTGGGTAGCAGTCTTCCAAATTTGCAGGCGAAGATGAGTAAGCACCTTCAGTTCTGCATCAGTTTGCTGAAACATTTCAATTTGTATTTCATCAGTTTCTAGAGCCTTGTTTTTTATAAATGCCTTCAGTGCAGCATAGACTTCTTCCTACAATACCAGTGGTTCAAGATGCCTCTTGAAATGGTTGAGCATCCACCAATTCCTTGTGATAAAGTGATAGTATATATTCCTTCTGTATATAATGTTTCCTGCATTATTCAATATTTTATACATAGAATTAATCAATATCATAAGTTGAGGCTCAAAAAATTTTTTTATTTCCTTCAGGTTAATTGTGTAAGAAATAGCAAGCTTGTTCTTTCCTTTTAGCTTTCTAATGCCAGGTCTTTGCACATTGCATTATGATACTGGATTTTATCTTCTTAAGATGCCTTTACAATTTTATTTTCAGTTCTTTCAATTCTTTTCTTACAGCTGATTTAGCTTCTTTACACTGAAGAGAAAATTTCAGAACCTCTTCTGACATCCATTTTATCTTTTCTTTCTTTCCTAATTTTTTAATGACCTTTTGCTTCCTTCCTTTATGGTGTTCGTGATGTCATCCCACAACTCTTTTTGTCAGTGGTTCAAATCCACCAGCCACACCTTGAAAATCCTATACAGGGTTGTTAAGAGTCAGAACTGACTGGATAGCACATAACAATTTTCCTAGAATCATACTTCACATATTCCATGTTCCAATTGTTGATAGATGTTTGCAGCTGTTTCTTCTCATTTTGAGTTGTGCCCCATCAGCAAATGAATGTCCCAAAAGTTTTGTTCATCCACACCATTAAAGTCAACTCTACTTTGAGAGGAGTCCTAGTGAGATACAGTAGGATAAGCACTAGACTGCTAACCACAAAGTTGACAGTTCAAGCCTATCAACAGCTCCTCAGATGCCCTATACAGGGTCACTATGAATTGGAACTGAGTTGATAACACTTAACAACAGCAAACAACATGAGCTGCATTATATAGACAACCACATCCTTCTCCTGGCATGGTTTCCTTTTCTTGTCTTTGAGACAAGACATTTTATCTACAGCTTATTCTACTGAATTTTCACCTATCTTTTTAATGAACACTCATTCTCCATCTTGTATTCTAACACCTCCTCCATAAAACCTCATACTATTCTAGATGTCACCCTTTTTACCTCATTTTTATTGTCTAGGTTCACTGTCTATGTAAACTCAGCCAATTTAATGACATTAATACCTCAGATATAATGACCCTCAGTTTATATTTATAATGAAGATTAAACTGCAATCCAGACTCATTGTTAGGGATAATTACAAAAGTATTGCTACACAATTATAGACACTTTTATTTAACAAAAATATCAAGATGTGAATTTATAGTTTCTCAAAATATCCTCCATTTAAGTCTATACAGTTCAAAAGGAAGTATTGTACCTCTCTAAACCTTCCTTGTAAAATTCTAGATTTTTTTATTTTAATTCTAGATCTTTTGATTTATAACACTTCACAATGGCAGTTTTGGCATGCTTGAGGACTCAAATCATCCTCCATTGAAATGTTCTTTGAGATTTTGAGATAAAATGGGACAAGGTCAGGATGGTAGGGTAGATGGAGTAAGGTTTTCCAATGAAATTTTCATATGACAGCCCTAGCTACCCTCGAAGAACGAGCATGTGAATTGTTCTTATTAAAATAATTCCTCAGCATAACCATCCTGGCCTTTTTATCATTAATGTAGTTTTCAATTTTCTTTAAACGTATTCAGAATAAGCCCCCATAAACATCCTGTGTCCTTTCAGAAAATCTATCAAGTTTACCTATTTTGAATTCCAAACACAGTTACCACCACCTTCTGTGCTAACCTCTCTATTTTGAATTTAACTGGCCCAGCAGGTTTTCTTGGAATCCTGGTGCGGTGCTGTAAGATCAGCATTGGACTGTTAATCACAAGATCGGTGGTTCAAACCCACCAGCTGCTCCTTGGAAACCCTATACAGTATTGTTATGAGTCAGAACGGACTTGCCAGCATTTAACAATAACAACGGCAAGTCTTCTTGGAAGTCATTAATTGGACTGCTCTGGATTATACTGCTCTCTGGATTATATTGATAAATCTAAGAATGTATCCCATAAAATCATCTTCATTAGCTTTTATATTTTTTAAAATTTCCGTTCTTCAAACTAGCTGATCTTCAGCCAAATCTTCTGTCATTCATAGAGTTCAAAGCTTGCTAGGACCAAGAATTTCACTTAAAATTGGAAATGCTGACCCATGCATTATCCCAACTTCAGTATCTATCACATCAGTGACAATTATAGAATCTTCTTTCACCAGTCTGGACATTAGCCACAGTTTCTTAATTTGTTGAAGTTGGTGATCTTCCCTCTACTGAATCGTTTTTGAGGTATTTCCTACTTTTCTAATACAATTGATCCATTTGAAAACTTGTTTTATGTAGAACAACATTCTTATAAACTTGTTGCCAAGCTTTAACGATTTGGGAACATGTTCACTTGAGATTTGTTATTAAATTTATATTAGTGATAACCTCAAATTGTTGTTTTCCATGAGACAGATAATATCTTT
>NW_006408527.1:37541756-37542229 GCF_000296735.1 Chrysochloris asiatica | reverse complement strand
CTGTTCAGCTGTTTGACTTCATTTATTTCAATCGCTTTAACTTTTCTACATTCAAAAGCAGGTTTCAGAGTCTCTTCTAATTTCCATGTTGATCTCTTGTTTCTTTTTTTTAAATGACCTTTTGCTTCTTTCGTGTTTGGTGTTCTTGATATTATCCCACAATTCTTCTGGTCTTGGTCATTAATGTCTAATGTATCACATTGATCCTGAGATGATCTATAAGTGAGATATACCAAAGGTTGTGTTTTGGCTCTTATGTAACTGTTTCAATTTTCTTCAACTTCAATTTGCATATGAGTAATCAATGGTGCATTTCATAGTTGTCCACTTGCCTTGTTTTGGCTGATAATATTTAGTATCTTCATTGTCTCTTTGCACAAATATAGTCAATTTGATTCCTGTATATTTTATCTGATGAGGTCTACATGTATAGTCATTGTTTATGTTGTTGAAGAAGGCATTTGTAATTAATA
>NW_006408527.1:37506861-37540600 GCF_000296735.1 Chrysochloris asiatica | reverse complement strand
CCTAGTCTGTCTTTATCTGAAAGCTCATCTGAAACCTGTATCATGTACAGCATCACCACAATATACAAGTCACCACAATATGACAAACTGATAGAAACAAAAGGCCTCATAAACTTTTGTTGCTGTTGAGTTGGTTCCTACTCATAGTAACCCTGTATAGGGTTTCTAAGGACTAGCTGGTGAATTTGAACTTCCAATCTTGCAGTTCAAACTGACATTACAGTCCTGATCATTATCCCACATAGCCACATCAGGACTCCACCAAATGCACAGAGTAAAAAATAGGTATGATATTTATGCCATTTAACTCTTTAAAAAATTCAACTATTTCAGAATTAATTAAATTTTAAAAATCACATAAATATCATACCTATTCTTTACTCTATGCATTCCTTTCCCCCTAAGTACTATCTTCAACCCCATTTTTTTCCTACTTAATCCCTTTCTATCTATGACATTGTAAGATAAGGCACTGGGCTGTAATATCTGTTTGAACCATTATGTTGGTGGTTCAAATCCACCAGCTGCTCCTTGGAAACCCTCTACAGGGTTGTTATGAGTCAGAACCAACTTGGGAGCACTTAACAACAACATCTATCATACTAAGGGTATGGTCATCAAATGGATTAAGTACTGGACTGCTAAGCTCAAGTTTTATGATTCAAACCCACTATCTGATCCATGGGAGAAAGATGAGGTTGCCTGCTCCTATGAAAGACTTTTAGTTTTGGAAATCCTATTTAGAGTGCCTGTAAGTCAGAATGTATTAGTTATCTATGTTGTGGCCATACTGATTTCCATGATCCTCCTCAAACATGCTGGGCAAGGCTATACACCTCAAGGCTGTGGTTCTTTGTGTCCTTTTCCTGGAACACTCCTCTCTTTCTTTGCCCTTTTACTTATTTCAGGTTTGTGCTTACATACCCCTTTTTTTCTAAATTCTTCCTAGACTATTGTATTAAAATTTTCAACCCACCTTCTTACATTTTATTTAATTTTGTTTTTCTCTGTAACAAATACCAACATCTAATGGAGTACTCCATAGATTTTGCTTACTTATCTCTTTATGCTCTGTCTCCATCTGTTAAATAGTTATCACTAATGGTACAGACATATTCATCTCCTTTTGGAATGCTCAATCACAGAAACTAAATGATTACCAAGAGCATAATAGTTAATCAGTGAATACCTATTTAAAGAAATAAAAAAGATAACAATGGAAACAAAGAAGTAAAGAAACTTTTTTCCACTTTTTAGGATTTTCATATACATTTATTCATTGAACAAGTATTTTTGACACATATTTGTGATATTGTTTCCCCTGCACAAGATAAAGTATTAATTAAAGAATATTAACATTTCTTATGCTCTCCAGGAGCTTAGTTAGATAAGGCAGAGGGGCAAGAGAATATATTCTCCAATAAATTTTTTAATTACTGCTTTGTTGTTGTTGATGTTAGGTGCCATCAAGTCAGTTCTAACTCATAGTGAACCTGTATAGAATTTCCAAGGAGCTTATAGTGAGTTTGACACTGTTTCAGTTTATATCGGCCTTGCAATACAGTGCTTATCCTATAGCACCACACCAGAACTGCATAATTATTGCCTGTTGCTGTTGCTAAGCGCCCTGGAGTGAATTCTGACTCATAGCAACACTACATAGGGATTCCAAGGAGAGACTGATGGGTTTGAATCACCAACCTGTGGTAGCAATCCAGTTCTGTTCATACAGTGCCACACCAGTACTCCAAATTACTGCCTGTGTTGTTGTTACGTGCTGTCCAGTCGGTTTCAAACTGACCTTGTGTTCCAATGTTTTATCCTACAGCATCACATGGTAAATTGGGTACTGTAATAAAACATGACCGAGACCTAGGAAGTTGGATTAGATAACATGCTAAGGGACAGTCTCTTTGTTATCTAGGAAATTGTATTTAAGATGAAGCCTCAAAAATTAAAATGAGACAGCCAATGCTAGTTTAGGATTCTCTTAAAAAGAAAGTGCAATGTTTAAGGAAATTTCAACTGTAAGAAATATAATATATTTACTGAAATGCATGAGTTTCTTGTTTTAAAACTTATTCCTAGACTTTTAGTAGCCATTCAGATGCTGCTGTGTGAAAGGACCAGAATCACTGCCTGCTACTTGAATATGTTTTACTTTTCTCTCTTCCAGCACTTAATAAGTTCTGGGAGACAGTACACTGCAGTCATGCTAGTGGTTCAAATACTTGGGGATCAAGTGAGTATTCTTCACTAGAAGTATCCAATTATAAATAACAAAAATTGAAACTGAACATGTCTCCAAGATGTGTTCAGAAAGCTCCAGATGACTCTAGCTAACATTTTGAACTAGGGATTATACTGATATATCAAACTCCTTGCTCTATAGATAAATGTTATTTTTTTCCCCTCTCGTATACTCTTGTTTACCAGGGGAAAAAGCTTTAGGAAGTGGGAGGGTGGTTTGCTATCTCTTTAGCTAGTGGAATAGCATGCCTTTGGTCATTATACATCTTATTTTTGTGGATAGAGCAGCCATGTTTCCTGGGGAGGTAGGAGCGGGGCACAAGCAATCTAGGTCTTACTGAGCTTAACATCCTGGGACTCTGTTAGTGCTGCTTTGAGGAAACCCCAGAAACAGCCCTTTGCAGCATGAGGAAGCCCCAAAAGCTCTGAAGTTTACCTTCACTTTAATAATACTGAATATTTTTTTAGAATTAGAATGTGCTATGTCATTTGAATTAATTTTGACTATACTTTGACCTTGAAGAGTAATATTTTCAAGCAGACACTGGTACTTTTTAAACTTGATAGTTAAAAAAATCTAAAATACATGTTTTGTACTGTTAAATTTTTACCAGTTATGTAACCAATGATATTTTATTTTTCTTGGATTTTGTTTAGGCTGCAAGTTTAGCTTTTGTAACTTCTTATTTTTTCTATGTTATGTTACTTCTGTGTTTGATAGCATACTTGCTGAGGAATTCACCATGCAAAAAGCAGGTTTTTGATTGTTTATTTGTTTTTCTTTCACAGCTTCATTCTGAAGCTGAGATTTACCATATTCAAGTGGAGTGGCAAGCCTGATATTCTGGGTCTTGTTACATAAAGCTATTGACAGAAACTTAGTAAATATTGGGTGTGTGGTTTTTTTTGTTTTGTTTTGTTTTTTGTTTTTTAAGAGGCTTCATATGAGGGTAAGTAAAAAAACTATTGCTACAAAACCATAGAAACTTCTATTAAACAAAAATATCAAAACAAAACAAAATGAGACAGTCAACTAATGACATGAGATAACAGCATTTTTCTACTGAGAAAAACATACGTAAAACATAGTTTAGCAGCACAAATCAGCACAGTATATACAGAAACTGAAAGTAGTTAGTTTAATGGAGAAGTAACATAGTGTGCAAAATAAAGAGATTTAAGAAGGAAAATATAATAAAATCAATTAATAAATTTTAAAGATCCTTCTGTGTGTCCCATTAGAAAGAGTTATAATGGGACAAAGGTGAACACTGGGATATGATGAGGAGGCAATTGAAAGGCAAGAAAAACAAACAAAAAATCTAGTTTTTAGTATCAGGGTGAGGCAGTGAAGACTAAGAAGATTAAGAAAAATGTTGAAACTTGACATATGTTTCAGAAGTAGAACCCACAGTGTTTGCTGATGGGTTGTATGGGAGTAAAGAAAGGTGAATTTAAAAAGTCTTCAGCTTGTAGGCTTGAGCATCTCTATGATTTTGAGTATCCCCTTTGGGAAAAATCAAGAATAGTATTCAGTGTACATAATGTTTGAGATAACTATTAAACACCTCACCTAACATGTCAAATGGGCAATTACAGGCATCTGAAACAAAGATGAATGTTGTACTGTAGCTGCTGCCAATCTTATTTCTTGTTTTATCTGCGTTCATGAGATCATTGCCTATACACAGCTGAATATGAATTATTATGTGTTGAATCAAGCACTGGTCCTCAATTGCCCAAATTTATATGTAGAAGAAAATCTTATCTTGCTTATAATTCCTAATATTCAAAATACTTATAGATTTACACTGATTCTGCACGTGTGTAGTTGTATGTGTGCATTTCTTTACTTTTAGTAACAACATCATTAAAGTCTAAATGACTAGTTTTCATTAGTTTTTTTTTCTCATGACATAACTGAAAATTGTATTTTCTAAATATGTGGGGAAATTATGCTAATTCAGTCTAAACGATTCTTGTTTGAAAACAGACCAATTACATGCTCTAAAACTATTTTAATTAATGCTTGTTTTAAAGCTTTAAAAATCAAATACTTCTCAGACTTTTCTTTTGGGACAAATATTGATGTTTTTCTCTTAGCTTTTCTTGCTGGAGGTTTTACTCTTTTAAATATGATAAAAGCTTAGTATAAATGATAAAAATATAACACAAAAAGTCTATTCTGCTTTAGGGTTTAAAAACCAATTATATTTTATTGTGAGGGTTGGAATAGAATGAAGAGAAAAAAGTAGGAAACACCAATATATCTTATAAGTAAAGGGAATCAATTTCCCTAAGGACAAGAATAACATGTATCTTCCAGTCTCATCTATCTTCATATTCAGAGTACTGTGTACTAGAGAGATTTAAAATAAAGCCAATATGCATTTCTTTCTTTTACTTCACATACTATTTAGCCTCATTCGATTTTGCTAAATAGTCTCAAATGTATAATATAACTTACTGCCCCCTCTTCAGATTAGGTTCTTATTCACAGTTGCTGAATAAACAATATTCATGTCAATATATTATTTATTAGCTTTGATATATTGGCCCAGTATTTGAGGGTATGCAAATGTTTAGAGAAAAGCTTCTCTAGCAGTACAAAGCATGCCATATAGCTATGTTTAAACCATAAAGAAATGTGACAAAATAAACGATACCTGATAAAAAGGCCTGATAAATTCAACACACGTATACATATTGTTATTGTTGTTAAGTGCCATTGAATTGTTTGTGATTCATGGTGATCAGTATAGGGTTTCTGAGGAATTGTTGGTCTATTTGAACCAGTAACCTTGTGGCTAACAGTACTGTATTTATCCTACAGCACCATACTAGAATTCCATCTATACACATTTGATATATTTATGTATTCTACAACATATTGTCGATTGGAATTTGATTGGCCTAAGCATTGATCACCACCACTTGTCTGACAGTTTGTTACACTGTGGTGGCTTGCACATTGCTGTGATGTTGAAAGCTATGCCACTGGAATTTTGAATGTCAGCAAGGTCACCCATGGTAGACAGGTTTTTGCTGAGATTCCAGACTAAGACAGGCTTGGAAGGAGAGATGAACTACTTCTGAATGTTTAGTCAATGAAAACCATTATATTAATTATTCACTTTAATTTGATTTTGAAAAGAGACCTATCTGATATTGTTTTTAAATTATATACCACATTCTGAAAAGCAGTCAACTTTAAACCACAAGGTCCATGGTTCTAGCCCGCCAGATGGCACCTAACAACAAATCTTGTACATTAGACATCTTGTCAAGAAGGACCAGGACATAGAAATAACATGCCTGATAAAGTAGAAGCTGACTGAAAAAGAGAAAGACCCTCAATGAGAGTGGCAGCAACAATGGGCTCAAAAATAACAATATGAGGATGGTACAATGCCTCATTTTGTTGTGCATAGGGTTGTTATATACACGGACAAACCTCCTCCTCTTTCTGACACTAAAGCCAATGCCTAGATTTCTTTTGTGATCCAGCTGTTGATAGGAATGTAAGACTAAAGGTATCAAGAAGAAAAGGGATTCACACCAACCTGGGATCTCTGGGAAACAGGTGTCTTGATCTTCTGAGCTCATCACTAAATGTTCTAAATCCAAAATTAAGGTAAAATGTAGGATTATTCCACCCTGTTGTTAGTTGCTGTCAAGTTGTTTCCAACTCCTGGTGATACCACATGTATAGAGTAACTGCTACTTAAGGTTTTAAGGCTGAGATATTTTATAAGCAGATCACCAAATATGCCTTCTGAGGTTTCTTTGGGTGGGTTTGAACTACCAATTTTTCAAATATTAGTGGAACTCTAACCATTTGTTCTATCCAGGAACTCCACCCTACTATCCTAGTTTGATTAAAACTATTGCCATGGAGACTCACTATATATGATATCAATATTTGAAGACCTCTAACGAATCGGGCTGCGAACCTTAAGGTCAGTGGTTCGAAACTACCAGCCGCTCCGCTGGAGAAAGATGAGGCTTTCTACTCCTGTAAGGATTTACACCCTCGGAAACCCTGTACAGGGTCGCTATGGGTCGGCTCCGACTAGAAGGCACTTAACAACAACAACAACTCTACCTTAAATATCCAAGGATATTTGGTTAGGAAAAAGTCTCCTAGATTCACACTACATTCTGTAGTTTTTCACTGCTGCAAACCTGAAACTTTCATAAAATAGTAGTGATAAGTAAGTAGTAGCAGTTTAGGAAGACTAAATAATTTAAGGACTTACACAGAGACACATGAAGAGATAGAAGAATTAACATTAAAGGGAACCCAGAGAATGGGAAAAAAATCTTTTACAATGACACATCAGACAAGGGATTTATTTCTAAAATATACAGGAAACTGCAACACCTCTACAAGAAAAAGACAAATAACCAAATTTTAAAAAGGGCACAGGACATGAACAGATACTTCACCAAGGAGGAGATCCAGGCAGCCAACAAACATATGAAGAAATGTTCACGATCACTAGCCATTAGAGAGATGCAAATCAAAACAATAATAAGATATCATCTCACACCAACAATAACAGCAAAGATCAAAAAAGTAGAGGAAAATAATGCTGGTGGGTATGTGAAGAGTCTGGGACACTCCTGCACTGCTGGTGGGACTGCAAAATGAATGGTCCAACCTCTTTGGAAAGCAGTATGGCACTTCCCCAGAAGGTTGGAAATAGGAATACCATTCAATCCAGCAATTCCTCTACTTGGTACTTACCCACAAGAAATACGAGCCATAACATGAGTAGATACATGCACACCAATATTCATAGCAGCACTATTTACAATTGCAAAAAGATGGAGACAGCCAAAGTACCCATCAACTGAAGACTGGATAAACATACTGTGGTATGTATACACAATGGAATATTATGCTACCTTGAAGAATAACAAGGAAGCTGCAAGCCACCACACAACATGGATGAACCTTGAGGACATTATGTTCAGTGAAATTAGTTAGTCACAAAAGGAGAAATACTGCATAGGACCACTACTATAAAAGACTAAGAAAAAAAATCCATACTAAAGGGGTTGGATTCTTTGTTGGTTGCTAGGATGTTGGGGTGGGGTGGGGTAGACTGAGGGGGATGGAGGGGAAGCTGAAGCACAGGGCAGGGAATAGACACAGGATAGTTTGGGTGCTGGGGAGAGGGGCAATATACAAGAAAGGAGAGAGGAATGGAGGAACAAAGCAGATGGCAGAATAATTAGGCAGTTTTGCATGGGCTAAGTGGCACAGAGGAAAAGAAAGATGTATGCACAAACTTGGAACAGGGCTCTGGGATACATGGCTGGACTAGGCAAAATGGGGGAAGTAATGTTAAGATGCTTGGCTGTCTTTTGAATCTTGGTTTCCCCTGCATACCATTATAAAATAGACACTGGAGGGGGTGAGAAAGGAATAGCCAGAAATATCACCATAGAAAGCTCATAAATCCATCTTCTGCCTATAACTGATTGGAATACCTAAAATAGGGCTACAATGTGCCTAGTGAAGGAGGTTTCCTGCAGAGCCTCTGCATTACATAAGACTGTGGGTGGAATCATGAACAGCATCCAGAATCTTCAGAGGTGGAAAATATCCACTTGAAAAGATGAACAGACCAGCCTGGAGCAGCTAGAAGAACAGAAGATACTTCTTGAAAGAAAGACCTACAGGAAAAATAAAAAAAACAATGTAGGCAGATGGATGGATTACTACAAGAACAAGCAAGTTGCTCGCCCAAGAGACATCAAAGCAAGTGGTCGGGTCCCCTCAGAGCAAACCCCCCTTCCAAGACTAAGACTCAATAGGAATACATGCTCTGATTGGTGACCACGCTCATCACTGATAAGGGGAAGTGAGGGAAAAATAACAATGAAGCTGCAAGATAAGCCCTACAATGTTCAATAAACTGTGAACCAGGGTGGAGACCTGATTAGCCAGCAGTGTGGCAAGACCTGGGGACTAGAGTGGAGAGTGAAGTGTTCAGCTGATAAGAAGAGAGGGCCTATGCCTAAGAACACCCACACTTGCAGATAATAGCCAACTGACCTATCTTCAATGACTGCACAATCAGAGCTCAACTAGAGGAAGAAAGAAGAGGAAAAAAAGAATTATCTGATACAATTTGATGAACTTGACCTACACCTATGGATGCAGTAGCTCAAAAGAGGGAACAAATCTTTACAGCAAGGATCATTGCCACCGCCTCCATACACAGATTAGACAGGGATAGGAAACTTGGACATTGGCTACACAAAGTGGTGGTGGTGGTGGTGGAGCTACAAAGGCAAGAAGTGACTTTGAAAGCTTACATGCTTTCAAAAGGGAACCAAATCTAGAGGGTGTGGAGGAAGGTAGAATCGCCACTGAGTAGTATCCAATCTGTCTAGGCCGGGCTGACGAAAGGAAATTCAGACAGGTCTCTTGTGATACAATAGTGAATAATTGTTATCAGGACTGATTATGAGGGTTGGAAATGTAAAGGTAGACATTTTTTTAGCAAGGAGGGGAGTGATTAACTTTGCAGTCTAGGAGTGGAGGTCCCTGGGACCATCAAGGGGGAAGAGCGGGCAGCGGGACCCTATCCAGAGAAGCAGTGACACCAGAGATGGAGGCAAAGATGATAACGTGGAGAGATGGAGCAGCTGGATACTTTAGACCCAGAGAGGGAGATGGGCTGTGTGCTGATGTCAGAGGGGCAGGCTTGCAGGGTGTACCCTTTGGTTGGTTGGTGATACATGGAGGGGATTGTAACAATGGCAATGAAATGATATACGATAGGATGAATGTAAAACTCTTGTTCTCCCATGTAAACTATCACATAATTCATGACAAAACATTAAAAAAAAAAAAAAATGAACATAGATTCAGAAACATTTTTGTCTTCTTTTTTTTAAATCATTTATCTGTTCAAAAGTAAATTTAATCTCACATTGAAGATCCAAGTTATTTTCTCAATTATTGTTGCTAAGCGAAAACAAGATTTACAGTGAAGACTTGAGGGTTATAGTATCTTTATATTATTTATCCATTATTCTTTTAGTATTGGGCTATTAATTTTAAAGACTTGATTCTATTCCAAATAAATTACCTTATAGAACTGGATTTCGGCATCTTAATTATTTGTTACTCTCTGCTATCTAACAAGAGAAATGATATCTTCTGTTTCTTAAAATCATTAACTAAACTCACAGATGCAATTTATCACACTAGCACACGTTTTTGCAATTATTTTCTTAAGACAATTTCTAAATATAATTTGCTTAGATTTATATTTTTCTATCTTATGAAAGTGTGAAGCATAAGAATTGTGTGTGTGTGTGTGTGTGTGTGTGTGTGTGTGTGTTTTCAGGCATAAGAAATACCTGGGAGTAAACAAGCAGCTTTGAGCAAAAATGAATCACTCAAAATCAATACAGATTTGTGAACTTTCAGTTCAAAAATGGACTCTGAGCAATGAATCTTCTTTTCCAGAACATTTACCCTTGGGAATTACCTGTGAAATAAGTCATTGTTTTTTTAATATGAAAAACAATTTTTTGTGTTTTAACATGAAATTTTCTTCTAAAAAGGTAATTTAATATAATAATGGTTTAGTGACATATTTTGAGTAGATCACTGGAACCTAACTTTTAGTCTTACAAAGTTTAAGAAGGTAAAAACACATACCAATCAACAAATGTAAAGGATTTGAAATACCTAGTTCCAACTAATTATGACTTAACTGACACCAATCTGAAATACAAGGAAATTATGTAATGGATGTTGAGTGGGTCCAATGTGTAGGTTTTGTATGCCATCAACTTCGTTCCAACTCATAGCAACCCTGTATACAGTTCTGAAAGCAGAAGGTGGATTTGCACTGCCGAGTCTGCCTATAGCTAGCAAAATTTTAGAGGAAGTGTAGCATACAAAACATGGTTAAGAAAAAGTTGACGAAGATTAAAGTCAAATGCCAGTTTTGAGATCTTATGTTTTTTATGTTAATATTTTACATATATATTTATTTATTTTAAAAGTCAGTGAGTAATGTATATAACGATGTACTGTTGTGGTGCTGTGAGCTAACACACTGGACTGCAAAGTCAGTTTGAACTGCAAGGTCAGTGGTTCTAGCTTACTAGTTGCTCCTTGGAAAACCTAACAGGGTCACTATGGGTTGGCACTGACTCAATGGCATTTAACAACAATATATAATTTATACTCATGGGGAAGTTAAGTACAACAGAAAGAAACAATGCCCAGTCTTGTATCCCTGTCAATATCATCTACACGCTCATGATCCTGTGTATTTTGAGTGGCTTCCAACCTAAGGGGCTCATCTTCCAGTAACACTCAAGTAAACATAGGTTAATAAAGTTAAAGCCTTTAAATATTTGAAGTTATTATTATATGGAGGAACTAGTAAAAGTTACTAAAGTATAGTAACTTCAAATGTTCATGATCATATTCCATTTTCTGTTTGTTCGATTTACTTTTTATTGTGATTTTGGTGAAGGTTTACAGAGCAAATCAGTTTTCCATTGAACAACTCATACACATTTTTTTTCATGTCATTGATTGCAATCCCTAAAATGTAATATTATTTAGCCCACTTCTTCTCTGTGTTTCCTGTTTAATCCTGTTTCCCACTAACTTTTGAAAGTCATTTCAGGGTCTCATATTGTCAGTTCCCAAGTTAAGAATAAGATTCCTTTCTCACTGTGGCTACAAATGTATTGGCCTATCAGAACAGAAGCATAATGTTCTTAGTTAGACATGTTTTTTGTCCATGAAAATGTTCAAAGACTTTTCAATGATTTAAAAGCTGAATATATTGCAAACAAAGGTGATGTGATGAAAAAATTTGTTGCAAGTATGAGTTGGTTCAGTTATTTCACAGTGAGGGCAAATTTGCATTTAAGCATGAAAGGGATTTTGAGCCAAAATAGTACTGCCCAACTCAGCGATGGCAATATCCTGCTCAGAAATGGTGAACTGCTTAAAGTAGGTAGAGTAATCCTTAAAAAAGGTGGTGGCCAGCTCAAGATGGCAGCCAACTGCCATTCTATGATTGTTTCTGGCTCTCCAAGATACTGTAAATAATCTAATCTCACACATTAGGTTTCTAAAATGGCTCACTATGCTTTGTTTGCATCTCCTATTAAATGCCTTTGAGCAATAATTTTTCCCATTCCACTTAGCAGAACAAATCTCTCGAGTAGTTAAAATTTTAATCTATTGTTGCTTTGTTTATGTTGTAAGCCATGACAAAACAGGTTCAAATAAGTTTAAAGGTTGAATGGCAAGTTTACTACTTGAAGGGCAAGTAAGAGTTCCTCTTAAATTAGGCATTTGTAATCCAGGGACTACCTGTATGATTGTGTATATGATTTTTAAACTTAGCTATAAGCTCTTAAATATTCATTTATTCAGAATTATATGGAAAATTTAAACTTTGTCACAAAATAATAAAGTTTAGAATTAATACAAACATAAATTAACATTCTGTGAAATAACACTAAAATGATTTTAAGGACTTACGTTGTTAATTGCCATCAAGTCAGTTTTGACTCACAGAGACCATGTATAGGGTTTTTGGGTTTTAAATCTTTACAGGAACAGAAAGCCTTATCTTTATCCCATGGAGTGGCTAGTAAGCTTGAACCACTTACCTTGTGGTTAGCAATCCAGTGCTTATCTTATAGAGCCACAGCATTCCCTTAAGGATTTATAAACAGTTTTAAATACACTAACATGAAACAGCTATGTAAGTTTCTCTAGTTAGTATGTATTGATATGGTGCTGTACGATAAGCACTGGAATGCTAACTGTAAAGTCAGTGGGTTCAAACACACTAGTCACTCCTTAAAAACCCTACGTAGGGTTGTTAAGAGTCAGAACCAACTTGACAGCACTTAACAACAACAGTCAGATTAAATAAGTAATCAGGAAGTATCGTTGGGGAAAAGGGAGATATCTTCAGTCATGAAATTAGAAAAGTAGGTTTCTTTATTGGAATAAGATCCCTTGTTAACTTTATATTACTATCTTGGAATAAAAGCATGCATAAAATGATTACCAATAAAACAATAGGGTAGACCAGGGAGTGCTAACATTTGACCCTGTAGGACTTGTATGGAGCTTTGGTATAGCTCTGTATGATAAGCACTGGCTTGCTAACTGGATAGCAGTTCAGATCTACCAGTTGCAGAGTCTCTATGAATTAGAACCAACTGGGCAGCAATTAAAAACAACAGGGTTTGTATACAAATCTTTTAGGTTATTGATAATAATAGGTGGCAGATATTGTTGTTGTTGTTCAGTGTTGTGGAGTCAGTTCAGACTCATGGCTACATTGTTGTTGTTGTTAAGTGCTGTCAAGTAGGTTCCAACCCATAACAACCCTTTATAGGGTTATCATGGAGTGGCTGGTGAGCTTGGACCACCGTCAGCAACATAGCATTTCCGAGGAGCAGCTGGTGGGTTTAACTGCTGACCTTGTGGTTCACAGTCCAGTGCTGATTGTAGAGCCCCACACCAGGAGCCCAAAGTGACAGGCTCTAGAAGGAGAAATAAGCAGATCTAACTGCAAGCAAAATTCCAACTAGATAGGGGAAAATTTATAGATACTGAACATGGAGATCAGAGTGATTAGTGATAAGTAAGCAGTTTTGTTCAGAAAGTTTAGTGATAATTAAACAGTAATCATAATACTTATCACACTATTGTTGTTAGAGGCTATTCAATCAGTTTTGGCTCATAGAAACCTCTACAGAATAGAATGAAACACTACCAAGGTCTGTGCCACCCTCAAAATTGTTGCTATGTTTCATCCCATTGTTGCACCCACTGTGTCAATTCATTTGTTTAAAAGTCTTCCTCATTTTGCTGACCATCTACTTTAATAAGCATAATGTTCTTCTCCTGGTCCAACCAGGCAACATGTCCAAAGTATGTAAGACAGAGTTCACCATCCTATTTAGCAGCATCCTATTTAGCAGCACTTACTTCAAGAAAGATATAGTCATTCTTCTAGCAGGCCATGGTATATGCAATATTCTTTGCCAATACCATAATTCAAAGGAGCCCTGGTAGCATAAAGGATTATGAGTTGGACTGCTAACTTTAAGGTCAGCAGTTGAAATCTACCAGGCGCTCTGAGGGAGAAAGATAAGGTTTTTCTGCTCCTGTAAAGATTTACAAACTTGGACACCCTATATAAATTTGGTATGAGCCAGAACCAATTCCACAATAAACCACCACCACCAGCATCACCATCAGTTCTTCTGGGTTTTCCTTATTCCTTGTCCAGCTTTGACATGAATGTGAGGTGCATGAAAATATCAAGGCTTGGTCAGATACACCTCAGTTTTCAAAGTGATTTCTTTGCTTTTTAATGCTTTAAAGAGATCTTTTGGAACAGATTTGTCCAATACAATATATTGTTTAAAATTTCTTGCCTGCTCCTTCCCTGGGTGTTGATTTTGATCAAAGTAAAATAAAGTCCTTCACAATTTCAATCTTTTATCTGTTTATCATCATGCTGCTTACTAAGTACTTCAAGTCTTCCTAGTTTTCAGTAAGCAAGGCTATGATATCTGCATATCAAATGCTGTTAATGAGTCTTCATTAACATTTCACTTCAGGAATTAGCATAAGATCAGAAACCTAAGTAGTTGAGAGGGGAAAGTACTGAAGGTCTTGGTTAAGGAATTGTTGTTAAACATCCTCTATTTCTTTCTGCAAAGGGACCCTGTATAGGATTTCTAGTAGTCCTGGTGTGGCTTTGTGGGTCAATGTGCTGGACTGAAAGGTCGGTTTGAAACGCAAGGTCAGTGGTTCAAACTCACTAGCTGCTCCTCCCCCGAAACCCTATATAGGATTGCTATGGGTCAGAATTGACTTAAAGGTACTTAACAACAACAACATAGGGTTTCTGAGAAGTGGCTGGTGGTTTTAAACCTCTGACCTTGTGGCTCAAACTGAACTTGTGGTCCAGTGCATTATCCTACAGTGTCACACCAAGGGCCAAGATACTGCCATATCAAGGTCTTATTCATAGCTTTGAATAAGAATGCAATGTTGTAAGCTCTCATTCATCTGTGGCAGAAAATTTGGAGGTCAGATTCATTACCAAATTACTGGAAGATATTTATATTTGTGTTCATTCCAATAAAAAGTGATATAGCAAAGTGCAGAAATTACTAATTATCGAATAGTGTTACTGATATCACACACAAGTAAAATTTTATTGTGGACTGTCCAAGAATGATCAAAGCACTACATCCACAGGGAAATGCCAGATAATCTGCAATTCAGAAAAAGATGTGAAACAAAGATATCATTCATTATGTAACATGGATCTAAACTGAAAGAAGAGAATGCCAGAAAAATATTTGACTGTATTTTATTTATATTTACTCATTTTGGCAAAGTCATTTGACTGTGTGGATCATAGCAAACTGTGGACGACTTTCCAAAGTTTTACAGAGCATTTAATTATGCTGATTCAGAGCCTGTACATAGAACAAGAGGTAATTGTTGGGACAGAAGATAATGCTTTAATACTGAATGGCTTAGTAGCAGGAAAGATGTGCATCAGGATTGAATCCTCTTGCCTTTGTTATTCCTTCAGAATGCTGAGAAAACACTCTGAGAAACTGGGCTATATGAATAGGAATGTGGCATCAAAATTGGAATTATCACACTCTTTTAGTGGTTAAGTGCCATCCAGTTGGTTCCAACTCATAATAACGCTGTATAGCAGTTCTGAGGAGCAGCTGATGATGTTTGAATCACCAACTTTAGGGTTAGCAGTTCAGTACAGTTTCACACCAAGACTTCAAGCATCACATTCTTGTTGTTGTGTGCTGTGGAATTGGTTCTGACTCATACTGACCATGTATGGGGTTTCTGAGGAGTGGCTGGTGAGTATATATTAGGTATCAGAAATATGTATTCTGAAGTATTTAACAGTGTGGCTAGGAAATATTTGAAAACAAAACAAAATACACACATAATAACTTCTTCAGGTTTTTTACTAAGTAGTAAAGACCAAGTCCACATTGCTGAAGTTTCTGCTTGGTGGTACAATGGTTAAGTGTTCAAAAGGCCATAACTGCTGAAAATGTCCAAGAAAACACAATTAAAGATCTCAACACATGTTCAAAAACAGACAAAAGTAACTGAGATGAATGAGGTGGAAGCAGACACAGACATTCCAGTAGAAGAGCAGGCTCTGGATCTGCCTGAGAAGGAGTTCAGAAGATTTATATGGAAACAAATTCAAGTTCTCCAAAAAGGGGTAGAGGAAAATAAGGAAGAAGTCAGGAAAGTGCAACAGGAGCAATCAAATAAGATAGATACGGCATTGGAAACAATCCAAAACCTGAAAAAAGAAGTCCAGATGATTAATAATAAATATCAGAAATGGACAATACACTGAAAGGGCAAAGGAGTAGAATGGAAGATATGGAAGCCAAAACCAGCAAACTGGAAGACAAATCTCTCAATACTGCTAAGATAGAAGAGCAAGCAGAATAAAAAATCTGAAGAGAGTCCAAGATTCATGCTGGATAACATGAAGAGGAACAACTTAAGAATTACTGGCATTCCAGAACAGGAAGAATCACAGAAGTCCACAGAAGAGATAGTTGAAGAGCTTCTGGAAGAAAATTTTCCTAACATCTTGAAGGACAAGAAGATAAACAATTCAAAAAGCTGAGTGAACCCTAGGAAGGATAGACCCCAAAAGAAAATCACCAAGACATATCATAATCAAACTCTCCAAAATCAAAGACAAGGAGAGAATTCTAAAAGCAGACAGGGAAAAGAGAAGTGTTACCTATAAAGGTAAGCTAATCAGATTAAGCTCTGAGTTCTCAGCAGAAACCATGCAGGGAAGAAGGCAATTGGGAGACATATATAATACCCTAAAAGAAAAAAAAAAACAAACAAAAAAAAAAAAACTGCCAACCAAGAATCGTCTATCCAGCAAAACTGCCAATCAAATACAAGGGTGCAATCAAAACATTCCTGGATAAACAGAAGCTAAGAGATTTTTTCCAAAGCCAATCTAGCAGTTCGAAACATCCTAAAGGGAGTTCTTTGGAATGAAAACTAGCAAGAACAGAAAACAACCAGAGATTGACAGACGTGGCAACACCACCTGGAACACGGTCAATGGATAACAGAGTTCAGAGTGGAACAAAATTACAGCAATGAATTCAGAGGACCTGTGAGGCCAACCAAAGTTCAAAATATTAACAATGTCAAAGAAGGGAAAAATGTAGGAATAGAAATCCAGGTGGTGAGGAGGTCAAATAGATGTCAGGATACAATAGACTGTCTTAAAGGCAGGGAAAACTTAACAGACTATTGGGTAACCACAAAGAAAATTAATACTTCACAACTTAGTATGAAAATGAAGATCCAAGCAGGACAAGGAAACATTAAAACAAAGAAGAAACTGACAAGAACTAGTACAAAGAAACATGAATGTAGCACAAGAAGGCATGCAGAACAAAGGAACAAACAGCACCACACAAAAATTAACATAAATGACATCACTTAATCCATACTTAATGATAATTACACTGAATGCAAATGGATTAAGTGCACCAGTGAGGAGATAGCAAGTGACTGAATGGATAAGAAAACAAGACCTTCAATATGCTGCCTGCAAGAGACACACCTTACACACAAAGACAAAAACAGACTAAAAGTTAAAGGATGGAAAAAAATATACCAAGCTAACTACAATAAAAAACAAGAAGGAGTGGTAATACTAATCTCTGATAAAATAAAATTTAAGGCTAAAACCAGCATAAGAGATAAAGAAGGATACTATGTCATGATTAAAGCGTCAATAGAGCAAGATGACATAACCATAATTAACATCTATGCTCCAAATGAAAGAGCACCACGATATATAAAGCAAACCCTATTAGAATTGAAGAAAGAAATAGATAAATCTACAATTATAGTGGGGGGTTTTAATACACTACTTTCAAAAAGGGATAGAAGAACCAGAAAGAAACTCAACAAAGCTACAGAGGGACTAAACAACACAATTAACCAACTTGATCTCACAGACGTTTACAGAGCATTCAACTAAACAACAGCACAATATACTTTGCTTTCCAGGGCTCATGGAACATTCTCCAGAATAGACCATGTGTTAGGTCATAAAGCAAGCCTATGTAAGTTTACAAACATCAAAATTCTACAAATAATCTCTTCAGACCACAATGCCATAAAATTATAAATCAACAATAAGAAGACCATGGAAATAAAGTTTAATATATGGACACTGAATAACACCCTTTTGAAGAGCGACTGGATAATAGAAGAAATTAAAGGTGAATTCAGAAAGTTCCTAGAAACAAATGAGAACGAAAACACAACATATCTAAATCATTGAGACATGGCAAAAGTGGTGCTGAGATGACAATTTATTGCAGTAAATGCACACATTCAAAAAGAAGAAAGAATAAAAATTAACACATTAACACAACATCTCCAGCAACTAGAAACAGACAAACAGAGGGAACTTACAGTCACCAAGAGAAAAGAAATAATAAAGATCAGAACAGATATAAATGAGATAGAAAACAGAAAAACTATAGAAAGAATCAACAGGACAAGAAGCTGGTTCTTTGAAAAGAATAATAAAATTGACAAACCATTGGCAAACCTAACAAAAGAAAAGAGGAAACAGAATTCAGAATCCAGAAATTAACCCATCCACATACAGACAACTGATTTTTGACAAAGTACCTAAGTATACTACATGGGGATGAGATGATTTCTTCAACAGATTGTGCTAGCAGAACGGGAAAGTGATATGCAAAAGACTGAAACAAGAACTTTACCTCAAGCATTACAAAAAAATCAACTTAGCATGGATTAAAGACCTAAATGTGAATCCCAAAATTACAAAGGCCATCAATGAAAAAATAGGGACAAATGTGAGAGCTCTAATACAGGGCATACACAGACTACCAAAAAATTTGAAACTTACATAAACAAAAATAGACAAAATAGATCCATGTGACATACCTAAAATTAAAAATTTATGTGCATCAAAAGACTTCATCAAAAGAGTAAAAAGAGAGCCCATACAATGGGAAAAAATCTTTTGCAACGAGACGCCAGACAAGGGACTCTTTTTGAAAATATACAGGAACCTACACCACCTTCTGTTTTGGAAAAAATGCAGCCAGAGTGCTCCTTGGAGGCCAAGATGGCCAAACTTCGTCTCTCATACAATGGACATATTGTCAGGAGAGAGCAGTCACTGGAGAAGGGTATCATGTTTGGTAAGATGGAGGGCTCAGAGGAAAAAAGGAAGACACCCAACAAGATGGATTGGTCAAGTGGCAGCATCATGCGTGGAAACAATAGTGAGGTTGGCCCAGGATTGGGCAGTATTTAGTTCTGCTGTGCATAAGGTCACTATGGGTCAGTACTGACTCGATGGCACCTAACAACAACAACAACACCTCTACAAAAAAAGGACAAATTGCCCAATTAAAAAATAGACACAGGGCATGAATAGAAACTTCACCAAGGAGGAGATATGGCAGCCAATAAACATATAAAGAAATGTTCATGACCACTAGCCATTAGAGAGTTGCAAATATACAAAAATGAGATTATCATCTCACACCAGTATAAATAGGAAAGATCAAAAAGGTAGAGGACAATAAGTGTTGGTGAGGATATAGAGAGACTGCGACCCTCCTACATTGCTGGTGGGATTGCAAAATGGTCCAACCACTCTGGAAACAATATGGCCCTTCCTCAAAAGGATGGAAATAGAGATGCCTTATGATCCAGCAATTTCTCTACTTGGTATCTATCTACAAGAAATGTGAGCCATGTATGAGTAGATATAGGCACAGCAATGTTCATAGCAGCACTATTTGCAATATCAAAAAGACAGAGACAGCCTAAGAGCCCATCAATTGGAGAATGGATAAACAAACTGTGGTACATACACACAATGGAATATTATGCACTCTTAAGAATAATAAGGAAGCAGCAAGTCACCACATAACATGGATGAACCTTGAGGACAGTATGCTGAGTGAAATCAGTCAGTCACAAAAGGAGAAATATGGCATTGATCCATTATTGTAATAGATAAATAAAATGCACCCACACTAAAAGGGGGGGATTATCTTAAAAAATTTTTTTATTTTGTTTTTAAATTTTTTTGTTGTTGTTGGTTACCAGGGTGTATGGTATGAGGTAAGGGGGTGGGAGAGGAAGGTGGGTACACGCACAGGGTAGGGTACACGCACAGGATAGTGGAGTACAGGTTATAGAATAGACACCGGATAGTTTGGTGCTGGTGGTGGTGGTGCACTAGAAGGGGAAGGGGAAAGGAAAAATAAGGCAGATGGGAGAATAGCTAGGCAGGTTTATATGGGCTAAATAGGACTGAGGTAAATAATTATCTGAGTACAAACATGGAACAACGGGGCTTGTGAATATAAAGACTGAGGCATGGTTTGAATAGGTAAAAGTGGAGAAATGATATTAAAATGCTTGGCTGTCTTTTGAATCTTGATTTCCCTTGCCTACTATTGTAAAATAGATACTTAAAGGGGATCGAGAGGAATAGCCAGAAATATCACCAGAAAAGTTCATCTTTAGGACGTACATCACCTTGTAAGTCCATCTTTAGCCTATAACTGTTTGGAATAACTAAAATGGGGCTAGAACTTGCTCAGTGAAAGATGCTCCCTGCAGAGCCTTTGCATTGCACAAGACCACTGGTGGAATCCTGGTCCCCATCCAGAATCTTCTGAGGTGGAACATTCCCATGTGAAAGGACAATCAAACCAGTCTGGAGCAGGTAGGAGAACAGAAGATACTTCTTGAAAGAACAGCAGAAAACAACAACAACAACAACAAAAAAAACAGCAGTCCAATTGACTACTACAAGAACAAGCAAGTTGCTCCCCAAGAAGCCATGAAGGCAAGTGGTCCGGTCCTTTCAAGGCAAACCCCCTTCCAAGACTGAAATTCAAATGGACTATACTAGTAGGCATATGGTCCTGCTACTGACTATATTGGTCTCTGGTAAGGGGAAGTAGGAGAAAAACAGCAATGATGTTGTGAACTAAGTCCGACTACATTCAATAGATTTCTGTTAACCTGGATTGAGACCTGGGTAACAAGCAGTATGACGAGAGCAGGGAAATCCTGAGCCCAGGGGCAGGGACATGGCCCTAGAGGACTAGAACGGAATGTGAAGCATCCAGCTGATATTAAATGAGGGGGGATGCACAAGAACACTTGCCGAAAGTATCCATTTGACCTGGCATCAATGGCTGGATGTTCAGAATACAACTAGAAGAAGAAAGATGAGGGGAAAAAAAGGGAATAACCCACTATACTGTAGTGGTTACAAATCAGGCTGCGAACTGCAAGGTCAACAGTTTGAAACTACCAGCTGTTCCTCAGGAGAAAGATGAGGCTTTCTGCTCCCATAAATACTTACAGGCTTGGAAACCCTGTACAGGGTCGCTATGAGTTGGAATAGACTCCACAATACATCACAACAACAACCCACTATAAGTGGATGAACTTGACTTATGCTTGTGGATGCAGTATGACAAAGGAGTGGACAAATCTCTACAGTGAGAATCATTTCCACCTCCTTGGTACACAGGGTCGACAAGGAGGGGGAACTTAGACATTGGCTACCCAAAATGGGGGGACTACAAATGCAAGAAGTGACTGGTTTACAAGCTTTCAATAGGGAACCTAGCTCCAGAGGATACAGGGAAAGGTAGAAACTCCACTGAATTGTTTCCAACCTGTCTGGATGAGGTTAATAAAAGGTGAGGGGGATAGGACTCCTGTGGTTCAGTAGGGAATGACTGCTATCAGGTTTGACAGTGAGTGTAGGAAAGGTAAATGTAAATGTTTGGTAACAAAAGGAGGGGAGTGACTGAGATACCTGGAACCATCAAAGGACAGAAGGAGCCGCTGGAGACTCTGAAGCAGAGAGGGAGAGGGTTTGTGTGCTGGAGGTGGGGGGTTGGGCAGGTGTGTGGGGTGTACCCTTTGGGTGTTTGATGATGCATTCAGGGCACTGTGATCAATGCAATGAAACAAAATACGATAGGATGAATGTAAAGATAATGTTCACCCATGTATACTAACACATAATTCACAATAAAAACTTAAAAAAAAAAAAAAAGTGGCCCTTTGTACAGGGAGAATTGTTCTCACATCTGAGAAGGGATTGAGTTTGGCCTGAGGGTGTACATGATTATGTGCCTTAGGTACATTTCAGGAAAGGAATTCCAGTAGATTAGCATGTTCAAAATGCATGTCACTGTACATTTTCATAACTCCTGAAGACTGTAGAAATGTTGATACATTTGAGTTATGGTGTTAGAGAAGCATATTAAAGGTACCTTAGACTGTCAGAACAAACAAATCTATATTGAAATAAGTACAACCAACATGTTCCCTAGAAGCCAGGATGGCAAGACTTCATCACTCATAAATTAACATATTATCAGAAGGGACCAGTCGCCAATACTTGGCAAAGAGGAGGGTCAGTGTAACAGAGGGAGACCCCCAGCGAGATGGACTGGCACAGTGGCAGCAACAATGAACTCAAATATAGCAGCAATTGTGAGGATGGTGAGACTGTGGGGGGTTGGGGGTGGTGTTTGGTTCTATTGTACATAGGGTCGCTATGGGATGGAACTGATGGCACTTAACAACAGCAATAACAATAGTTTTGGTGAGTAAAACTGCCATTCCCATAGTTTGTAGTTTTGTGCTGAGTTAGCAACTCTCTGTACCTCTGAGCTTTTGAGGTAGCTTTAAATTACTGAGGAAGGAGTTACCTGTGAATGAAGCACAGAGAAACTCACAAGTAATGTGACTCCACACGTCCTTTGTTTGGTTGTTTTGTCTTTAAGTTTGAAAACTGTATTAAATATGAGAGACTAAATGACAAAATAGATATAGAGGCATAAAGAATGCTTATTTTTTGTATGGTGGTATTATAGAATAAGCACTACACTGCTAACCCTAAGTCAATACTTCAAACCTACCAGTTGCTCCACTTGAGAAAGATGAATCTTTGTGGTTCTCTGAAATTGAAGAGGATTTAAAATGCTTACTGATGAAGATCAAAGACCACTGTTTTCAGTATGGATTGCACCTCAATGTAAAGGAAACATAAATCCTCACTGATGGACAAATAAATAACATCATGATAAATAGAGAAAAAATTGAAATTATCAAAGACATCATTTTGCTTGGATCCATATCAACATTCATGGAAGTGGCAATAAAGATATCAAAAAATATATTGCAGTAGGCAAATCTGTTGCACAAAATCTCTTTAAAGTGTTCAAGAGCAAAGATGTCAGTGTGACAATTAAGGTGTGCCTGATCCAAGCCATGGTATATTCAATAACCTCATAAGCATGTGAATTTGGACAATGAATAAGGAAGACCATAGAAACATTAATGCATTTGAGTTAAAGTGTTGGAGAAGAATATTTAAAGTATCGTGGAAGTACAGCCAGAATTCTTACAAGCCAGGATGATGAAACTTCATGTCTCATACTTCAAACATATTATCAGGAGTGACATGATGCTTGGTAAAGTGGAAGGTGAGCCAAAAAGAGGAAGACTCCCAAGGAGATGGATTGGCACAGTGGCTATTGCAACCAGCTCAACCTTAAGTAGGATTTTGAAGATGACGCAGGACCAGGTTTTGTTATGTTGTACATGAGGTTACTATAAATTCGAATTGACTCCATGGCACCGAACAATGAAACAAAGGTGTACAGCTTCGGTAATCTTATCTTTTGTTGTTGTTAAGTGCCATCAAGTCAGTTCTGACCCATAGCGACCCTGTATAGGGTTTCCAGGAGCAGCTGGTGAGCCTGAAGGGCCGACTTTGCAGTTCAAATGGCTTTGCAGTCTGGCGCATTAACCCACAGCGCCACACAAGGACTCAGAGTCATAATCCTATATAGAGAAACAGACTTGACTCAATGGCAATGGATTTGGGTGGGATGTGTGTGTGTGTGTGTTCTTTTCTATTCAAATTCTAATTGAAGCTGCAAGAATATTTAATAACATTTCTACTTCTTGTGAGGGAGCCTGGTGGCACCATAAGAGAAGCACTAGACTGCGAATCACCTGGTGGGTGGATTTGAGCACACCAGCCACTCAGCAGGAGAAAGATGAGACTTTCTGCTCCCACAACGAGGTAAAGCTTTGGAAACCCTATGCAGGGTCCCTTTGAATCTGAATGATTTGACAGCATTTAACAACACAACAATTTGTGAAACCACATTAATTAAATTCATTGTAATAATTATTGATTGTATATCTACTATTATGAAGGCATTTTGAAAGAATTGAGATTGAAATAAAAAACAGGAACTTCATCTAATGTCATTTTGCATAATTCTAGAGAATTGTGACATTGACATTAATAATTGATCATACCACCAAATTTTATAAATGCTGTAATAGACATATTTTAGAATGAAAAAGGAACACAGAGGGAAGGATTAAACAAAACATAGTATTTTGATGAACGTAAATTAGAAAAAGTACATCTCACTGGAAAAAAAATATAACTGGCTTTATCCATTTAACAGAATTGTCAGAAGACAAACATACCAAATGAACCTGATTTAGTCTGGTTATGAGTTGTAGCAATCTTTAAAATAGCAGGAGAAATAAGTTTAGAAGTTTCTTAAAGGCCCCACAATAGAATGCTTTGGTAGAATAAGAGAATTGATAGAATCAATATTTGAAAGATAATAGCTGAAAACAAAATTTTGAGAGCTGTTCAAATACCACAATTCCTAGATCTATGAAACTCAAATGACTTCAGGCAAAGAAAACAACAGTAACCTAATATAGTACATGTAGACACATCCTATTAAAATTCTTCTATTTCAAAGGAAAAATAATACCTTACAATCTGTTAGAGAAAAATCTTAGATTCCCTTTCAAAACAAAAGAGGCATGGGACAAATAGTCTAGCAATCAGTTTCTCTAGGTTGACAATGAAAATCATAATTAAGTAAAAGGAGATATCTTTAATGTGTTGAAATGAAATTGAGAACATTGAGTTCTATATCTAGTGAGTATATCTTTAAATAATGAGAGTGAAATAAAAATACTTGCATTTATAAAAGAAATAAGGAGTCCTGATATGGTACTCTGGGATAAAGCCCTGAACTGCAAAGTCAATTTGAACCACAAGATCGGTGGTTCAAACTCACTAGCAGCTCCTTGGAAACCCCGATACAGGGCTGCTATGTGTAGGAACTGACTCAATGGCACTTAACAACAACAACATAAAATAAGTTCAGTATGAGCATATAATTGCAAAAGATTACCATTAAAAGGAAATTTTAAAAAGTATACTTCATGTTGAAAGAAACTGATCTTACAGGAAAAGATCCTGACCTCGTATCATGTACAAATATTGCTTTATGGTAAATCATTAACCTAAAGAGAAAAGCAGAAATATAAAGCTTCCAGAAACATTCTATTTACTTTTATTTTAAAGTTTGAGAAATTTCTATTGCAAGAACATAAAAACCAAAATCCACAAATGAAAAAAAAAATTATTCAACGAAATTGAAAACCTGAGTTTATCAAAAACACCATTAAGAACTTGACAACACAATGGTCTTAGAGAAAATGTTTTTCTTCCATTCTTCTATCCTGCCTTCCTTCTTCCTTTACTTTCCTCATCTCTCCTTGCCTGCCTTACTTGTCTCCTTCTTTCTTTTCTTCCTTCCTTCTTCATTTTTTCCTGTCTGTCTAACCAGCTCTGATGATACAGTAGTTAAGCACTTGGCTGCAAACCAATAAATAGGTCAGCAGTTGGAAAACACAAGCCATTCTGCAGAAAAGGGATGCAGCAGTCTGTTTCTGTAAAAATTTACCACCTTAGAAACACTATGCACAATTCTATTCTGTCCTATGGGTTTGCTATGAGTTGGTGCAGGTTCGATGGCAATTGGTGTCTATATTGTTGTGATCATCTTGATGTGCCGTGGAGTCGGTTCCAACTCATAGCAAACCAGTACAGGGTTTACAAGGCTGTAATTTTTACATGAGCAGAAAGCCTTGTCTCTCTCCTGCAGAACAGCTGGTAGTTTCTAATTGCTGACCTTAAGGGTCACAGCCTGATTCATAACCACTACACTACCAGAGATCTATATATTATCTTTATATCTGACAATGACATATATCAACAGCTACTTAATAAAAATTAGCAAAAAATTTTAATATATCCTTAATATTATCAATAAAAAATATACAATTGTCAATAAGTTCATGAAAAAGTGCTAACAGTATTTGTCATTGTTGTTGTTGTTATTAAGTGCCATAGAATTGGTTCCCACACATAGCAACCATTGAAGGGTTTCCAAGGAGCTGCTGATTGGTTTGAACCACTGACCATGACATTAGCAGTACAGTGTTTATTTTACCATGCTACACCAAGAATATGCAAATCAAAATCCAAATGAGCAAGCACTTCATAACACTATAATGGATGAAAATTAAAAGACTGACAACATTGTATCATCAGCAAGCATGTATTCAACTACTTTGGAGACATTTTGCCATTTCTTTTATAGTTAAATCTATTTCATCTGTAGGTACTTGCCCTAGAAAAATGAAACATTTACTCCTCAGGAATTTTATACAGGAAAATTTCTGGCGGCAAACTGAAAACAACTTAAAAGTCTTTGAAGAGAAAAATGTATAAATAGATGTGATATTTCATATAGTGGAATACAACTAAGAGAAAGAAAAAAAAAAGACCTATGATATATGCAACAACATTATATAACATTATATAATGCAAAAACATTATTTTCAGTTAAATAAGTGCATATTATAGGATCTCATTTAGATGAAGTTCAATGCTAGGTATCAAAGCTTCAGTAAAAGAGATAAAAAAAAAAAAAAAAAAGCAGTTGCCTTTGTCTAGAAGGTATTCTAAGCATATTGTTTGATGAAATGGAAATATGCTATATCTTGGTTGGGGTACAGGTTACATACACATACATGTATTTGGCAAAAACCATTAAACTGAACACTTGGGATCAAAGTTTTTTACTGCATGAAATTATGCTCAAGCTTAAAGAACAGTATTTGCCAAGACTGATTACACTTTGTTCAACTGTGTTACCTTTCTGTAACTTGGAGAACGTGTTTCCAACACTCATAATGTCAGAATACCCAACATTCATTTATTATAGAACTCCAGTTATTTTAGGAGGCCTGGTGTGGAGCTGTAGGATAAGCACTGGACCGCACGCAGGTCAGTTTGAACCACAAGACCGGTGCTTCAATCCAACCAGCTGATTCTTAGAAACTCTATACAGGGTCGCTATGAGTCAGAATTAACAACAAGGAAAGTTGTAAAAGATACTCTGAAATAAAAATTGTTTATATATATGAAAATCTGTTCTGTCCTTGATGCAAAAACCTGTTTTTAAAGATTTATTGTTGTTAACTGTCACTGAGTTGGTTACAACTCATCGTGATCCTGTGTATAGGTTTTCTGAAGAGTGAATGGTGAATTTGAACAACTGAACTTGCACTTAGTAATCCACTGCTTATCCTACACTGCCTTCCTAAGAAATATTAAGTACTCAACAATAAATTAAAATAATTATTGGGTGACTTTTAATAATTCTTTAAGAGCTTTGGTACTATCTATTTTGCATAAGTATTCCTGATTAAAAACACAAATCTGAATATATTCCCCATATTATATCAAATAATTGTTTTGTATACATAAAATTTTTTAATTTTACTACCAGAGATTCTTGTCTGTGCATTTTTTTAAATTTAATTTTGTTTTGTTTTTAGTTTGAATTAAGTCATGTGTTTTAGACTCATGGTTGTGGTTTGATTTTTTTTTTTTTTTTTCTGCGGCAGTTTATTTGTATTTATGAGATTAAGTCAGCAATTGGGAAAAACAATAATACTGGTGAATGCAAATGAAACCTCCATTCACTAGGAGCAGCAAGTGGTGGTGGTTGTGGTGTGGGTTCCGACTCATAGCGAGCCTGCATAGGGTTTTGGAGGCTGTAAATCTTGACGAGAGCAGAAAGCCTCATCTTTCTCTCGGGGGAACTGTGGGTAGTTTCCAACTAGCTTTCCTTGAGGTTAGCAGGCCGACTTGTACCAACTACGCTCCTAGAGCTCCTTGAAGCAGCAAGGAGAAAAGTCATAAGTTAAATGGCTCTTCTCTTATTTTACCATAAGCGTAAAAAATTGTTTAACAATTAGAAATAAGGTAAAACGTTTGGTAGAAATTCTTTTCTTGCTACTCTGAGTCATCGTGTAGCAAGCTCATGCAATAATCATTAAATGCAGTAAACTCTCTCTGTATTTGACTGGGTTATTTACCTGCATTCTTTACCACTGCGTAACACAGGCGGTTCAGCAGTTCAAGTGCTCAGATGCTAACCAAAATGTCAGTGTTTTGAGGCCACAAGCCACTCTATCGGAGAACGGTATAGGAGTTTGTTTCTACAAAGATTCAGTCTTAGAAACCCGAGGGGCAATTCGATTCTGTCATATAGAGTCGCTGTGAGTCAGAATTGATTTAACGGCTGTGGGTTTGTGTTTTACTTATTGTTAATTTAGAATTTAGATTCTATGTAATTACATCTTCACTTGCAGATTTATTTCTGGTAGAAAGGATACCTCCAAAGTATATTTATAATGATGTTCAGCATTTTAGTAAGGTTGTATCTAACTCCTGATGAACTATAATAACCTTTTCCAAAAAAAATGCTCTTTGAACCAGTTTTTGTGTTGTTGTTAGGTGCCATCAAGTCAGTTCTAACTCATAGAGACCCAATGCACAATGGAATGAACCACTACCTACTCCTATGCCATCCTCACAATTGCTGTTAAACTCAAACCTTTTAAACCAGCACTAGATCTTAATGGAGTCCTGGTGTGGTGCTGTGGATTAAATGCGCCGGACTGTAAAGCCGTTTGAACTGCAAGGTTGCGGTTGTAGCTGACCAGCTGCTCCTAGGAAACCCTGTACAGGGTTGCTATGGGTCTAGATCTACTCGACGGCACCTAACAACAACAACCATCTTAATATTCCCTCATTAAGGAAGTGAATGCCCATGTTTACATGTGTTTCTTTTATATTTAGGTTTTCAACTTTTTGAACATTATGTTTTAATAGCACTCATAGAAAAAAAGAATGCATATTTAAATTTTTTTAATTCTAAATTTGATAATTTTTTCTTATTAAAATATTAAACATATATACTAATTTGTACTTTCAGCTTATGGAAGTAAACAAACACTATGACTTTTAATATTTACAATGAGATGCTAAGTTTTCCCATAAACTTTGCTTAGCTCCTTCAAAAACAAATTAAAATATGTGACTTTTTCATGTGGCACCCCTGCAACCCAAGAGTAGTTTAGCGTAGTGGTTATGAATCGGGCTGTAAACCTTAAGGTCAGCTTAAGGGAAATAAGACCCAATATATCCAGACTACACTCCCAGCTAAGGTTACTCAAGGTATAAGTAGATTTGTGTTATCTTTCAGTAACCCAGAAATTGATTGGAACTTAATCCAACAGCATTTTAGGAGGTTGTGTAACAATATACACATGTCTGTGGATATTCATCAGCTACATGCTCAAATTTATGATATAAGTAATTCTCAAAGTGAACACTGAGTGGCTACTAATTTGCTACCCCTGCTAGAGAGTAAGATCCCCTAAGAACTTGATTGATCCTCAGCATAGTGATCCTGCTTGGTCACCTTAGAGCAGGTGGTGGGCCGGCAACGTCTGGCGCATGGGGTCCCCAGCCGATCTCCTCCCTCCCTGCCTTCCTCGGATGGCAGCTGTTTATGCTGGACGTGTGGCCAGAGACGGGTAAGGATCATGTGGAACCTCAGCTACTTAAGACAGAGCCATTGCCATGCTGTAATGAGTCTCAATGACTGGTAAGACTGAGGAATTCGCACTGACCACCTAAGACAGGCAGCGTCCCTTAAACAATCAATAAATAAGGAGGATTCAGATGCAGACAGTACAGACCCAGTCAGGAGGCCAAGCCCCTGCGGGCCCAAGCATTGTTGACCGTCCAAACTATAGGCTCTGAGGATCAGACTCTAGCTACCTAGTAGACATAGCAAACTTTCCCTCATCTGATTATTCAGTAATGCTTGTTAGTAATTTCATACACGAGCCCTGGATATCCACAGACAAATGTAAAAACCTTCCCTAAAAGCCAAGACTGTAAATTCCAAAAAGGCAATTCCCCCTCCCCCCCCAAAAAAGCTAAAGAGGATAGAGAGAAACACTGTTAACTGATGATATATGGAGGGGATAATAATCAATGTAATGAAACAAGCTATATGAATGGTTGAATGTGAAGCTGATGATGTGCCCTGTAAACTTTCACTCAATCCAAAATAAAATCATTTAATTAAAAAAAAAAAAAACCTTAAGGTCAGCAGTTCAAAACTACCAGCTGTTCCGCGGAAGAAAGATGAGACATTCTGCTCCCGTAAAGATTTACAGCCTCGGAAACCCTGTACAGGGTTACTATGGGTCGGAATCAACACGATGGCACTTAACAACAACAACAACGTTCACTCTATAAGGAGCTTGGGTGGTTCAGTGGATATAGTTCTCAGCTTGCTAACAGACTGTTAACCTACACCACCTACTCAGTGGGAGAATTATGTGGCAATCTGCTTCCACAAAAATTTACAGCCTTAAAAACCCCATAGGGTGGTTGTACTCTGTCATATAGATTCACTATGAGTCCAAATTGGCTCTTGGAAGTGGGGGTTTATTCATCCTACAGTATGCTTTTTGCCTCTAAAATATCAATAAACTTGTTTTAATTTTTGCTAGTTGTCATTCAGTTGGATCTGACTTATGGTGATGCTATGTAGAACAGAATGAAATGTTTTCCTTTCCTGCTCCATTGTCACAATCTTGGTATACTTAAGTCTATTACTTATTTTAAATAATTTCCAATCTAGGGACTCATCTTCCAGCACTATATTGGAGTGCTTTGATCCATAAGTTTTTAAATGTCTAATAAAAAATTTTTTTAAAAGATTGTCAGGTTTCTTTTTTTCTTATCTATCTCAATCCACAGCTCTGCAGAAATTGGTTCACCATGGGTGACCCTGCTACTATGTTAAATATCATTGGTATTGCTTCCAGAATTACATCATGCCACCACAGTACTACAGATTGACTGAAGGCAATGGTCAAAAAGTCAGACCCATGAAATGTCTAAAGTCCTTGGGATTTTGTGGAGAAAGTAATAAAACAGTTGTATCAAACTAATAAAACTCAAACTCACTACCATTAAGTGAGTCAGTTCCAACTTATTGTGACCCTGTATATGGTATCTCAGGCTATAAATCTGTAGGGAGTAGAAAGCGTCATCTTTCTCCAGCAAAGCAGCTGGATGAGTTTGAAAAGACATCCTTTAGGATAGCAGTTCAGTGCTTATCCTACAGTATAACACCAGGAGTCCTAAACAGTTGTGTAAGTTTAAATTCACATAGCCAAAAATTGAACAGTTACTTATTCTCAAATATGTGGATTCATAGATGAAGATTAAAGAAACTCAAAACAGCAAGAAAAACTTTCTTATATCCCCTATCAATGGTTATAAAATAACTCCAGCTGTTTGGATTAAAAATGACATCTGTGAGTTTGGGGGAAATAAAATAATTTACAAAACAGTAAAAAAAAAAAAAAAAAAAAAAAGCTTTAAAAATGTGTTATTAGACTTACCAATGATTAGAGTTCCTAGGCGATTTTTGCAAGTTTGCATCAGGCTGCTTTGTTATTTTTCTCAACAGCATCTTTTCTTTTTCCTGTCTCTATTTCCTTTCCTATTATAAGAATTCACCCTCCAACACATACACACTATAGGTTTCCCCCACAAACCAAAAGCAGAGTGTTCCTATGACACATTTCATAAACTAAGAGGGCATAAAGCAAAGAAACTCCCACTGCCATCAAGTTGATTCTGACTCACAGAGACCCTACACAGGGTTTTAAGACTATAAATCTTTATGGGAGCACACAGACTCATTTTTCATCCCTGGAACAGATGTTGGGTTTCACATCTGATCTTGTGGTTAGCAGCCCTATACCTAATCTATAGCATTCAGAAATTTTTTGTGGGCCTGGGAATGTTCAACACTTTTTTCCATATTGTTGTTGTTGTTGTTAAGTGCCGTTGAGTCGGTTCCGACTTATAGCGACCCTGTACAGGGTTTCCGAGGCTGTAAATCTTCACGGGAGCAGAAAGCCTCATTGTTCTCCCGTGGAGCAGCTGGTAGTTTCGAACAGCTGGCCTTTCGGTTTGCAGCCCGATTTGTAACTACTAAGCTACCAGAGATCCTTTGGTAATTGCCTCTTTGTAAAGGTGAGATACTATTACCATTCATTTTTATTTGAAAAATTTTGAATCATTTGCAGATCTGAAAAATAACCTACCACAATGTAAAAATAAAAATTAAAAAAAAAACACACACACAACAGTATCAGCCATCCTTTCCACTGTAACTTCTACTCAACTGGAATCAGTAATTCACTGTAACGCCCACACAGAACTCAAACTCATACTTAGAGTTATGGGGTTTATTACAGAAGTTAACAGGTTATAATTCAGGGTCAAAAATGCTCAGGGCACAATTCTTCCATTCAGGACAACCTTTTCTCAGTTGTGCTCACAGGCAGGCCTCTCTCTGCCTGAGCAATGACAAAGTTCTTTTAGGGCTGCTGACAAATGCCCATAGGACACACCACTCTCCCATAAATCTCATCCTGAAAGCACTCATCTCTAGCTCTGTGGGTCAGTTTAACTACCCTCCCCCCTATTAAGTTGCAAGCACGTCCTCTGACCATAGTCACTCATCTTTGTGTGCTCCATGGGATGGGAAGCCCACCATTGTCTCTTGTATTTTGGCTCTTGGCTCTATTGCTGCTACTATTCTGCCATGCCTCCAGCGTCAAAGCTAACTTCCAGTGTTGAGGTGATGAAATGTGCAGAGATTGTGGATCCCAAAGGACGAGCTCTATGCCTGGCACTTTTTCTTTGATGGTAATGAGAGCCCCTCTCTTGCTTCTGAAATGACTCATTTTCCAGAATTGCAAAAGCTCTGTTAACAATTACCTTTGTTAACAATCACTCACATCTGAATCATATAATCCATGAGCACCTTCCCCCATTTTTTTTTTTTTTTTTAATTTTTTGTTTGTTATGTAGACATAACAAGAAAAAAACTGTTTGGTGGGAGTTCACAAAGACCATGACTAGATAGTCTATCTTTCTATCAATCAGTGCATATGGTGATTCATGGCGCTCTGGTAGTGCAATGGTTAAGCACTTGACTGTTAACCAAAAGAACAGATGTTTGAATCCACTAATGGCTTAAAGGAGAAAAGACCTAGAGATCTTTCCCATAAAAATTGCAGGCTAGAAAACCCTCGGGACAGTTCTCCTCTATCATTTAGGTTAGCAATGAGTTGAAATCGACTTGAAGACACAGTATCAACAACAACATATAGTGACTGAGAAGATTGAGTGATTTTCTCAAGGTTATAGGATAAATATGTGGTTTACATGCTAACGGAGCTAAAGTAATATGATTTCAGAGCTTTCCCCTGAGTTCTCTATGCTTTTCCTGTTAATAAAGATAATTGTTGGATGCAAAGCTTTATCCTCATGAATATGTTTTCATCTGTTCTTAGCTCATCTAAATTTTTTCTTGTCCTTAAGGTCTCTATTCTCTACCATACTATCGAAACTCATTATTTTCTCCATTCCTATGCTCTCTCACATTTACACACAGCTGTCACTTTATTGCTTTCTATATTCTGGAAGCATAGTGGATCACAAGCTGGGTAGTGAACCACAAGGTCAGTAGTTCCCATCTACCACAGGGGAACAATGAGGTTTGCTGTTCTCATAAAGATTTACAGTCTCAGAAATACTATACAGGATTGCTGTGGGTCGAAACTACCTACACAGCACACAACCACCACTACCTTATTGCATTTGGAGTCACTGGTTGGGAAAAAATGGTTTAATTTCTCTACTACTACTCAAAAGATTGGCAGTTCAAACTCACCCAGAGGCGTCTGGCAATGTTTCCAAAAGGCCCTATCATCGAAAACCCTACGGAGTAATTCTACCCTGCACACATGTGATCCCCATTAGTAGGAATTAATTTGATGGTGACTATCAAAACAACAAGGAGCTCTGGTAGCGTAGTGGTTACGAATCGGGCTGTGAACCGCAAGGTCAACAGTTGGAAACTACCAGCGGTTCCGCGGGAGAAAGATGAGGTGTTCTGCTCCCGTAAAGATTTACAGCCTCGGAAACCCTGTGCAGGGTCGCTATGAGTCGGAACCGACTCCACGGCACTT
>NW_006408527.1:37497081-37506761 GCF_000296735.1 Chrysochloris asiatica | reverse complement strand
GTAAAGATTTACAGCCTCGGAAACCCTGTGCAGGGTCGCTATGAGTCGGAACCGACTCCACGGCACTTAACAACAACAATCAAAACAACATATTATATTTGACATCTATTAGATTCATAAAATGAACCGACTCGATGGCACTTAACAACAACAACAGATTCATAAAATGAATAGTAAACATGTTTACATAGTACTTAGTAATGTTTCCAAAGTTTACTATATGATAATGTAGATACTCTAACAAAACTATAGTGTTGAAAATACATAGTTTATTGTATAACCCTATAGCACACGCAAAGTTGTGATACACTGTTGCTGTTATTAAATGCCATCCAGTCAGTTCCAACTCATAGCAACCCTGTGTAGGGTTTCTAAGTAGTAGCTGGTGGGCCTGCACTGCTTACCTTGTGGTTAGTAGTCCATAGCTTATCCTACAGCACCACACAAAGACTATATAGACATTCCTAAATATTTTTGTTATAAAATGTAAAAAGCTGTCAAAAAGCATTGCAAATGAGGATTTATTTGAGCAAACTATATATAGTAGAAATATGTAAATTGTTCATTTCTAACTGTATATAAACAACCAATATTTAATCTGTATATTGCCAATATTGAATACTTCTGAATCTGCAGTTAAAACAGATTTAAGAGCAAAATATTTTTCAGTTACGAGAGTAAGCAGACAAATTCATGCTATTTTTCTTCATTTCATCTATATACTTTGCTGTATAAGCAAAAAAAAAGCCCTTATTTGGATGTCAGAGATAGACCATGAATAAAAAGCCATTAGCAACTGCTGTTCCAAATGTATAATAGGCTGGGATTATGAAACCAGCAAAACATCTGTTTTTCCTGTGAGAATCTGACAACTTAAACTCTAGTTGTGGTGGTCTGCTATTAGAGACCATTAAAGCCTCTACTGATTCTTCACACCATCTGTCATCATGAAGCTACATTAACTTGTCATTTAATTCCTTGCCCTTTTCAAATTGGGTCCTCTAATGTTAACTTCACAAAATCATCCCAACAATTTAAAGAATACTATCTCTCCTGTCCATTTATTATGTAAAAAATGAGATCTATATACTCAAAGGATAAAATTTTTTTCCATGTGGAATTATTATGACTTCTCTATTGACCTCCAGATATTTTCCTTGTCTTATTCCCTCCATCTCAAACAATAGATGAAAGATGTTAGAATTCGATCACAGCATTCACATGCCCAGAATTCACAGAGGAATGCACTTGCTCCTGCTCTCCCTTGTTTCTGTTATATTAAATCATGAGTGCATTAACCTCCTCCTCTCCTTAAATCCCATTACAGGTTTAGTTTTCTTATGACAATTAAGATATTATTTCTTTTAGTGTCCATGATTGTGAACTGTATGTTTTCTTTCTGTATGTACACAATGTGACTAGAAGGTAGTGACCACCCTGCCCAGAATCAGGCACACTGTGCTATTCATATAATGTCTAATAAATGAGGAGTGACTTACAGGAGCAATTCAATTAATCTTAGGTTACCACATTATAAGGTGCTCTGTTGGTATAGTGGGCTACACATCAGGGTGTTCGCTGCAAAGTTTATGCTCTAGTAAAGATTTACAGCCTTGGAAATCCTATACAGGGTGGAAGACAACTATCTGGCCAACTGATTGGAAGAGATCCATATGTGTGCCCATTCCAAAGAAAGGTGACCCAACGGATGTGGAAATTACTCAGCAATCTCTTTGATATACCATGCGAGTAAAGTTTTACTAAAGGTAATACAGAAATGGCTGCAAGAATACCTTGACAGAGCATGTCCAGAGGTTCAAGCTGGATTCAGAAGAGGCCGTGGACTGAGGGGTGTCATTGCTGATGTCCGATGGATCTTGGCTGAAAGCAGAAAATATCAGAAAGATGTTTACCTGTGCTTTATTGACTACACAAAGGCTTTCAATTGTGTGGATCATGACAAGCTATGGACAACATCTGGAACACTTAATTAAACTCATGAGGAATCTGTACCTGGACCAAGAGGCAGTTGTTCGAACAGAACATGGGAACACTGAATGGTTTAAAATTAAGAAAGGGGTGTGACAAAGTTGTATTCTTTCACTATACGTATTCAACCTGTATGCTGAGCAAATAATATGAGAAGCTGGCTTATATGAAGAAAAATGTGGCATCAGGATTGGAGGAAGACTCATTAGCAACGTGCAATATGCAGATGATACAACCTTGTTTGCTGAAAGTGAAGAGGACTTAAAACATTTACTGATGAAGATCAAAGAGCACAGCCTTAGATATGGATTACACCTAAATGTAAAGAAAACAAAAATCCTCATCACTGAACCAATAAACAACATTCTTACCAATGGAGAAAGATTGAAGTTGTCAAGGACTTCATTCTTCTTGGATCAACTATCAACATTCACGGAAGCAGCAGTCAAGAAATCAAACAAAGTATTGCGTTAGGCAAATCTGCTGCACAATACTTTTTAAAAGTTTTGAAGAGTGAAGATGTCAGCTTGAGGACTAAGGTGTGCCTGACCCAAGATATTTTCAATAATCTCATCTGCATGGGAAAGCTGGACAATGAATAAGGAAGTCCTTCAAAGAGTTGATGCTTTTTAGTTATGATGTTGGAGGAGAATATTGAAAGTGCCATGTGCTGCAAAAAGAACCAATACATCAGTTTTAAGTAAGTGCAGCCAGAGTGCTCCTTGGAGGCCAGGATGGCCAAACTTGGTCTCTCATACTTCGGACATATTGTCAGGAGGGACCAGTCTCTGGAGAAGCATATCATGTTTGGTAAAGTGGAGGGTCAGAGAAAAAGAGGAAGACCCCCAACGAGATGGAACGGCCAAGTGGCAGCATTGATGGACTCAAGTATGGCAACAGTAGTGAGGTTGGCCCAGGATCGGGTAGTGATTCATTCTTCTGTGCATAAGGTCACTATGTGTTGGTACTGACTCGAAGGCACCTAATAACAACAACATGAGTCAGAACTGAATCTACAGCATACAATCACCACCACGCTGGTCAGTCCTCAACAATTTAATGATATAAACCTATTTTAGATATAAAACTATTTTAGGAGCCATGATGGCACAACAGTTAAATGCTCAGTTGCTAACGGAGAGATTTGTAGTTAAAATTTAAGCAGTGTCTCCACAAGAGAAAAACCTAATGATCTGTTTCCCTAATGGTTACAGTCTGGAAAACCCTATAAGACAGTTGTGCTCTGTCACATGGGTCGATCACTATGAGACACAATCGACTCAACAACATCTAACCACAACAGACCTATATTATGGAAAATGAGAATATTAAATAAATAACAGTGAAGCAATTTTCAGGAACACCAGTTTCTTGGATAAAATTCCACAACAGAATGCTCTCTCTGAATTATTTTTATAAATAAACTGTGCTCTACTTAATAATGTTGTGAGATTCTAGATTTATTATTGCGACACATGAAAGTGTTCTAGATAGAAAGAATGCCAATAAAAGACAGAATGCATGTCAACAGATATTTTGCATCTTAAATTTATTGAGGGATTCACTGCTTTGGTGATGTATAGAATTCATACCCATATTTAAGACACTGTTACTAGCAAGGCTGTATTCTGAAAACAGTAGGAGGCAAATTTATGTTGTTTTTATAGCATGCCTGATACAAATGTTTATAACATTTTATTCATGAAATTATGTACCTGTCACATAAAGAAATTTGACAAAGAAAATGTGTGAAGCAGTTGACAGCCTTGATAGCTAGTGATTTTACTTGATTTAGCTTATGTCACCCCCAGAGCTAAATAATGAATGACATTCTAGCGCTTCATAGTACTATGTCACATAAACTAGATAGTTGATTTCTTACAAATATATCACTTTAATCTTCATTTAGAAAATATATTGCTGCTGTTGTTTTTAAGTGCTGTTGAGTCATTTCCAACCCATAGTGACTTTGTGTAGGGTTTCTGAGGAGCCACTGCGGACTTGAACTGACAACCTTGTGGTTCAAACCGACTTTGTAGTCCAGCACATTAACCCACAGTGCCACACCAGGACTCTAGAAAATATATTAAGCAAGTATTTTAAATAATTGTCCAATTTAACTGTCTCTTATAAAGAGAGTTTCTATTTTCTTTTTATTTCTGTTAAATAATGTTTTTTACTAATTAATCAGATCTATAATGAATTGAACATCAACTGCTATCGAAAATGTCAAAAATAATCCTGTAACATAATTTTCATAAATATATTAAATGAGGTCATATCTCTGTTGTCCTTAATTATTATAATCAGTATACTACTAATTTGTTTGAAAACATCTATACTGAATGAGATAGAATGACCTTTAGTCTGTTATCTATGTCTTAAACTAAAAAACTTAATGAATGATATATTTTTGAAGATTTAAATAAATGAACAACATACTTTAAAATTAGCAGCATACCTTATAGTTATTTTCATTCTTTACAATTCTCAAATAAATATATTACAAAATTTATTTAGTTCTAATACCCTCAGAAGTTATCTTTGCCTTACAAAATTAAAGTTAAAGCAATATGTGACAATAGATAAAGAGAGTATATAGATGTGGATAGTTGTTCCAATATATATTTCTAACTATTTATAAAAATTTTATATTTTGAAATGTTGGGATCAAGTATTAACTTTTCTCTCATATTTTATTAAACTTCTTGGCAGCCCATCTTTCTTAAACATAGAGAAAAGGGAGATTGTTTTACTTTTTGCCTATTTTAGTTTTGTTGTAGTCATTCAGTTTCATAGAGTTAATTCCAACTCATAGCATCCCTGTATAAGGTTTCCAAAGAAGCTCTGATAGCATAGTGGTTATGAATTGGGGTGCAAACCACAAGGTCAGCAGTTTGAAACTACCAGCTCTTCTGTGGTAGAAAGATGAGGCTTTCTGCTCCAATAAAGATTTAGTGACTCAGATATCCGGTACAGGGTCACTATGAGTCAGAACCGACTCCATGGCACATAACAACAACAACAACAACTAAGGGTTTCCAAGGAGCAGCTGACAGATTTGAACTGTGGCTAGCAATCCAGTGCTTATCCTACAGCACTATGCCAGGACTATTTTAGTTGATTAGTTAATAAATATTTGATTTACATAATTTCCATACTAACAGATTTCCTTGTTCCCCAGACACTTGGCCCTAAAAACTAAAAATTAAAACCACAAACAAAAACAAACAACACCCACCACAAAAAAAGTCATAATACAACAACACAAAATGTAAAGATGCAAATGTAAAACAAAACATAAAGATGACATTCTCTGAAAAATTAAAAACAACACAAAATGTAAACACAACAACACAAAATGTAAAGCTGACATTCTCTGAAAAATAAAAAACAACATTCTATTACTATTTCAAACTAGAAAAATATAACAATTTAGAAAAGATGACCTTTGAAAAATCAACATTTTATGTTGTTGCTACTAGGTCCTACTGAGTCATTTCCAACTCATCATGACCCAGTGTAAAACAACATTAAACATTGTCAGGTCCTACAGCAATGCTACTTGAAACAGTTGTTTCATTCCCTCACAATTACAGCTGTTTAAGACAATTATTGCATCCCCTCACAATCACGGCTGTTTAAGACAATTGTTGCAGCCAGTTTATCAATCCATCAAGACCATCCTTGAAGGTCTTACTCTTTTTCACTGACCCTCCTCCACTATACTATACCTTTGGAGTCCTGTTTTGGCACTGTGGATTAATGCGCCAGACTGCAAAGCCGTTTGGACTGCAACGTCAGAGGTTCATGCCTATCAGCTGCTCCTATACAGGTTTGCTACGCATCAGAAACGACTCGATGACACTTCACAACAACAACCTCTATACCAAGCACAATGTTTTTCTTCAGATAATGGTCCCTCCTGACAATTAGTTCAAACTATGTGAAATGAAGTCTCACTATAGTCACTTCTAGGAGCAGTCTGACTGTACTTCTTCCAAGATAGATTTGCATGTACTTCTGACATTCCAAGGTATATTCAATATTCTTTGCCAACCATAATTCAAAGGCATCAATTTTTTTTTTAATCTTCATTACTCATTCTCTAGCCTTCTAATATGTAGGAGGCAATTAAATATACGAATATTTGAGTCAGTCCCAACTTTACCTTCAAAGTGATACTTTTGGTTTTGAATACTTTAAAGAGATCTTTTGCAGCAAATGTGCACCATGAAATATACATTTTGATCTCTTGACATCTATTTCCATGAGAATTGATTGTGGATCCAAGTAAAATGAAATTGACAACTTCAATCTTTTCTTCTTTTATCAGGAAGTTGCTTGGTGGTTCCGTTGAGAAGATTTTTGTTTTCTTTATGTTGAAGTGCAATCCATTCAGAAGAGTTTAGTCATTGATCTTCATCACTACGTGCTTAACCCTTTTTCACTTTCAGCTAGCAAAGCTATATCATCTGCATAATATAAGCTTTTAATGAGTCTTCCTCTAGACATGATGCCATGTTCTTCTTCCTATAGTCCAATTTCTTAGATTATTTGCTCAGCATGCAAACTGAATAAATATGGTAAAAGATACAACCCTGACACACACCTTTCCTGATTTAAATCCATGCTGTATCCCCTTGTTCTGTTCAAACGACTTCCTCTAAAGTCTATGCGCAGGTTTCCCATGAACACAATCAAGAATTATGGAATGCTGATTCTTTGCAATGTTATCCATAATTTATTAAGACTTTCACAGCTGAATGTTGTTTTTTTAATAGCCAATAAACTACAGGTGACATCTTTCTGGCATTCTCTCCTTTCAATCAATTTTCATCTGACATCAGTAATGATATCCTTATTCCATGTCCACTTGTTAGTCGGGTTGAATAGCTGGTATTTTCCTGTGTATGTGCTGTTGCAACCATGTTTGAATTATCTTCAGCAAAATTTTACTTATATGTGACATTGATATGGTTTGATAATTCCAGATTCTGTTATATGTTGTTATTAAATGCTGTAGAGTCGACTCCAACACTTAACGACCATATATAGGGTTTTTGAGGAGTAGTAAGTTTGAACTGCTGACCTTGTGGTTCAAACCAACCTTGTGGTCAAGTTCTTATCGTACAGTGCCACACAGGACTCTGATTCTGTTACATAGAAGAGCTTAATTTCAAAATAATGAAGGTAACTCTTTCTCACCAGTTAATTTGTGTACGTTTGATTATTTTATATCAGTTAAAAGTATAAAAGATTATTTGGTCATGGAGTTAGTTGGCAGAACTCTGGTGGCTTAGAGGTTAAGCAAAGGGCTTTTTAATAAGAGGTTGCCTGTTTAAATACACCTGAAACTCCTAGAGAGAAAGATGTGTCAATGTACTTCTGAAAACATTACAGCATTGTAAAACCTATGGGGCAGTTCTACACTGACCTATAGTTGAGTTTTGTGTCAGAAATGACTTGGTAGCAGTGGGATTGGTTTGTTTTGGAGATGAAAATAACAACATTAACTAAATGAAATAGATAAGGTGTTTTCCTTTCCTTGTTATGCACAGTGCTATGTTTTCAAGAGAAAATGAGTTTATTCATAAAACATTGCTTTGTTCTTCAAGGATGTACTCACTTATTTTTCTGTTAAGGGTAAAATTTTGGTCCTGGTGTGGTCCTATAGGAAAAGCATGGTACTACTAACTATATGTCGCTGTGGGCTAATGCATCAGACTGCAAAGTCATTTGAACTGCAAGGTCAGTGGTTCAAGCTCACCAGCTGCTCCTTGGAAACCCTATACAAGGTCGCTATGGATCGGAATCAACTTGATGACACTTAACAACAACAACTAAGTACAAGATCAGTAATTCAAACCCACCAGCTGCTCCTTATAAACCCTATACACGGTTGCTATGAGTCAGAAAGAACTCAAAAGTACACAAAAACAACAATTATTCTTGAAGTTTTCACACATAAACACCCACACATAAGTGAAGGAACCTAAAAAGAATCACTGAAAAACTTTATGATCTTTTAATTCCATGCTTCCATGAGCTTTACAAGCCCCTTCTAGGTATATGTTGTTGTTGTTAAGTGCCATTGAAATGGTTCAAGTATATATAAATATATATTGTTGTTGTTGCTAAGAGCTGATGAGTTGGTTCCAACTCATAACGACCTTGTATATGGTTTTCCAAGGAGCAGCTGGTGACTTTGAACTGCCAACCTTGCAGTTAAAACCAGCCTTGTGATCTAGTGCTTATACTATGGGACCACACCAAGACTTTCTCTCTATGTATACTTAGATGCCTGGTGTGAAACTGTAGGATAAGCACTAGACTGCTAATTGCAAGGCCATCAATTGACACCCACTTATTTTTCTTGAAAAAACTATCTACTATGGGTTGGAACCTACTTGATGGCACCACCAACATACAAGCGTAATTTCATTTACATTTGATCCCATATTATTGTATACAAACAATTTGGTCTTAAAAAGAAAAATAATACATTATATCATAAAAGTTCTGGTGTGGTAACATAGGATAAGCACTCGACCTCAAGGTCGGTTTGAACCACAAGGCTGGTGGATCAAACTCATCAACTTCTCCTTGGAAACCCTATACAGGGTCACTATGTGTCAGAAATGACTTGGCAGCACTTAAAAACAGCAATAAAACTATAAAAGTAAAATATGTAGAAAATAAAATAATTTTTGTTCATTGACTTTATAATTGTATAATTATATATGAGCATTTAATATTTGGGCATTTTAGTTCATAGTTAATAAGTGTTTAATTACAAATATCTAATGGAGAAAGGTAGTCCTGGTGTGGCGTTCTAAGATAAGCACTGGACTGTTCGCCACAAGATTGGCAGTTCAAGCTCATCAGTCACTCTTTGGAAATCAAACTGCAAAAATATGTGGCACCAAACCATCTTCCTACAATCTCCTCTACTCTGCTAGGTTCAATAATTCATTGCAGTGGCCGCATAGAAGTCAGAGACAATATTCACAGTTATGGAGGTTATAATGGGTCCTGCTGTGGTGCTGTGGGATAATGCGCTGGACTACAAAATCAGTTTGAACTGCAAGGTTGGCAGTTCAAGCTCACTAGTCACTCCTAGGAAACCCTATACAGGGTTGCTATGAGTCAGAACCTATTCTACGGCACTTAACAACAACAACAACAACAAAGGGAAGTTAGCAGGTTACAATTCAGGGTCAAAATGTTCAACGCACATCTATTCCTACAGGACAGCCTCTTCTTAGTTATGCCCACAGATAAAGTCTCTCTCTGCCGAGCCAATGAGCAATTTTAGGGCTGCAGCTAAGTGCCCACAGGACACACCACTCCACAGTAAGTTTCAGTCCAAATGTACTCATTTCTAGCTCTGTGAATTAATAAAACTGTGCCTGGAAGCACCAACACCCCACTCGGCACCTGAGCCTCCTAACCAAAGTTACTCAACTTTGCTTGCTCCTTGGGCTGGGAATCTCACTGCTCTGTCTCATGCTTCGGCTGAGTCAGTCTGACTAGATAGATTTTTTGTTTTTGTTTTTGTTTTGTTTTTTGTCCTTGGGGACTTGTTTTTATTTGTCTTTTTAATCAATATAATTTAAGGGTAAATTTGATGGGCTAATGTACTAGCTCTGGGAGCTCCTGTCGTTATTCTTGTCTTCATTATATTTCTC
>NW_006408527.1:37490846-37496116 GCF_000296735.1 Chrysochloris asiatica | reverse complement strand
GTCCCATCATTGGAGCCATGGCAAGTGGGTATCATCTGCAGGTGTGGGTGTTCCTGCATCTGTCCGCCCTCTTCTTACCAGTTGGTCGCTTCGGTCTCCTCTCTAGTCCTCTGTGGTTGTGTCAATGACTCTGAGCCCATGAGTTCCCAGGTCTTGCCTCACTGCTGGCTGACCAGGTCTCTACCTGGGCTCACCATAGTCTGCTGAACGATGCAGGGATTAGCTCACTGCTTTTTCGATCAATGTTCTTCGGTCACTTCTCTTTATGGGTGATGGGTGTGGTGGTCACCAATCAGAACGCGTTTTCCCATTGTGTCTTAGTCTTGAAGGAGGATTTGCACTGAGAGGATCCGGTCACTTGCCTTGATATCTTCTGGGCAGACAGCTTGCTTGATCTTGTGGTAACAGTTGGACTGCCCTTGTTATTTTGTATTTTTCCTGTAGGTCCTTCTTTCAAGAAGTGTCTTCTGGTTTTCTGACTGCTCCAGGCTGGTTTGCTTGTCCTTTCAAGAGGAAAGTTTCCCTTCTCTGATGGTCTGGATGTGGTTCAGGCTTCCTTCTATAGTTTTTTGCAATGCAGAGGCTCCTCATGAGACCTCCTTCACTAGATACATTGTAGCCCCGTTTTAAGTATTCCAATTAGTTATAGGCAGAAGGTGGACTTACAAGCTTTCTATGGTGATATTTCTGGCTATTCCTTTCACTCTCCCTCCAGTGACTGTTTTATATTATAATGCATGGAAAACCAAGGTTCAGAAGTCAGCCAAGTATCTCAACATTATTCCCCACTAGATAGCTCTTAACAACAATAACACAACAATGGAAGAGGCAGTCAAGAACTCAAGTGAGGCATTTTATTGGGCAAATCTACTACAAAAAACCTTTCTAATGTTTTAAAAAGCAAACAGGCTGCTTTAATGATGAAGATATGCTTGACAGAATTCGGGGTATTTTTAATTACCCTATCTGTATGTGAGAGTCCTAGCGTGATACTGTAGGATAATGCACCGGACCGCAAGTTCAGTTTGAACCCTAGGTTAGCGGTTCAAACTCACCAGTCGCTCCTTGTAAACCCTATACAGGGTCCCTAAGAGTTAGAATTGACTCGAAGGCACTTAGTAACAACAACAAAAACCTGTATGTGAAGAGTCCTGGTATGGCACTGTAGGACAAGCAGTTCAAAACCACCAACCAATCCTCAGATCCTCAGAATCATATACAGCATTGCTATGAGTGAGAACTGGCTAGATAGTACTTAACAACAACAACACCTGTATGGGCAAAGAGGACAATGACAAAAGATAGAAGAATTGGTACATCCCACCAGTCTATGGTGTTGGTGAAGAATATTTATACCCTGAATTGCCTAAAGAATAAACAAATCAATCTCAGAAGAAATGCAACCAGTCTGTTCCATAGAAGCAAAGATGGTTAAACTCTGGAATGGGTACATTGGACATGTCAGTAGGAAACATCAATAAATAGAAAAGGACATTTTGCCTGATAAAATACAGTGTCCCTGGAAATAAAGGTAACCCTCATGAGATGGACTGACATAATAGCTGGAAAAAACATCTCAGACACAAGCAATGATCATAAAGATGGTAGAAGAGTAAACAAAGTTTATTCCGTTTTATATAACGTCTCACTGATATTCTATTTTGCATAATGCTGCAACTAACAACAACAACAATAATGAATATAAAAGTTAACAATAGTCTTACAAATAGAAGTAGTTACCATCTAATCTTCTTGGGTTTTTACAGAGTAAAGTAGTATGAGAAAAATACATACCAGCCATTCATCTGTGATTTTGTCTACTGTCGTGACTTGTGTATTGCTATCCTGCTAGAAGCTATAATACCAGTATATTAAATACCAACAGGGTCATCCAGACTAACACAGACTCTTGTTGTTGTTTAGTGTTGTAGAGTCAGTTCTGACCCATAGTGACACTGTATAGGGTTTTTGAGGTGTGGGTGGTGAGTTTGAACAGCTCACTGTGAGTTCAAACTGACCTTGCAGTTGTTTGCTTTCCTACAGCATCACGCCAGACCTCCATCACAGACTAGGACAGTGGAAAAGTGACCCACTTCTGAAAGGTTACATGACAAGTACGTCAAGTAGAAGGCACTGAAATACGACTGAGTAAGAAATGCCTTTTCAAAATAGAGTTGACCTTAATGACCTGATGAAGCAAAGCTTTCAATACCTTCATTTACTGATTGAGCACAGGATAAAATGAGAAGAAACAGCTGCAAGCATTCATTAATAATCAGAAGATGGAATGTATGAAGTATAAATCTAGGAAAACAGGAAGTCATCAAAAAATGAAATGGAATCCATAAAGATTGATATTCTAGGCATTAATGAGCTGAAATTGACATGTACTGGCCATTTTGAATGAGACACTCATATGACTTAATTTGCTGGGAATGACAAATTGATGCAAATGGTGTCTCATTCATTGTCAAAAGAGCATTTCAAGATGTATCGTGAAATACAATACAGATTGTGATAGGACAATATCCATGTACCTACCCTACCAGGAAGATGGGTTAAAAACTACGATTCAAACTTACACACCTATCACTAAAGCCGGTGATGATGAAATGGAAGAATTATCCCAAATTTTTCAGTATGAAATTGAATAAACATGTAACCAAGATTCATTGATAATTACTGGTAATTTGAATACAAAAGATGGAAACCAAGAAGAAGAAGGATCATTTTCCAGAAGATGGAAAATATGATCCTGGTGATGATAAAAATGATGCTAGGAATCACATGATAGAATTTTGCAATATCAGAAGCTTATTTATTACAAATACCTTTTTTCAACAGAAACAGTGACTATATATGTGGCACTTATAAAGTGTATTACACAGGAAACAAATTGATTATATCTTTGGAAAGAGGTGATATCATTAATATCATCAACCAACTGAAGGCCAGGAGCAGATTGTGCAAGACCATCAATTGCACATACATGGAAGTTCAGGCTGACACTAAAAAAAGAAATAAAACTAGTCCACGAGAGCCAAAGTATAACCTTGTGTATATTCCACCTGAATTTATAAACCATCACAATACGAAAAGTAAGGCATTAGACAATAATGCAATAAATCCAGACAACTTGTAAAATGACTCAAGAGCATCATACATGAAGAAAGTAAAAGGTCACTAAAAAGATAGGAAAAAAAGAGATCAAAATAATGTCTGAAGAGATTCTGAAACATGTTCTTAAATGTAGAGTAGTTAAAGCAACTGGAAGTAATGATGATGTAAAGAGCAGAACAGAAAATGTCAAAGGGCAGCTCAAGAAGATAAATTAAAGTATCATAATGAAATGTGCAAAGATTTGGTTAGAAAACCAAAAGGGACCAACATGCTCAACATTTCTCGAGTTACAGGAGTTGAAGAAAAATTCATGACTTGGATTGCTATATTGAAGGACTGAGTCTTGATGTGGTACTATAGGATAAGCACTGGACTACTAGCTAAAAGGTTGACAATTCAAACTCATCAGTTGCTACTCAGAAACCATACACAGGGTCACTATGAGTCAGAAGTGACTCGACAGCATTGAACAACAATGAGCAAAATTTTGAATGATTCAGGAAACATCAAAAGAAGATAAAAGATTACTGATTCACAAAGAATTTGTCTTGAAATGCTACCTAATTTCAAGAGGTAGCAAATGATCAAGAACCAATGACACCAAAGTAAGGGGTCCAAGGAGCACTGAAGGCATTGGTAAAGAAAGAACAAGGCTCTGGGAATTTGTGGAAAACAAATTGATATCTTTCAGCATATTTATGCAGAGCTGGAAGCACTCACTTTGAAATAAATTTTGAAGCTAGCTAGCTAAGCGAAAGGAAGAGATCTCTTTATTTGTGCTCATTTAGAAGAAAGGTGACCCAGTGAAATGTGGAAACCATGGAACGATATCATTAATATCACTTGAATGTAAAATTTGCCTTAAGATATTTGTAAAAGACTTACAGTGGTTTATAGATAGGGAGTTGCCAGAAATTCAAACTGGATTCAGAATAGGCTACGAAAAGAGGTATACCATAACTGATGTCTTTCTCATATTCTCTGCTGTCATTCATGATTCATCTGACATCATTTATAGCATTGAGTCGATACTGACTCACAGGTACCCTATGCACAACAGAACGAAACACTGCTTGGCTCTGCAACACCCTAGTTTGAGCATATTGCTTGCTGCTGCCTCTTTGCCAATTCATCTCATTGGTGGTCTTCTTCTTTCTCTCTGACCTTCCATTTTACCAAACATGATATTCTTCTCCAAGGACTGGCCACACCTGATACAATGTTTGATGTATGAGATACTAAGAACTGTCATCTAGTTTCTAAGGAGCATTATGACTGTACTTCTTCCAGGACAGTTGTCTTTGCTCTTCTGGCAGTCCATGTGGCAGTTTGCTTCTTCAAAGATACCAAGCAAGAGAGTCCCCTAGCAAAAGAAGTTATCATCTGCATTAGCTATTGGTAACTATCTATTAGTTTCCCACTTATTATTTAAAACAATGTTGTTCTTTATATTCTTGCACAGGTCAAACCTTCCCTACTACAATTATAGGAATATTATGTTGCTTGACTGTTTTTATTAGTTGCAATCAAGTTGATTTCAACTAATGGAGACTCTACAGATGCAAAATAATACTGTTTCATACAATTTTCAAGAACATGATCTTTTAGAAGCAGATCTCACCAGGTCTTTATTGTGAGGCATCCCTGTGGGCTTGAACCACAAACCTTTTAGTTGGTAGTCGAGCATTTAACCATTTATACCATACAGGGACTTCTACATTGCTGAGCAGTGGAATACATAAATTATTTTAGAAAATGTTAAGCAAATATGTATTCCAAGGGTTTCCATTGATCTGTATGTTGTCAAAGGCTGTAGTATTGAAATTCTTACTTTTTGTGAAACTGTTTTAAAAATAGCATAGAGGGGATTGTAATCATTGCAATGAAATGAAATATGATAGGATGAATGTGAAGCCAAAGTAGGACAGCATAATGATGTATGCACAACCTTGGAACAACAGGGCTCTGGGATACAGAGATGGAGACATAGTTGAAATGGGGAAAAGGGGGGAATAATGTTAAGATGCTTGGCTGTCTTTTGAATCTTGGTTTCCCTGGCATACTACTATAAAATAGACACCGGAGGGGGAGAAAAAGGAATAGCCAGAAATATCACCATAGAAAGCTTGTAAGTCCGTCTTCTGCCTATA
>NW_006408527.1:37478348-37489461 GCF_000296735.1 Chrysochloris asiatica | reverse complement strand
CATGTAAACTATCACATAATTCACAATAAAACATTGAGAAAAAAAAAAAAAAGTCTCTACCTTTTTCTTGATATTTACCTTATTATACAAGTTTTGTCACATGGAAAGATATTTATTCAAATGACTTCTACACATTACATTTTATTCTCTTTTTCTGGATGATATATAAAAATGTTTCTTTGTCTTAGTATTAATCACTCATCAGCTATATCAGGTACAAAAATCTCCCCTACAATTTTGGCTTCTATTTTCATTTCTTAATGTGTCTTTTGATTAAAATTATTTATAACTTTTACATGTCTGAATTTAACTTTGTTTTCTTTGGTGATTGACTCTTTTTCAGCCTAATTAAAAAAATGACACATTCATGAACATATTCAAAATCATTTTGTAGTAATTTTAAAGCTTTCTCTTTCTGTATAACTATTTAAAAAACAGGAAATGGGGTTTATATATAGCATGAAACAATTATTTTATTTTATTTTTCCATATGTGTAACACTTCTATTATTTTTGAATATCCATTTGAATAGACTATTTTAGTGTTGTTACTTAATTCCTACTTATCTGCAATGCTACTTTTGTATATGTGTATATATGAACGTTATTATCATTGTTAGGTGTTGTTGAGTTCATTCTAACTTATAGCAGCCCTATATGACAAAGCAGAACAGTTCCATGGAGTTTCCTAGGTTGAAACTTTAGCAAAACAAATTACTGATTTTTCTTCCACATATTGACTGGTAGATTTGAAAGAGAGAGAGTCCTGGTATGGCATGGTGGGTTAATGCACTGGATTACAAAGTTGGCTTGAACTGCAAAGTCAGGAGTTCAAGCTCATCAGCTGCTCCACAGAAGTCCTATATCAGTTCACTATGGGTCAGAACTGATTTGAAGGCACTTAACAACCACAGCAACAAAATGTGTGTGTATGTGTATTTTTTATAAGGACATATATAGATCTCTTTCTAGAATTCCTACTGGGTTATCAATGTAGATATTCGTACCTCACGAAATGTGCAAAGATCTGGAATCAGAAAACCAAAATGGAAAAACACATGTTGCTCAGCATTTCTCAAGCTGTGGGAACTGAAGAAAAAATTCAAGCCTCCACTTTTGTTATTGAAGGATTCTCTGGAAAAATTATTGAATGGTGTAGAAAGCATCAAAAGAATATGGAAGGAATAAACATAGTCACTGTACCAAAAGGCAATGGTTGATGTTCAACTGTTTAAAGAGGTAGTATATGATCAAGAGCCAGGTGTATTGAAGGAATAAGCAAAGAACAAGGCTCCAGGAATTGATGGAATAAAAATTAAAATCTTTCAAGAAAGTGAGGTGGCCCTGGAGACACTCACTTATCTATGCCAATAAATTTGGAAGACAACTATCTGGCCGACTGAATGGAAGAGATCTGTATGTGTGCCCATTCCAAAGAGAGGTGGCCCAACAGAATTCGGAAATCAGCGGACAATCTCTTTGATATCCCATTCAAGTAAAGTTTTACTAAAGGTAATACAGAAACGACTGCAAGCATACATTGGCAGAGAACTTCCAGAGGTTCAAGCTGGACACATGGAATTAGGGATATCATTGCTGATGTCCTATGGATCTTGACTGGAAGGGAAGAATACCAGAAAGATGTCTACCTATGCTTTATTGACTATGCAATTGTTTGGATCATGACAAGCTATGGACAATATTGTGAAATATGAGTATTCTGGAACACTTAATTGTGCTCATGAGGAATCTATTGTTGAAGCAGAACATGAGAACACTGAATGGTTTAAAATTAAGAAAGGTGTGTGACAGGGGTGTATTCTTTCACCATACTTATTCAACCTGTATGCTGAGCAAATAATACGAGAAGCTGGGTTCTATGAAGAAAAACGTGGCATCAGGATTGGAGGAAGGCTCATTAACAACCTGTGATATGCATATGATACAACCTTGCTTACTGAAAGTGAAGAGGACATAAAACACTTACTGATGAAGATTAAAGAGCACAGCCTGCAGTGTGGATTACATTTCAATGTAAAGAAAACAAAAAATCCTCATTACTGGACCAATAAACAACATTCTTGTCAATGGAGAAAAGATTGAAGTTGTCAAGGACTTCATTCTTCTTGGATCAACTATCAACACTCACGGAAGCAGCAGTCAAGAAATCAAACGATGTATTGCATTAGGCAAATCTGCTGCATAAGACCTTTTTAACGTGTTGAAGAGCAAAGATGTCAGCTTGAGGACTAAGATGTGCCTGACCCAAGCCATGGTATTTTCAATAACCTCATATGCATGCGAAAGCTGGACAGTGAATAAGGAAGACTGTAGAAGAAATGATGCATTTGAGTTAGGTGTTGGAGGAAAACATTGAAAGTTCCATGGGCAGCCAAAAGAAGTGCAGTCAGAGTGCTCCTTGGAGGCCAGGATGGCCAAACTACGTCCGTCTTACTTTGGACATATTGTCAGGAGGGATCCGTCACTGGAGAAGGATATAATTTTTGATAAGGTGGAGGGTTAGAGGAAGTGAGGAAGACGCCCAGAGAGATGGATTGGCAAAGTGGCAACATCAATGGGCTCAAGCGTGGCAAAAATTGTCAGGTTAGCTCAGGACTGGGCAGTGTTTTGTTTTGTTGTGCGTAGGATTGCTATGAGTTGGTACCAACTTGATGATACCTAAAAACAACAGTATCATTAATTTCTACAACTTTATGATATTAAAATCCAATATGATAACTATACTCTCTATTTTTCTTAAAAGCAACTTAGGCCTTATGGCCAGCTTGTTCCTCCATATTAAAGATAGACAACTTGTTTAAAAAACATTTTCACAACAGCTAGATAATTTTCTTTGTTTTCATTATATTTGTTTTTGATGTGCCGTTTAGAAAAACATTGAATATATAGACTAATATAGGGAGAACTTACATCTTTATGAGACTGATCCTTCTTTAATATAATAATTGTCATAAAATGAGGCTTCTAGTTTTTATAAAATCAAGTTTTCAGTATTCTCTAAAAAGATCATTGATGTATTAGAAAACATATGTGTTTGTACATCAAAAAAACAGACGAGGTATATAATAGTCTTTTCAAGAAATAATTTAAAGATAACAGCATAGCTACAAGAAAAAAAAGAAAGAAAGAAAAGAAAATTAGACGCCTATTTCATATCATATATAAAAATTAACTCAAAATTCATCAAAAGCAAGAGGTAATACTATAAATTTACTAGGAGAAAACATGAATTTTTCTATGGCATTTCTATGGCATTGACAGTAGGAAATACTTTCTTCAAAATGGCACCAAAAGCCCAGTTTAAAAAAAATAGATAAACTGAATATTTTCAATAAGAAAAAAAATAGTACTTCAAAAGACACCATCATGAAAATATAGAACCAATCCACAACAAGTGAGCCAGATTTTGCAAAGCATATATCTGATAAGCGACTTGTTCACAAAATATATAAAGAACTACTTCATTCCATAACAATAATATTTCAGTAACTATACTAATGCAACAATAATAATAAAAGAAGCAAATGATCTGAATAGACATTTCTCTAAAGACAATACATAAATGCCTAAAAAGTACATGTAAATTTGCACAGTATCTTTACCCACCATGGGAATACAAATCAAAACTACAATGAGAAAGCACTTCACACATTCACACTCACTAATCCCACAGCCATTGAGTCAATTTGCACTCATAAAGACCTTACATATGGTTTCTAAGATTAAATCTTTAAGGAGTCAGACAGCTTCACCTTTCTCCTGCAGAGCTGCAGATGGGTTTTGCAATTAGCAGCCTAGTCTCACCCCAAACACCACCAGACTACTTTCATACTCACTGGTTGTTGTTGGTGGTTATGCACTGTGGAGTCAGTTCCAACTGATAGTGACACTGTATATATAGATTTTCTGAGAGTGTAAATCTTTACAAGAGCAGCAAATTTCATCTTTCTCTCACACAATACTGGTGGAAATGAACTACAACAACAAAAGTTTCAATTATTTTGGAAATCAGACAAACACTTTCTCAATTGTTAAACATAGTTAACATAAAACCTAACAGATCCACTCCTAGGTACACAAAGCAAAGAATAATAATTGGCAATTACATACTGATACATGTTAGAAATATTCTGGTGCTGAGGCTGTTGGACTGCTATTTATAAGATTTTTATTGACTAAGCATTCAGAAGGTATCCGTATCTCCATCTTTCTAGTATGTCTTAGTCTGGAAGATCAACTGAAACTAGTTCATCATGGGTAACTTTGCTGATATTTAAAATATTGGTGGCACAGCTTTCAGAATCACAGAATCACAGCAACACACAACACAACACAGTATGACAAACTGACAATGAGTGATGGTATGGAATATAAATGGAAATCTTTCAACAAACTAAGGCAGCACTGGAGGTACTCACTCAACTATGCCAAGACATTTGGAATACAATTGATTGGAAGAGATCTTTATTTTTGTCAATTCCAAAGAAAAGTGACCCAATGGAATAAAGAAATCATCTGAGAATATCATTAATGTCAAATGCAAGCCAATTTTTACTCAAGATAATTCAAATTTGGCTACAGCATTACATTGAAAAGGAACTGTCAGAGATTCAACCTGGATTTAGACAACAACATCACTGATGTCAGATGGATCTTGCCTAAAAGCAAAGAATACCAAAAAGATATTTGCCTGTGCTTTATTGACTACACAAATGCTTTTGATTGTGTGTAGACCAAAAGGCAGTCATTCCAACAGAACAAGGGAATACTGACTGGTTTAAAATTAATAAAGATATACGCCCATTGCTGCTGTCACTGTGCCAATCCATCTCATTGGGGGTCTTCCTCTTTTTTGCTGACATTCCACTTTACCAAACATGATGTCCTTCTCCAGAGACTGGTCCCTCCTGACAATATGTCCAAAAGTCTGCAAGACAAAGTCCTACCATCCTGGAGCATTTTGTTTGTACTTCTTCCAACATAAATTTGTTTGTTCTTCTAGCAGTCCATGGTACTTTTAATATTCTTCTCCAACACCATGAATCAAATGCATCAATTCTTGTACTGTAATACTTATCCACTATCCAAGTTTCAAAAACGTATTTGTTGTTATTGTTAAGTGCTGCTGAGTCGGTTCATACTCATAGTGACCCTATGTAGGGTCTCTGAGGAGCAGCTGGTGAGTTTGAACCAGTGACCTTGCCATTCAAACTGACCTTGCAGTCCAGTGCTTATCCTATAACTCCACACCAGGACTAAATATCATGGCTTGTGTCAAGCACAGCTTAGTCATCAAACTGACATCTTTGCTTTTGAACACTTAAATAGATTTTGTGCAGATGTGCCTAATGTAATACATTGTTTCATTTCTTGACTGCTATTTCCATGTGTGTTAATGGTGAATCCAAGCAAAATGAAATCTTTGAAAACTTGTCCGTTTGTCATACTCTGGTGGCTTGTGTATTGCTGTGATTCTGTGATTCTGAAAGCTATGCCATAGATATTTAAAATACCAGCATGGTCACCCATGGTGAACTGGTTTCAGCTAGTCTTCCAGACAAAAACAGACTAGTAAGGAGAAATAGACTGCTTCTGAATATTTAGTCAATGAAAACCTTATATTGTGTATATTTTACATTGATTCTATCTTCATATTTTATCATGATTTTAATATAGATTACAAAATGATCTATGCAACAAATACTATGAAAGAAAAAAAATATTGTTACTAAATTATAAGAAACTTACTAAGTAAAATTATAAAAATATGAAACTATTTTTCTCAACACAGCTTCATCTAGGTCTATACACTTCTGAAGGCTCTGTTTCCAATCCCTCTAATACTTCTCCAAATAATTCTGTCCTCTATGATTGATACCAAGTTAAAACGTCAGTTTTGGCCTCCTCAAGGAACACAAATCATGTTCATTTTAAATGTTTGTTTGTGTGTATGATTTGGGAACAAAATGAAGTCTGAAAGGTCAAAATTCAGGCTCTATAGTAGATAGGGTAAAGTTTTCCAAAGAAATTCTCATTAAATAACCTTTGCAACCCTGAAAAAATGATCAGATACATTGTTGTGTTCGGAAAAAAAAATTCTTCAGTACAACTTTCCTTATCTTTTTATCACCCATGCCATAATCAATTTTCTTAAAACTTCTTCATAATAATCCATGTGATCATTCTTTCAGTAAATGTATGAAGGTTGTTGTTGTTGTTGTTAGTAAGTACCGTGGAGTCGGTTCTGACTCATAGTGACCCTGCACAGGTTTTCCAAGGCTGCAAATCTTTACGGGAGCAGAAAGCCTCATCTTTCTCCCACAGAACTGCTGGTAATTTTGAACTGCTGACCTTGAGGTTAGCAGCCCAATTCATAACCACTACACTACCAGAGCTCCTTGATTTGAGATTACACCTTTGGAATTCTAAAAATTCACCATGACCTTTTGAAATGACCAATCTGTCTTGAATTAAACTGGCCCAGCAGATCGCATCAGAAAGCAGTGTTTTGATTAGACCTTGTCTCTGTATTACACTGGAAAATCCAAGAATTGTCTCAGTTATGATTCATTCCATTAAACATTCTTCGCTAGCTTTGGTCTTGTTTCAGACTGATGGAAAGATCAGATCTTTGAGCTACCTGATTTTCACTTAACACTCATCAAACTGAAAGCATGCTGATGGCAAGATGTTCACTGAAAAATGAAAATGCCAAACCATGTTGGTTCCCAACTTCAGTAGCTTCTGCATTAATGGCAAATTCTACAGTGTTTTCCCACCATTTACAGGATTTCAGCCACAGTTTCTTTACTCATTCTCCTAACTATTCTTTAAGTCCCCTCTTTGTCAAAAAGTGCAGACCTTTGTTTTACCCAAGTACAAGCGCTTCACTCAAAACACCATTCCCCATCTTTCATGTTTGCTTCCTAGGAGATTCCATCTCCATTAATTCTATCTTGACAGAACCTCCAACTATTTTAATAAACTGTCCTTTATCCTCGTCTTGTTTTTATTTCCCTGTGGTGGTAAATCATATTAATAACTTTAGTGTGTGTTCTAAATAATTTACTCTTCATTTTTCTCTTCTTAATTTTATTGTGACGCAAAGAATTATTACAAGACTGGCTAAGATGGCAAGATATCAAACAACTTTAGAAGTTTCTGAGATGTACTTAATGTGTCCTTCATCCCACTACAACGGTCTCTGAAGGCAAGGGCATATGACTTACATACCCAGATCTTAACCTTTGAAACATATATCAGTTTTTGGTCTGGTAAGTTTCCAGGGACTCTCTCTATGTTTAAGTTTGCATTTATTCAACAGATGTGGACCAATACCTATAATTTATCAGACCTTCTTTTTAGTACTGAGAATACAAGAATACAATAATAAACTCCTAAAACTTTTGAAGTTTAAATATAATTGCAAGGGGAAACAATATTTAAATAAAATGGTAAGGTAATTTACAATAGTGAAAAATACTGTGAAGAAAGAATAATTATGGTATTGTAAACAAGTGCTAATAGTTGGGAATTGTAACATAGATTAGATAACCAGTGAAAGCCTCTATTGGGTTGCTACCCAAAATGTAAAGCAATGGGATTAGAAAATAGTCTTCATGCTCAATCACCAGAAATCAGGTCAACTTAACTGCTGCATGATGAACCCAGGGGAGAATGCAATGATCATAAGTCTATGTGTTACTATTGCTCCTATAAGAATAAGAAATGCCAGAAGATAAATTCTTTTCCAAGATTAATTATAGATAATATTGAAAGATGGATGATTGACACACACACACACACACACACACACACATATATATATACACGGAGTCCTAGTGTGGTGCTGTGGGTTAATGCACCAGACTGAAAAGTGGCTTGACCTGAAAGGTTGGTGGTTGAACCTCACCAGCTGCACCTCAGAAACCCTATGCAGGGTTGTTATGGGCCGGAATCGACTTGACAGCACATAACAACAACATATATATACATATATATGATAGATCAATGGAAGCATATAATAGATACACATACGTATGTGATTTTTCATTTTCAAACAAGGTTCATTTTTCTATTAAATCTGTCATATATTTGTTGTTATTCATAAACATAATCAGTGCTGAGGTGTCCTTCAATTCAAGCAGTGTACCCAACTCTTCCTGGTTTTCAGGTTCTTGTATGTAGTTAATTTTTCATTTTTATTACTATTATTTCTATGAAATTACTTATAAATTAAACCTAGGTAATGACAAGACTCTCAATTTATTTTCTTTTGATTAAAGCTTCTCTTTATACTTCTAATTAACTTCTATCACTTCCAATATTGGATCTTTCTAATAAGCTTATTTTCTTTATTACTTTTTCGTGATAATACCATATAATTCACAGTATCCCATGTCACTTTATTGGGAAGAACAAAGTGAAATATGTTAGGTGTCATCATACCATCTATTTTGCAAGTCCAGGAATTTATTATCTCAATATTTTCCTTGATTTAAAATAGTCTTTTTTTTGTCTTGTTTATACAAGTGAGCTTTCATATTGTAAAAAGTAATTCAATCAATAGAGAGAAGTACAAAGAAAATAAATATCACCCAAAATCACGTTACAATGCAGCAACACAGTGCTCAGTGTTTGCGTCTTTTAAGTTTGCTTATCCAGTTTTTGTTCTATTGACTTTTGAAGTCTGTGTTTAATTGAAACTAAATTTGTCAAACGTTATAGGATTTAAAAATTTATATATAATCTCTCTTTATGTGTATCATCCATATGTTCATTTTTCTAACATTTTGTGTAACAAAGTTCTTTAGTAATTATACAAGGGTGCTTCTTAAATGGAAAAATGGAACTAAAAGATAATGAAAAATTTCCACTAACTTTTTGAAGTCCACCCTAAATATATATGAATAAACTGGAACTTATTATAACCTCCTCTCCCTAAAGAAGTGAAGATGAAACTTCTCACCTACAAATATGGTGCATTTAGTATTGAAAAGATTAATAGTTGCTATTAACCAGAAATTATGAGCCTTTACCTTATTTCCAGGAGTTCTTGTGGCATAGTTCATTAAGCATTGGACTGCTAACAGAAAGGTCAACAGCTCAGACTTTCAACTCTGTGGGAAGTAGGTGTGGTAGTATGTTTCCATAAAGGTGAACAACCTCAGAAAACCTATGGAACCATTCTGTTCTGTCCCGCAGGTTTGATATCAGCTAGAACTAATTCGATGGCTGTGGGTTCCCCTTGTTTCAGCATTAAAATCTGATGGCTGTTTCACGTTGTTTTTGATCATTTTCATTGCAAAAAAAGGAATGGTGAATGACTATAAAATTATTTTTATATCATCATTTCTTGTGATACTGTAGAATAAAGCACTGGACCACAAGGTTGGGTCAAACCCACCAGCTGCTCCTCAGAAACTCTATACAGGGTCACTGTGAGTCAGAACTGACATGGCACTTGACAACAACAGCAGTCATTTGTGAAGGAGTCTTGGTGACACTCTGAGTTAGGGGCTGGGTTTGCATTTTGAAAATACCAGCCACTCTATAGCAGAAAAATGAGGCTAACTACTCACAAAAGTTTTTTAAAATCTTGCCAACCCTAAGGAACAGTTATACTCTGCCTTGCAGGGTCACTATGAGTGGAATCAACTTGATTACACGGGTGTTTTATTTGTTTGTTTTAACCATCTATAGGTTGCAAATGACCATAGATAACAGCAGTGTGTATTCATTCAAGACAGATGCTGGTCATCTGGAGGTAGAGTCCTGGAGGACTACTACAGGAACAAGATTTATTTTTTATTGTGAAGCAATAAAGAGGCCCTTGGAATCTCACAGGAAAAAAAGAAAGAAAGAAAGAAAAAAACATTTGGATAGGGTGGTAGTAGAGTAGGTTGTGGTGCTGAGGTGAATGAAGCAACTATTCCACCACTTTAAAAAGCACTACACATGTCAGATAAGCTGCCACATGCCTAAGGAATAACAGATTTGTTCCTTCTAAATTTTATAATTTCATGGTGACATAAAACCGAAGCACTGTATTTTGTTTAAATACAAATTTAGCCCTCTTCTCACAGCAGATACACCATTTCTATCCGATTCAATCCTCTTTTGTTATTACACATAACAACCACCTGATTTGTCTATTTTATTTTATATTGTTAAAAGTATACACAGCCAAAGATATACCAGCTCAACAATTTCTACATGTACAATTCAGTGACATTCTTGCTATCCTTTCCAAATTACTCCCTCAACATTATTTGACTCATTGCCCTCTATACTTCCCATTTAGCCTCTCAATTTGTAATTATCAATTTGATCTTTATAGGTAATTCTTAGATGCTTAAAAAAGACATACTTTACTAATTAAGAGAAGCTATGTTTGGTTTCAAAAAAGACTGCAGGGGATAATTATGTCTTAAGGTTTATTTAAATTACAAGATTATCTCAGTTTAATTGTTTCAGGGGTTCATACAGTTTCAATGGTTCCAGAAAGCCAAGTTTCATTTTCAAATTTGGTGTTCCGTTATGCATTGCCCTTCACATTTTGATCAAGATTTTTCAGTCTGAAAAGTATGATGGCACAGAGGTTAGACAATTGACTGAAAAATTTACAGATTTCATGGTTCAAACACACTAGCCTGAGAAAGATGTGGCAGTCAGCTGCTTAAATATTACAGCCTGGGGAAATATATGGGGCAGTTCTACTCTGTCTCACAGGTGGTTATGACTCAGAGCTCACTGTACACCAAAAGCTTTGTGTTTTTGGATCTTCTATATAGTTCATTTTAAAAGAAATTAAGTAACCAGTTGAAAGAATTACACTAACATAAAAATTAAAGAAAAATCATTGGCATACTTTTATTATTTTACCAGATAAATTATTTTTAAATACAAAATCAAACTATAACCCTGAATAAGCAAACCAGTGAATGAGGAAGGATGAGATAAAAGAATAATAAAAAATATAGCAAATTCATATGTACATTTTTATTGTTGAGTGACGCTGAGTCAGTTTTCACTGATAGTAGCCCTGTGTCCGTGTCCGGTTTGCAAGGAGCAGCTAGTGATTTTTTTTTTTT
>NW_006408527.1:37477768-37478222 GCF_000296735.1 Chrysochloris asiatica | reverse complement strand
TCTCATTGCCATGGTTACAATTCCCTCCATGCATCATCAACCAACCAAATGGTATATCCTGCAATCCTTCCTCCGTACCCTCCAGGTCTTCAGCACACAGTCGCTATCCCTCTCTGGCTCTAAAGTTTCCAGCTGCTCCATCACTCCACGTCATCATCTCTGACTTCATTTCAGGCATCACTGCTTCTCTGGGTAAGGTCCCACTCTTTGCTCTTCTCCCTTGATGGTCCTAGGGACCACCACTCCTAGACTGAGAAGTTAATCACTCCCCTCCTTCCTGTAAAACATCTACCTTTACATTTCCAACCCTCACAATCAGTTCTGATAACAATTATTCACTATTGTATCACAAGAGCCCTGTCTGCATTTCATTACATCAGCCCCGCCTAGACAGATTGAATACTACTCACTGGAGATTCTACCTTCCTCCAGGCCCTCTGGATCTAGGTTCCCT
>NW_006408527.1:37464068-37476846 GCF_000296735.1 Chrysochloris asiatica | reverse complement strand
GCCTCATCTTTCTCCTGCAGAACAGCTGGTAGTTTCCAACTGCTGACCTTGCGGTTCACAGCCCAATTCGTAACCACTACGCTACCAGAGCTCCATATATATATATATATATATATACATATAGTTGTTGTTAGTTGCCATTGAGTTGGTTGTGACTCACAGCAACTCTGTGTTGGGTTTCTTAGGAGCAGCCGGTGAGTTTGAACTACCAACCTTGCAGTTCAAACTGACCTTGCTGTTAAGTACAGTCAAGTCAGTTCCAACTCATAGAGACCCTATATAGAGTTTATAAGGAGTAACTGGTGAATTTGAGCTGTTGATCTTGTGGCTACCAGTCTAGTGCTTATTCTACAGTGCCATATTGTTGTAGTTGTTAAGCTGGCATGTCAGTTCCAACCCATAGCAACGCTGTCTAGGGTTTCTGAGGAGTGACTGGTGAGCTTGAACTACCGACTTTGGGGATCAAGCTGAAATTGCAGTCCTGTGCATTAGCTCTCAAAGCCACACCAGAACTCCAAAGTGCCATATGACCAACTGCAAAGTTATATTCAAAAACATAAACCACAATACCTCAATTTATTTAAAATAATGTTATTAAACATACAATCTTGACCTAATGTTTCATGTGACTAAGGTGTTTTATGGAGTCCTAGTGTGGCGCTGTGGGTTAAAGTGATAGACTGTAAAGTCAGTTCAATCTCACCAACTGCTCCTCAAGAACCTTATACAGGGTCGTGATTAGTCGGAACCGGCTCGACGGCACTTAACAACAACAACACGGTGTTTATATCCTGGTGTAGGACAGTAGGGAAGCATTCAATCTCATGGTCGGTTCAAACCACAAAGTCAAGCTCACCAGCTGCTCCTTGGAAGCACTATACAAGATCAGAATGGGTTGGAACCCATTCTAAGGCACTCAACAACAACAAGGTGTTTATGGAGTACAGTAGCTCCATACCATAAACACTGAATTGCACAATATCTGCAGTTTCAGGCTTGTCAGCTGCTCTACTCTAGAAAGATGAGGATTTCTGTTCCTTAAAGATTTAAAACCTTGGAAATCCCATACAGGGTTGCTATGAGTAGAAGCCAAAGAGACAATACTTAACTACAACAAATTGTTTATGTAGTTTTAATGTGGAGCTGTAGGATATGCACTGGACTGAAAACCACAAGGTCGCCCTACAAACCTACCAACCACTCTTTAGAAACCTTATGAATCATAATGATCCTAAGGATCGAAATGAGCCGGAACTGACTCGGTGGCACTTAAGAACAATTAGGTATTTAAGTAGTAAATAATGACTTGTTATTCAACTAATGTTGACTCTGAGCTGTACTGCAAAGTCCTTTTGAATCATAAAATCAGCTGTGCAAGCTCACCATCTGCTCCTCAGAAACCCTATACAGGGTTGCTATGGGTCGGAACCAATTCCACGGCACTTAACAACATACTTATTAAATATGTGTCTATTTTCTGGCCAACAATACATAATTTGTCCCTTAATAATAAACCCAAACATAAGAAAAACACTTTCTTTCTACTAGATTATACTGAATTTTGTGTGTATCAGGGGTGTGGGTGGGGTAGTGGTGCTAAATGTCATTTCTAGGAGTCCTGGTGTGGCGCTGTGGTCTAATGCGTCAGAATGCAAAGTCGTTTGAACTACAAGGTCGGTAGTTCAAGCACACCAGCTGCTCCTTGGAAACCCTATATAGGGTCGCTGTGGGTCGGAATGGACTCGATGGCACTTAACAACAACAAAGTCAAGCTTTGTCTATATGTTCCTTAGAGAAACAAACAAAACATCATATGCATATGACAACACCTAAAATAATAATAAAATGATTAAATACATTTTAAATAACTATTGCTTCCTTTGCATTTTCCCGTTTCTACATTTTACCTTCCTGACAACCTTCTGAGGCAAGCAGGGCAGTTTTATTATTATCAGTTTTCAAATAAAAACATCTTAAGGGCAAAAGCCAAGAAAATGCAGGCTGAGTCCTGAAATGATATACTCTTTCTTCTTCCTTTTTGCCCTGCTAATTTTTAATTTTAAAATGGACTTAATCTAAGTAATAATAAAAAAAAAAAGTCAGTATTATATGAATTTTGTTTCTTAGTAGCTATTGTGACATTCCTTTCCCAAATCTTTACAGACTGTAATGAAATCTAGATAAACCACATACGAATTATGAGACTAAATTATTTCTATTGTAAGTCTTATTAATTTGTTTTAAAAATAATTATTACGTCCTAAGAAAGACATTGAATGTTTAAAACGTATACATGCTTAATTCATAAAGATTTATACCCTCGGAAACCCTGTACAGGGTCGCTATGGGTTGGAACCGACTCGACGGCATTTAACAACAACAACAATTCATAAAATGCATACAACATTTCTAGAATAGGAACTGGTACAAATTAATTTATGGAACTGCAAAAAGTAGTTGCAACAAGAATGTTTTCAAAGCAAGTGATTTTGTAGCTCCAAGGATCTGTTGAACAAAGGGTTACAAACTTTTTACATCTGGCACGTACTTGAATATTTGTCAGATGTAACACCTGCTTAAATTACTATTACATGGATTCTTCTTCAGAATCAGGATTTGAAATTACCAGGTCAGTTTTTTAACCTCTAAATCCTAAACTTTGATGGCCATTTGTTGTCAGGAAAAAAAAAAAAAAAAATGACATGGATTCATTCAAAGTGTTGCAGCCTATAAATGAGCGAGTGCAATTCCATGCACTTTTCTTTCCTTGATTTCATTGCACTCCTATTCTCTAGAATTCTTATAAGTAGTACAGACTAATATCTTTGACATTAAATCTGACATTGTTTTTTTTAAATTACAGCTAGACTTTATTTTAATTGGGAAAATTTAGAATCTCCAAAAATGGTTAATATCAAAAGCAGTCTGCTTCTTATCTCAAAAATAGATGAAGTTATTCCATATGTCCTAATAGAGTCCTGGTGTGGCACTGTAGAATAAGCAAAGGTTGATTTGAACTGTAAGGTGGTGGTTCAAACCTACCAGGCCCTCCTCAGAAACCCCATACAAAGTCTATAAGAATCAGAACTGACTCGACACTTAACTACAACAATGGCATACGCGTAGTCTTGGTGTGGTGCTATAGAATAATCAATGGACTGCTAACTGCAAGGTCTGTGGTTCAAACCCACTTGCCACTCCTCAGAAACCCTAAACTGGTCACTGTTAATTGGAACTGACTCTAAGGCCCTTAGCGACAACAACGGCAATGGCACATATGGATGCCATCCTGGTGTAGTACTATAGGATCAGCACTGAACTGTGAAAAACAAGGGCAGCAATTCAAACCTACCAGTTGTTCCTTGGAAACAATATACAGGATTGCTATGGTCAGAAGCAACTGGATGTCATCCTAACAACATCACAGCAACAGTAACAACAACATATACTTGTCATGAATACTTATAAAAAATAAAATATAATCATACACTGATATGAATATACATTTTACATGTTATTAGCTAAAATAGACTAGCTTTATCTACGTCCAAGAGATATTTCTATGATGATCTCACTCAGTTGGCAAACAATGAACTGGGAATAAAGTAGAATCTGATGCCTGTGACCTCTATTCTTTCATGCAAGCTTTGCAAACAGCCTGGTAGTAGACAGCCCTATTCAACAGGCATCCATATAGCTATCAGAAATTAAAGCAATAGTTTCAACTAGACAACTCCTGAAAAAATGGAAATTTTAAACAGAATATAGCTAGGGTGACAGCATAATAAAACAAAGCGACATTTGGCAGCCTTCCACTAGACATTGAGCAAAACCCATTAAGGGAGTAAGTAAATGAATCATTCTTCTCTCCACTGGCCTAGACCAAACAACTCTACCTATTTGGCTGCTTTCTCTCAGGATTCATTTATGTTCCTCTGTGATCTCTTTTGCCTAGTGTACCAAAACTATATTCCAAATCTCCCTTACCATCTGTCTTCTGGTTGTTCTATGAACAAGAAACACTGGTGAAAGTGAGAGCTGGGACTGCCTTGCTGCTTCTGGCTTCTATTGGTTGCCCTCTAGCAACAATTGGCAGGGAAATGTACAAAGGGCTTCTGTCAAACCAGAACATGAAATCTTAGAAACACAAAACAGGATTGAGTGTATTAGCATGCTACAATTTAGCAGAAAACAAGAAGTATAGTAACAATAGTAGTGATAGTAACAGATAAAAAATGAGAAAATATAACTAATGAGCAGCAATTCCATCCACCCAAAGAAGTAAGACTAGTATTATAGTGCTTCCGTAAAAACATAGGAACTATAAAACACAACAGTTTCTCTAATATCCATCCCATATTCTGTGCTCTTAGTGTCATAATTTTATTTCTGTATATACTATATATCACACAAAACATGAATGTAACATGTTATGCATAAGAAGATCAATAAGTACTGTTTGTTCATTTCTGGTTTTGCAGATTTCTATATCTTAACCATAATAGAAGTCAATATTGAATGATTCCATTCTAAAGAATATAATATTTCATGTATTTAAAATTTTACATCATAGCAAATCCAGATAGGAACAATGGAAGAAAGGAACACTGTAGGCATTATTACTAATGAAGATTGTGGATCCAATTAACATAAAATCTTGACAACTTCAAACTTTTCTCTGTTTATCATGATGTTGCTACTTCATTCAGTTATGAGAATTTTGTTTTCTTTATACTGAGATGTAATCCATACTGAAGACTGTGTTCTTTGATCTTCATCAGTAAGTGCTTCAAATTCTCTTCACTTTCAGTAAGCAAGGTTGTGCTACCTGCATGTCGCAAGCCATACTTGAGTCTTCCTCCAATTCTGATGCCTCATTCTTATATATATATATATATAGTCCAGTTTTTGGGATTATTTTTTCAGTATGCAGACTGAATAAGTAGAGTGAAAGGATGCAAACCTCAATTACATCTTTTTCTCACTTTAGACCATGCACTATCTCTTGTTCTGTTGGTCCTGTGAGCACAATTAAATATTCTGGAATTCCTATTCTTGGCAAAGTTCTCTACCATTTGTTATGCTACACACAGCCCAATACCTTTGCATATACAAGAAAACAACAACAACAACAACAAAAACTACAGATAAACATCTTTCTGGAATTTTCTGCTTCTAGCCAAGTTCCGTTAGACATTATCAATGACATCGCTTGCTTCATGTCCTCTTCTCATTGTGGTTTGAATTCTTGCAAGCTTCTTGTAGAACGACTGTTTCATCATTTTAAAAATACATCCAGCAAAATTTTATTTGCATGTAACATTAATTATACTATTTAATAATTTCCTAATTCTATTGGATTACCTTGCATTGGAATAGAAACTAACATGGATCTCGTCCAAAGTTCTTGACATAGACAAGTAAGCACTTTCAGTGTTGCATCTATTTTACTAAATTACTAAATTGTTACTAAATTACATAACAGTAATTTACTTTGTCTTCTTGAGCTGCCCTATGAAATCTATTTAGGTCTGTTGTGTCATAATTTTTTCCATTTATTTTAGCTGCTCAGTGTTCAGGAGTAAGTTTCAGAGTCTCTTGAGATAATCTATTTTGTTGTTGTTGTTGTTGTTCTGTTTTTTAAATGACCTTTTGCTTTCTTCACATATAATGTCCTTGATGTCATCCCACAACTCATCTGGTCACTGGTCATTAGTATTCAATGTGTTATATTTAATCTTAAAATTGTCTTTAATTTCAGGTGAATTATACTCAAGGCCATACTTTGGCACTATGGCCTTGTTCTAATGTTTGTCAGCTTCAACTTCAACCTACCTATGAGCAATTGATGTTCTGTTCAGCAATTGGCCCATGACCTTGTTCTGAATGATGATGATTTTTATCATTTTCTCTTTCCACAAATGTAGTAACTTTTATTTCTGGTGTGGTCCACAAGTATAGTCACAATTTATGATGTTGGAAAAAAGTTATTGTCAATAAGCAGGTCATCGATCTTGCAACATTCTATCATGTGATCTCCAGCATCATTTTTATTTCCAAGTTCTTCTTTTACAAGTCCTTATTTTCCTTCTTTGTTTTCAACTTTCACATTCCAAGCACAAGAAATTTTGTGACATTTTAATTACGTGTTTGATAAATTTCAGGTTGCAGAATTTAGTAAAAATCACTTTCTTCAATTTTGGCAATAATAGTTGGTGCATAAATTTGAATGAGAAATATTATTTGGTCTTCACTGTAGGCATGTGGCTACTTTCCCATCACTGGCAGCACTGAATTTCAAGATAAACTGTAATGCACTTTTATGACCATGAATATGACACCATTCTACTGTAATCTGTCACTACACACAAATTAGCACATATGATTGTCCAATTCAAAATAGTTGTCTATTTCAGCTCATTAATCCCTAGGATATCAATCTTTACACATTCCATTTCATTTGTGACTATTTCTGATTTTCCTAAAGTCGTACTCTGTACATTCCACATTCTGATTGTTAATGGATGTATGCAGAAGTTTCTTCTCATTTTGAGTCATTTCCACATCAGCAAATCAAGGGTCCAATACCTTTGTTCCATTCACGTTATTAAGGTCAACTCTAATTTGAGAAGGTAGCTTTTCCCATCATGTTTTGAATGCCTTTCAAACTGAGGGACTCATCTTCCAGCATTATTCAGATAACATTTCACTACTATTCATTAGGATTTCACTAACCAATTGTTTTTAGAAGTAGATCACTAGACCTCTTTCTAGCCTGCAATAGTCTAGAAGTTCTGCTGAAACCTGCTCACCATGGGTGACAATTCCAGCATCAAAGCAATACACAAGTCATCAAAATACAACACACTGACAGAATGGTGTACTCAACTGGAAAGAATGTAAAATGTTTCAGGCATTTTAAAAATTGTTTGATAGCTAATTTTGAAGTAAAAAAACACTGTCATAATGTAATTCAGTATTCCCAGTCTTGGTTATTTACACTGAAAATATGAAAACATACATTCACACAAAATCTTGAACACACATAGTTATAAAAACTTTATTCATAGCTACCTAGAACTGGAAACAATTCAAATGCCCATCAACTTGGTAATGAATAAATAAATTGTGGTCTATCCATGCAAGGTATACTACTCAGAATACGAAACAATGTATTCCAAATATATACAACATGGATGAATTCAAACATAATATACTTAGTGAAAATATATTGCTAATATATGCAATAAAATGTACATACTCAAAAGCACAGTGCATACAATAAAACACAATGTGATACTAAAACATAAAAAAAATGAATGACTCTCACAGTATACTTAGTAGATAATAAAAAGCAAGAAAATTAACATGAAATGGCTACATACTCTGTGACTTCATTTATGTAAAATTCTGGAAAAGGAATAATTATAGAAAGGAGTACCTCAGTGAGTTTTAGGAGCTGAGTGTCAAAAAAAAAAAAAAGGTTTCATAGGCCCCTGAGGGAAAATTTTGGAGAGATGGACTTTTCTGTTTACTGATTACGATGGTGGTTATATAACACTACACGTTTATCAGAATTCATATAATATGTACCTAAAAAGACTGAATTTTAGTTCTCTGTAAATATTAAGTGCTCATCTACTTATTTAAATGGTGACATTTCAGAACAATCCTAGAAGACAGACAAGCCTGATGATCTGCTTATATAAGGTCACAGCCATGAAATCCCTATAAAGCACAGCTCTATTTTGCATACATGGGAAGGTCATGTGTAATAACTGACTTCATGACAACTAACAGTGACAACAACATCTGGCTTAAAGTATATTTTCATTCTGATATTAAACGTGAATTTTCTAATGTATTGAAATAATTGATGTTCAAATATTAAGTTGTAAGACAACTAACTCTAAATCCAAAATAAGATGGTCTTTGTTGTTTGTTGTTGTTAAATTCTGTCTAGTTGGTTTTGACTGATAGTGACCTTTTAAAGAGTTTCAAAGGCTATAACCTTTATGGAAGCAAAAACCCTCATCTGTCTCCTTGGAGTGACCAGTAGCCTTGAACCGCCAACCTTCTGGTTCGTAGTCCAGTATTTATCCCGCAAAGCCACCACATTTCCCAAGATGGTCTTGACTACTATCTTAATGCATCCATATTTATAGATAAACATTGTTCATGAATAATCTTTGCATTCTCAAAGAATCAAATACAATTAAAATGTCCTTATTAAAAATCCTAATAGCTTTACCATTAAAAAGTCAGATGTTAAGCTTGCTTTAAAATTATTTGAAACATTTACAATCACACTGAAGTTTTTCATACTACATTTAAATCATATATATTGACAAAAAGTATGTTTCATACTACATCTAAAAATCATTAAACCATAATGCTGTATATCTTAATGCCTCACATGGGTTGGGTTTATTTTATTTTTTTTCTTTTGGTTTTGTTTTTTTCTGAATGTTTAAGCTTCACTTGAGTCAGGCCTTAATAAATCACTCTTTTTGTTTTCAGTCATATTGATTTAACTGAATTTTGTCCAATAAAAGTGTTGTTGTTGTTAAGCGTTGTTGAGTTGGTTCTAAGCCACAACAAACCTGTATAGAGTTTTTAAGGAGTGGCTGGTGAGCTTGAACCACTGACCTTGAGGTTGAAACCGACTTTACAGTCCAGCATATTAACCCAGAACACCACATTTATATATTTTTCATTACCAACTGGCTTTGGGTCAATTCAGAGCCATAACTATCACATAGGAAGTGGTGTATATCTTTTTAGAAGGAGACTGTCACATCTGTCTTTGTCCTGCAGAACAGCCTGTGGTTTCAAATCTCCAAACTTTTTGTTGAAAGTCAAGCATTTTAACCACTGTGCCACCAGGACTCATTATTAAAATATTTGATCCAGTAACTTGTCATTCATCCTAAGTAGCTCAATAAATTTATAACATTTTTTAAAAACTAAAAAGAAAAATGGTATCAGTTACATGTTTGTTTCCTAAGAAGTAAGGGTTTAGTTCATGGAGTACAAAGATTTCTGTTAATTTTGCTTCTAAATGCCTCAACTTGGTACTCAACATATACATTTAAATCATTTTATAAGCAATTTCGTTAGGAGTTATTCAGAGTACCCCTAGGCAAGACAGATTTATAACTCCATTTTAAGGATTAGGAAATTTACCAAAATGCCTTGCCTGTAAGTTACATATTGATTCAACAGCAACTAAGTTACCAAACTCAAGCCCTCAGGCATTGCTTATTTTATTATACAACAAAATCTCTGTTTTCTTATACTTTGCATAGAATAAGTTTTAATAACACATCTTACTAATTATAATTAGTTTAAGGAAATATTCCTATTTAAAATTATAAATAAACAATTGCATCAAAATATTTTATCAAAGTGTGTTTGTTATAGAACTTGAAGAAATTTGGAGTTTCTACTTTTTGGACAAAGTGCTATTTCAAATTAAGGCCCAAAGAGTATTAATAAATAGCAATGCTCAGACAGAAACCTTGAAAACACCTTTGATATAGCACTTAACATAATTAACTTTAAAAATTACGAGTTAGATTTTGAGCTAGATAAAAGTAGTTTAATATTTTAAATTATAGGGATAAATGTATTTAATACACCCATAACTTTGCCCTAAACATTATGAAAAATACAAAAAATCCATATCTTACCTAAATAAATAGCATTTTAAAGTATAGAAGTAAAACTATACTTAAAAATACTTAAATCAACACCACTGCTTAAAGCTTACCTTGTTTCATTAAATGTGCTGTTAGATGGCATACATATCTGTAGGTATATGCCATACATATATGTATAGTAAGGCCCCAACCAAGTCTTTAGTTATAACTTTTGCAGGTCTCGAAAAGTTCTTCGGCAATCCCTCTACTTACCTATAGTACCTACTTTGTTTTTCCACATACTTTCGTGCATGGTGCTATAGTATAAGCACTAGACTACTAACTACAAGGTTGGAGGTTCAAACCTACCAGTCACTCCCTGGAAACCTTATACAGGAATGTTTTGAGTCAGAACTGTGTTGTTGTTGTAATGTGCCGTGGAGTCGGTTCCAAGTCTTAGTGACCCTGTACAGGGTTTCTGAGGCTGTAAATCTTTACGGGAGCAGAAAGCCTCATCTTTCTCCCGGGGAACAGCTAGTAGTTTCAAACTGCTGATCCTGAGGTTGGCAGCCTGGTTAGTAACCACTATGCTACCTGAGCTCCTTTCAGAACTGAGTAGATGGCAGTTAATAGCAACAACAACGAAGTAAAGAGTCAATATGGAAAATGCTTCCTCAAGCTGAATCTTATCTCTTATTTCATCATTCAGAAAATGAAAACATCCACTTGGATTTCCTTCAGTTTTTCAACTTGGACAATCTCAGTATTGACCCTCATGGGCTAGAAGCTTGGACCTTGTGGTTCACAGACCAGTGCTGATCACATGGAGCCACAGCTCTCCCTCACATCCTGTAGTTTGTTGTTGTTCTGCAGTCCAATATAGTAATGCTTCAAATCCTTCCGCACTTAAGGCTCAATTCACCTACCAGTACTTTCTATCTACCCTATTGTTTCTTCATACCTGTTGTCATTGAGTCAATATGAATTTACAGTGACCACCCAGATACCTGTCCTCCATAGGGTTTTTAGTGACTGATTTTTTTTTTTTTTTTCAGAAAAAGATTCTAGATATTTCTTCTGGGGCATCTCTGGGTGAATTAAAAATTCCAGCTCATCTATTAGCAGCTAAGTATATAACCATTTGCAACACTCAAGTACTCAAACTAAATGTCATTGAGTCCATTTTGATTCATGAAGATCCCATGTAGGTAAGAGTAGAAGTGTGTTTCATAGAATTTGCATGTTGATTTTTCAGAAGTAGAGCATAGGGCCTTTTTTCAGAGGTGATAGTGGGTAGGATAAAACCTCCATCCTTTTCTTTGCAAAATCACATAATTCTACCCTACCACCCTGTTTAAATTCATTTTCTTAGTGTCTTAAGTGATCTTAGAGTCTTAAATACAATAAAATCCATCATAACATTCAATCCTTTTTTAAAAGCTTTTATTGTGCATTGAGTGATAGTTTATATGGGAGAACATCAGTTTTGCACTTATCCTTTCATATTTCATATCATTGCAATGATTACAATCCCCTCCATGTATCACCTTTCAGCAGTATTTGCTTCTATTCCCTCTGTATAACATTCAATCTTTTAGCAGCATTTATTGAATTATATTGAATAACAAACCATCCATTTGAAACATATTTCCTCTGGCTTTAGTGTTTTTACTGATTTTTTATTCTTTTTCTTTTTAAAGACTTCTAAAATCATGTTTTTCTCCACATACTTCATAAGTGGTGTGGGCCCTCAATGTTATGCCTTTTCTTTCTGTTCTTCTTATTTTGCATATTGTATACCTTATATATTAAAGTTACTTTATTCTCATAATTCCAATCATTTATTTAAATGATTCCTGTATTGATATTTGCAGTCCTGGTGTGGCACTGTGGGCTAATGTGTCAGAATGCAAAGTCGTTTGAACTGCAAGGTTGGTGGTTCAAGCTCACCAGCTGCTCCTTGGAAATCCTACACAGGGTAGCTATGGGTTGGAATTGAGTTGATGGCACTTCACAACAGCAACTTTCATATTTAGTCTAAATTTTTCTTCTTCATTTTTTGGATGTATCCAAAAGCACTGAGGAATATATACTCATTTAAACACTCAAAGGGCACATTCTGTAAGCCTGCCTCCTGGCCACCAGCACACAGAGTCCTCAACTGCTCTATTTCTCCATGTCCTCATCTCTGCCTTCATCTCTGGTGTTACTACTTCTCTGGATAGGGTCCAACAGTCCACTCATGCTCTTCTCCATTAATGGTCCTAGGGGCCTCTCTTCCTGACTGTAAGATAAACTACTCCTCCCTTTATGTTATAAAGGAGTCCTGGTATGGCACTGCGGGCTAATGTGTCACACTGCAAAGTCATGTGTACTGCAAGGTGGGTGGTTCAAGATCACCAGCAGCTTCTTGGAAATCCTGTACAGGGTCACTGTGGGTCAGAATCGACTTGACAGCACTTAACAACAACAACAACCTTATGTTACAGAACTTCTACCTTTACAGTTGTGACCGTCACAATTAGTCATGATAACAATTACTCACTATTGAATCATAAGAGTCTTATCACCATGTCCTTTCACCAGACCCATCTAGATAAGATGAAACTATGCAGTGGGCATTTTGCCCCCACACACTCTTGAAAGTAAACTCCCTCTTGAAAACTTGTAAGCCAGTCACTTCATTTCTTTATAGCCCCCATTTTAGGTAATCAATGTCTAAATTGCCCAACCATATTAATCCTGTGTACAGAGGGGATAAATCTTTTTTCTTATCTTCATATTTCTTTACTTAATTGTAAGATCCTAAATCTTTATGATATATTGGTCCTAATATTAAATTTCTCATCCTTAAAGAAACCTTTTCTAGCCTCCTCATCTTAATCTTTGCTACTGAATTCACCATCACTTCAACACTCTTCTGACAACATGAATTCAAGTTCCAGAAAAATCTTTATATGATACAAAGTCACATCCTACAAATGGTCTAATATTCAAAACACCTAAGTAAGTAATCAGACCACTAAAAAACAAACAAAATAAAATAAAGCAAAACTTTATAAGAACAGCATTATATTTAAATTTCTCCTCCCAGGTGGATTCAGAATCATAGTTAATTAATGCTTTACTACCTTAAA
>NW_006408527.1:37454557-37462619 GCF_000296735.1 Chrysochloris asiatica | reverse complement strand
AACAGAAGTCTTTCTTGAGCATAACTTTGCCAGTTAGTTGTCTCTCCACACCCATAATTGCTTGCATATATATATATCATCTTGTTAATATTTTATATTATATATAATTATGATTTGGGGACTCTATCTCCTATCATCAGACTGTTGATCTCTTTGTTGTTGTTGCTGATAATGTTGTGTTCTGTTAAGTCGATTTCAACTCATAACGACCCAGTATAAGGTTTCTAAGGTCTACTGGTGGGTGGATACTTCTGATCTAACAGCATGCTAGCAGTCCAGTGATTACCCTATAATGACGCAACAGGATTCTCTAGGACATGCAATGGTTCCTATGTATTATTATTTTTTCAGATACAAATGTGTGGCTTCCATAGAATAAATGAACAATGCTTACTTGATTAAAAATTAACAGAACTTACAATATACCCTTGGAGTATCCTAAAGTTAAATCTCTATGTACACATTGATTCTTGCTTACTCTTCCAAGTTCCAAATTTACATTTTCAATTGACTATAGGGAATATTTATCCAAGTTCCCACCTCAAGGCCTATTCTTTTATTGTACTTTCTTTATGAAATATTTGATCCTCAGATGAAATCCACATAACTCATTCACTTTCTTCTGAACTCTACTCAGAATTCTCTTTACAACAGAGGCCTTCTTTGTACACCCACATAAAATGCCACTCTACACCCCTCTTCATCTTCTTTATTCTGTTTTCTTTGCTCCGTAACACTACCAAATCCTATATTTTTTTTTGTTTATTACCCGTCTCTCCTCACTGGAATGTAAGTTCCATGTAAATTAATTCATAGTTTTATTTTGTTTTATGTTTAGCTCTCTAATGATATGTGGCTTGAAGCTCTTACCATTTTTCTATAGGATACAGAAGAGAACTGAGAAAAAAAGGCAAACCATTTTCTTCATAATATTTCTGTTGTTGTTGTTAAGTTCTGTTGCATATGTTCCAACAAGTAGTGACCCTGTATAAAGTTTCCAAGGAACAGCTGGTGGGTTTGCACTGCTGATCTTATGGTTCAAAGTCCAGTGCTGATCCTACAGTGTCACAATAGGAGTCTGAACCAATATACTCAAACATTGAAGTACCTGGTTGTTGTTGTTGTTAAGTGCCATTGAGTTGGTTCTGACTCATAGTAACCTTGTAAAGGGGTTTCTGAGGAATGACTGATGAGTTTGAACTGCAGACCTTTCAATTCAAACCTACCTAGAAGTCCAGCACCATACTAGGATTCCTTGAAGTGCCTACTGCTCCACAAATAAATATAATATCCACCAGATTTTCTTGTCTATTCCATTGTCTTAATGGCCAAATTCAAGAACAACCAGATATGTAGGTATTTCTTAGAGAAAGAGACTGTCAGGTTACACAAAAATGATCTATCTACTTTATAAGATAAACTTTGCAATAACAAAAAATAAGTGTTCTTTTTTTTTTCTTTCTTTTCCTTATTTACTTTTGGGGCAATTTTTACTTAATTGCCATTAATCTCTGAAATGGAGTGGAACAGTATACTAATAAACTTCAAGGTCATATTGCCAACTTGATAATAATAAAACAAAACATATATCTATATATCTATATCTATATCTCTCTTTATATATCTATATATCTATGTTGTGTTGTTAGGTGCCATTGAGTTGGTTCCAACATACAGCAACCCTATTCACAACAGAAGAAAACGTTGCCAGATCCTGTGCCTATTGACTCAAACTGTTCTTATATTTGAGGCCACTGTTGTTGTCACTGTGTCTATCCATTTCCTTGAGGGGTGGAAAGCTTTCCTCTTTTTTGTTTACCCTTCACTTTTCCAAGCATGATTTCCTTCTTATCAGAAGGGACTGGTCCTTTCTGATAACATGTCCAAATATGAGAGACACAGTCTCACCCTCCTGGTTACTAAGGAACATTCTGGCTGTATTTCATCAAGTACAGATTTGTACATGCTTCTGGTAGTCCATGGTACTTTTAGGATGTTTTGAAACACTGGGTTGGCTTTGACAAAGTCCCTTAGCTTCTGTTTATAGTGTAATGTTTATATTACACCCTCATATTTGATTGATAGTTTTGCTGGGTAGATGATTCTTGGTTGGCAGTTTTTTTTGTATTTCAGTGTTTTATATATATCTTCCCATTGCTTCCTTACCTGCATGGCTTTTGCTGAAAGATCAGAGCTTAATCTTACTTGTTTGGCTTTGTAAGTACCACTTCTCTTTTCCCTAGCTACTTTCAGGATTCGCTCCTTGTCTTTAATGATGGAGCACTTCATTATGATTTGTCTTGGTGATTTTCTTTTGGGGTCTACCCTTCCTGGGGTTTGTTGAGCTTTTTGAATGTTTACCTTTTCACTTTTCAGGATGTTAGGAAAATTTTTCTTTCCATTAGTTCTTCAGCTATCTCTTCTGTGGTCTTCTGTGATTCTTCCTGTTCCAGAATTCCAATTCCTTAGGTTATTCCTCTTCACATTGTCCCACATGAATCTTAGATTTTCTTCAGATTTTTTAATACTTTTCTCAGCTTGCTCTTCTGTCTTATCAGTATTGAGAGATTTGTCTTCCAGCTCGTTATCTCTGACTTCCATCTCTTCAATTCTACTCCTTTGGCTTTCAATGCATTATCCATTTCTGATATTTTATTATTAATCATTTGGACCTCTTTTTGTGGGTTTTGAATTGGTTGCAATATTATTTTTATCTTATTTGATTATTCCTGTAGCAATTTCCTAACTTCTTCCTTATTTTTTTTCTCAACCCCTCTGTGGAGCATTTGGTTGAGCCTCAATATCATTCTCCTGAATTATTTCTCAGGCAGTTCCAAAGCCTGCCCTCCTTCCAACAGGAAATGTAGGTCTACCTCAAGCTCATTTGTTTCAGCTACTCTATCTTGTTTCTCGATGTGTGCTGATATCGTCAGTTATTTCTTGGGCAATTTCAATAACTAGATGTATTTTTAATAATTAGATGAATGTATATTGATATAATATTAAGCTTTCTGATTGCCTCCTGGCAGATGTGACCAGGATATGGGTTTTCCTTTTCACTTTTCTTATTATTCAACTCAGAGTAACTATAGCAGATGTTGGTTGTCTATCTGGCATATAGGAGCTGGTAGTGGTTCTTGCCTGGTGGGTTGGATTTTATAAGGTGTGTTTGCAGCTTGTCTATATGACTGCAATTGCTGTCCCTTCTTAGGTAACATAGGGAGAGAAAGATCCCCACCAAGGTAAAAGGGAGACTAAAACTAAATAAAACCAAAACAACAACAGCAAAAAAAGGTTGGATACTAAGTCTATAATAAAAAAAAAAACTACAAAATCTAAAAACAAAAAGCCCTAGCAAAATATGACTATGACTTTAACACCCATCTCTTGGCTGGCTCCAGCAGTTTTGGCAGACTATTTTGCTTTAAGCAGTTCCTGTTGATTTCTCCTCTTCCTCAATTCTGGCCCCAGTGGTCTTTGCTGAGCAGATCTGTACACATGTGTAATAGAACCTTCCAGCAGGTGGGGTGTATCCACTCACTAGGCATCTCCTCTAGTCACCAGAGTGAAGGAGAGACAAATGATCCAAAAAAAAAAAAAAAGTTTGCACTTTTATCTCCAATGATCGGTCAGAGTTCTGTAGTGGGAGCGCTCCTCTGATCCCCCACCCACTCTGTTATGCCTAAGAAGGCCACTCCAGCACTCACCAGCAGCTGCAGATAAGAAAATATCAACTTTCTTTCTTCCTTCTACTACAAATCCCACTTGCAGTAAGCCTTCAATCCTTCTAAATATTCCTTTTTATGTAGTTCAGAGTTTTGGGACTGACCCCTGAACCTCCTTCATCCAGTATTCTGTGTTATTACTGGTGGAGTTCTGCACAGTACTTCTCCCTAATCCACTATCATAAAAACACAAAAAGTCAACAGAAGGAACCAGGATCTTAACTCAGTGGCTTCAGTAGAAAGAAATCCCACCTGAATCTCCAAGCACAGATGAGAACACTTAAGTGGAATGAAGCAATAAAACTACCACACAAGTCCTGTTCAGCCTCCCTTCAAACCAGCATGCAGTTGTTTGTGCTGAAAAACCCTGAGAAATATGGAACAGGAGTCTCTCAAGGGTCACAGCAAGTCAGAATCAGTTCATGGTACTTTTAATATTCTTCTCCAACACAATTCAAATGTATTGATTCTTCTAGGGTCTTCCTTATTCACTGTCCAACATTCAAATATGAGACAATTGAAAATACCATGGCTTGGGTCAAGTGCACCCTTAGTTCTCAACTAATATCTATACTCTTTAACACTTTAAAGGGGTATTTTGCAGCAGATTTTCAATTATCTGCAAAATTTCATAATCTCATACTATATAATTTGGCAGAGAATAGAATATCTGTATTCTATTATCTGTCATATTATATAAACTTATACAATAATTTCAAGTAACAAAGAATTACTTACATTTAAACACAAAAACTATCCCCATTATTAATATCTAATTATGAAAGTAATGCTTAAAAATAAAATTCCCTTTGAATTAAAATCCAAAGAAATAATTGCTTCTGCAAATTCTTGTTCAGCTCACGCTCAGCTAAAGGGTCCCCGAACAAATGCTAATGAAAAACGGAATATTTTGTTTTCAATTGATATAAATGAGCTAATGCTTGGTATGTGGTTAGAATAGTGCCTGGCACATGATCCCACTACTCCATTTCCATCTAGTCAATTCCGGCTCATAATTGCCTTATCTAGCAATTCTGAGGCTGTGAATCTTTATGGGAGGAGAAAGCCTCCTCTTGCTCCTGTTGATGGAGTCCAACTGCTGGCCTTGTGGTTTGGAGTTCAATGTGTTTTCCACTATGCCACCAAGGTTCATGATGTTGTTGCTAATGTTAAGTATCCTTGACTTTGTTCTAACTCAAAATAACTTTGTATAGGGTTTCTGAGGCTGTACATCTTTGTGGGAGGAAAAACCTCATCTTTCTCCCATGGAATGGATGGTGGACTCGAACTACTGACCTTGTGGTTGGCAGTCCAGTGTTTATCACACATGCCATTGTGCTCAATCAGGGTGTATGGTGTTTTTATTATTGTTAGGTGCTGTTGAGTTGGTTGAGACTTATAGAGGTACTGTGTAGGGTTTCCAAAGAAAGGCTGGTGGGTTTGAACCTTCTACTATGTGGTTAGCAATCCAGCGATTATTCTACAGCATCATATTAAGACTCCATAGAATAAATATTATAGTGTACTAATCTCTATACTGATAGTAGCAATGTTACTGTTTTCAGAGGTCTAGAAATCATTAGTGAACATAATAACCTATCCTTACCAGAATGAGCTAGGGTTACACTGCAGTGACAATAACCAGGGCTTCTAACCAGTTCACTGGGATTGTATCCCCAGATGAGAGTGTGCATTTCCAGAATACTGAATCAGAATTTACGTTTTAGAAAATCTCAAGGTGATTCTTATGCATATATAAGATTCAGCTCAAGATCAGGTTGGAATTAGATTTTGCTTCCACATAACCAGGGTAGAAATCCAAAATTTTCATTAAGGATCTAACCTGAATGAATGGATTCAAACCCCTCTTTCCATGTCTGTAATTTTTATAAAGACTGCCATATATTTCATCCTGAGAGAAATAAGTGGGTTCTAAACACTTACCTTAAGTAGCTCTGGTAGCATAGTAGTTATGAATCGGGCTGCGAACCGCAAGGTCAGCAGTTGGAAACTACCAGCTGTTCCGCAGGAGAAAGATGACGCTTTCTGCTCCGGTAAATATATATAGCCTTGGAAACCCTGTACAGGATCGCTATGAGTCGGAACCAACTCCACGGCACATAACCACCACCACCACCACCACCAAACACTGACCTTTGCGTTCTCAGCTAATATTACTAACAATCAATTAAGTGGAAAGATATGTATTTAATATGACATTTTTGAAAATACTCCTGCTTTGAATATGATTGTTATTTGTGCATTATATTATGCCATCTGCCTTCTTAGTAAGGAGCTCTGGTAGCGCAGTGGTTACAAATCGGGCTGCGAACCGCAAGGTCAGCAGTTCAAAACTACCAGCTGCTTCGCAGGAGAAAGATGAGGCTTTCTGCTCCCGTAAAGATTTACAGCCTTGTAAACCCTGTTCAGGGTTGCTATGGGTCAGAACCGACTCCATGACACTTAACAACAACAACTACCGTCTTAGTGGATATACAGAGTATGTTTCTGATAGGATTGCAATATCAGGAGAACAAAATCTATTTGTTGGTTGGTTTTACACAAATTTTTTTTTTAAGTGTTTTATAGGAATAAAGTTTCTGCAGAAAGGTAACTGCTTATTGTTATTTTGATGTCACAGTATTCCTTTTGCTGATCCCATAAAACAATAATTTTCATTTCATAAAGAATTAGTTTTAATCAGTAAACATAATGGGAGTTTTGTTTTAGTTGTTGACAAGTTTGTGGACTTTGAATAGTACATCTGCTTTTATGCCATAAATTCTAAGACTAAATCACAGTTTCTTCCCAAGTGAGATGAAATGGATTTGAATTGGACACCAGAAAAGAAAACCGCTGTGCTATTTGTTACAGCTGGCCAACTTTGTTCAATTGAAGCAACAGGAATGTGTTAAGAACCAGGCTGTTTCTGTAAGGTCATTATGAAGCTTGCTCGTGGAATTGCTGGTGGAAGTTTTCAAAAGAATCTTCCCGTGGAGCACGAACATTTCAGTGAAACTAATGTAGCAATCTACTATATATCCCTCGTTGAGCATAACAGAAACTGTTATCTAAAAAGAGTTTCAGGGACTTTGATAAAAAGTAGTGTTGATTATTAAATTATAGGTCATTTTCTTTTAAGTCTTTATTGTTAGGGAAATACACAGTAGGAGTGGTGTGCCAGGGAATCAGTTCTGACTCATAGTGACTCTGCATAGGCTGTAAATATTTATGGGAGCAGAACGCCTCATCTTCTCCCATGAAATGGCTGGTAGTTTTGAACTGCTGGCCTTGAGGTTAGCAGCCTGACTCTTAACCGCTACGCTACTGGAGCTCATTATAAGAGCAAATTTGTCTGCACACAAGCTCATTTTTTTCTCACAATCATTGTGAAACAGGAAGGAAAGATTGAATATAGAAGGCAAGAATGACTACAAGAGAAAAAAAAATTAGGTGATCAGAAATTCTTCTTCAAAGTTTTCATAATTATGACACAAGAAAAATACACATTGTTTTCTCAATACTCACTGATAATGATATTGTCCCAAAAAACCAATGCAACGAATGTTACCACTACTTTATTCCTATTTTTATAAATTCCTCTTAATACACCCCTGTTTGCCTTTTAGGTCTCCGTTGAGAGTAAGCAAGCAAGCAGAAAAAAAATGGCAACTAGCACAGTGAGCAGATGGCTAACACAGTCCTCTGTATGCGATTCCTGCTAACATAGAAGTCTGTTCAAGACTACATGGTAAATAGTGTTTATCATAGGTAGGATCATTAGCCCTTTAGCCCCTTCATTAGCTCTTTGACCCCTACAGATCAGTATTAATGAAACCATAACTTCCTATTCCCAAGGCCTCTGTACTGTTCCAACAGTGCCCAAGTAATGGTGCCTGTGTTTACTGCAGCTGTATTACTGAGCTTTATATTGCGTGCCCCTAGCATCAGCCCCACACAGTTGTGGGTCTTTGACACACACTGGTAAAGTTCTGCAATGAACTGTGCTTATTACAGCCTACCAGGAATGTGAGCTTCTTAGTATAATTAGCTCCCCAGAGAACAATGGCTGCCTTCACAGCTGGAAAGCTAGAAGAAATTTATTCTGAAGTATGGGAAGCACTGAAAAGACACCTGTAATTAAATTTACTTTCCTGTTTTCTTTTTCTTTTCCTCATTTCATTCCTTCATTTTTAGTTAAGGTTTTATCCCAACTTTGACTAGCAGAACTTGTACCTGTAAAAATTGACAGCTACAAATACCACCTGCTAAAGGCCACATTTTAAAGTATTATGCTTTTGTGTCTTTAATCTTGTTTTTGTTTTAGTAGAATATAT
>NW_006408527.1:37452446-37454457 GCF_000296735.1 Chrysochloris asiatica | reverse complement strand
TGTTAATTTTTGCAAAGCATAGTTGTTTACAGTTTCCACTATGTGGATAAAATGATTGCATCAATGCATTTTTACATAGGATGCATTCAGTGTCAATTTCATTATATATAGCCAGATTTTCATATGAGGTTCATCTCTGATCACATCTCATTTCCCTCTGATATTCTCCTATTCTTCTCTCTATTTTCTGCTTTGTTTTGTTTTTCACTTCATTATCTTACTGGATTCCTGGTGTGGCACTGGAGGATCAGTACTGGACTTCGAACCACAGATTGGCAGATCAAATCTATCAGCTTCTCCTTGGAAACCCTGTACAGGGTCACTATGAGTCTGAATCAACAACACTTAACAACAGTGATGATTATCCCACAGCTGTCTTCCTGTTAATAGTTGACAGTCTTGTGCTTTTGTTATCAATATACTAATTGTTGAATTAATGGTTTCCTACTTTTCTCAAGTGATATGGTGAGCTGTGTAAGCAATGTGTGAGAAACATTGTCTATACTGACAAAGACTCAGATAATTCAATCTGTACTCATTTTAGCGAGAGTGAGGTTTTCTTTATTCAATTTTGCAAAATTGGGCACCCAGCCTTGTAGACATGGGCAGATGTGCCACAGGGCCCTCCACAGATGGTTTTATTCTTGTCCCCCTAAAATTCCCTCTTCCACTTTCAGTTCTCCATATACAATTCTATGGTACATTTTCCCTCCCTGTAGAGAAGCCAAAATGGCTTGCCCAAGGTCTTAATGGCTGTATTTTAATTTAAATTTCCTAGTTCTAGAATAGCCTGCTTAAATCAACAATCTGTTGGCCAGGCCTTGCAAATGCATGAATTCCTGAAGATGAACCACAAGAGTTATTTTTCACAAATGCATAGCGGGTCCTGGTGACAGCATATTATTTCATATGTGAATAACTACAACTCAGTTAGCTGGATGGCCTTAGATTACGTTTACATTCACATAAGAGGAGTCACTATGAGTCAGAACTGATTCCACGGTACATAAACACCACCACCACCACCACCACCACCGTCCATTCTAACCTGCAAATGTTCATCTGGAAAATGACCATCTCCTGAGGTCTATCATTGGTTTACATATGGAACTGGGATTGTAATGAAGATCAGAGTAATGCTAAGTTCATTTGTCTAGACTCCAGGAAAGCATATTTTGAAGGTAACTGGGGAACAGAAATGCTAATAACTGGTAATTAAACTTAGCTTGCAGTTTCCTGAGTTCTTTTGTAAATATCTTACTGAGGCAACTATGAACACAATAGAAGGCAGGCTGTTCAAGTCTCTGACACTATCACCTTAGAATTTCTGAATCTGGAATTAAAAAAAAAAATTACAATAACTTCAAGATTTTTTACTCCCTAATTTTGCTTCTCAGAGTCTATATTTGCACAACACAATCAACCCTGCTGTTTCAATCAAGTCAGTGAAGAAAAAAGTCAAGAGAACCAGATGTTTGGCATTTTGCATATGAAACAGCTGGTTGATTGTCTAAATTTTTCATTTTTGAACTAATCTTGCTGTCATGATATGGCAACATCCTGAAAATGTATTACTTTGCTTATGAAATTTAAATAGCTGTTTTTATAGCAGTGTTGCAAGGTTAGGTATATTAGAATAGAATGAAAACTCTTTAGATTGGGTAAAATTACAAGTATAGATAATCTGAGAAAGAAAATAAAAATGGACCTCAGAGAAAACTATACTATTAATTTTCATGTATAGTTAATCTAAGAAAGAAAATATAAATGGATCTCAGGGAAAACTATACTACTAATTTTATCTTAAAATCTCTTTAGTAGCACACAACCATGACTGTTTGGATAAAAAATTATGATTTTTTTTTTTCAAAGAGTATTTATAAAATATTATTCAGCTTATAAGGAGCTCTGGTAGCGTAGTGGTTACGAATCGGGCTGCGAACCTTTAGGTCAGCGGCTCGAAACTACCAGCTGCTCCGCGGGAGAAAGATGAGGCTTTCTACTCCCGTAA
>NW_006408527.1:37445743-37451642 GCF_000296735.1 Chrysochloris asiatica | reverse complement strand
TATATATATATATATAGAGAGAGAGAGAGAGATTGAGAGAGAGTTTGAAACCAGGATTTGTTGTTATTAAGTGCCATTCAGTTGGTTCTGACTTGCAGCAATCCTGTATAGGATTTCTGAGAAGCAACTGATGATTTTGAACTGTGCCACAACAGGACTTCTGAAACCAGGGTCCATGATGGTTAATTATAGCAGTGTAAAGAACACATAGTAAGTAAATGAAATTCAGTGTAAAATGTTTGGAGAAAAGTTTTCAGAGTCATATTAATCTGGCAAAATGGTACAAGAAATGTTTGGCTGGAGAACAATTAGGAAAAAAAGAAGGTGAATTAAGAGAGAATGGATTTCAGGCCAATGTGTTCCCTATCGTTTTTGGTCATCTTTCTAGTTGTATGTCACAGACTCAGCTATATTCATTATAAGCAAGAGAGACTTATGAAAGAAATGATACTAGCTCAAAGACTTTCTGGAAGGGCCACAGGTCTGGGAATGAAGTCTGCAAGGCCAGAAACAGTGAAACCAACCATAGGACAGCTCTAGTCAAACCACCACCTGCCGTAGTTGTCAATAAACAGTGATGCCAAGACTTCTGTCAAGCTGCTCCAGAAGATCCAGATAATATTGTACAACATGTTCCAGAAGAATAATCTCCTAGAATTGGGACCAGTAAACATTTCTGCAAGGAATCAACTAGTAAATATTTAAGGCTTCAAGGACCACATGCATTTCAAATTTTTCTTTATCATTTTTTGGTTTTGTTCTTATTAAGTGTAGTTGAGTCAGTTCCGACTCACAATTACCCTGTATAGGATTTCTGAGGATTGGCTGGTAGATTTGAACTGCTGACCTTGAGGTTAGCAGTCCAGTGCTTATCCTACATTGCTAGTTTGCTGGCCAGGCCAGTTTCATGACATATCCTAGCATATGACTTGTGCTTTACATTACTTCTTTTAGTATTCAACGGGAATGTGGATGAATATATCTAACTAGTGGGATACAGGTTACAGCATTTGCCCCATCTGCAACAGATTCCATGAAACTTGAATTCATTTTGTGGATTAGCTGGTTTGATTTAGTCTTAGTTTTGTTCAATGTTGCCTTGGGAAGACTTGTTTGTTGTCATTCATTCAATTCTGACTCATGGAAATTCCATATATACAGAGTAGAAAGGTTCTATAAGCTTTTCAAGACTGTAACCTATTAGAAAAAGATCACCACACCTGTCTTCCAAGGCACCTCTGGGTGAGTTTAATGTGCCAGCATTTCAACTAGTAGTCCTGCATTTAACCACCCATGGACTCCTAGTCTTAGGAACACATGAGAAATAGAGAAATCATCAAAATGCTATATAATTATTCCAAAGATATTGGGGAAATAACATATTTGTACTACACTATCTAAACAGAGTCCTGTTGTGGCTCTGTGGGTTAATGTGCCAGACTGTAAAGCTGTTTGAACTGCAAGGTGGGTGGTTCAAGCTCACCAGCTGCTCCTTGGAAACCCTATACAGGGTTGCTATGGGTCAGAATTGATTTGATGGCACTTAACAACAACAACAATCTAAACTGCAGCTATTTAAACATAGATGAATATATCAAGATAAATTAAGATTTCTGAAATTAGACTTATATTATACTATATCAGAACCACTAAGAATATGCTCAGGATGTTCAAGCTTGCAGTTCAAAGCAACCTTGCAGTCCAGCGCATTAACCCATAGCACCACACTAGGATAAGATCAGTCCCTTGTCTGATATGTTAATAAAAAAAAAATTTCTTTCCATTTTTGTCTTTCATTGTTTGTGTGTTTTTCATTATGTTAGACAGGATATTTATGCCATGTATTAGAACCCCTAAGTTTGTCCCTATTTTTTCATTGAGCTTTATAATACTAGGTTTTACAGTTAGATCTTTAATACAAGTTGAGTTTGTTTTTGTATATGGTGGAGATATGAGTCTTGTTTCATTCTTTGGAAAATATATTCCAAGTTTTGTCAGCACCATTTGTTGAAAAGACTATTTCAGCACCACTGGGAAGAATGAGGTTTTCTTTTCCTTTAAAGACTTGCAACCTCGAAACCTCTATATGCAATCACAGAGTTGGAATCAACTCAGTGTTATATGACCACCACCATAACCATATGGCATAAAAGATCCTTAGAGATTTCAGATAATCTAGTAAGTGTAATCTTGGTAACTCCTTATAAAAATAAAATAATATTTTAAATTTGTCTGAATTGTAGTTTAACTTTGGGGCTTTAAAAAGTCCACAAATTCCATTATCTTTTAATTCCACAGAACAGTCTTTACCAGCATCAAAAACTGACCAAGTGCATGTCATGATGGAGCAAAAATTCCTTAGTGTAACTTTCCTGACTTTTTTCTCAACAAAACAATTTTCTTAAAACTTCTTCCTAATAAATTCCTGTGATCTTTTTGCGTCATTTGAGAAAGTCTATCAAGATTACTTATTTGGAATTCTCAAAAAAAAAAAAAAAGGTCACTACATCCTTGTGCTGTTGGTTAATGTGTGGGACTGAAAAATTGGTAGTTCAAGCTCACCAGTTGTTCCTTGGAAACCCTATACATGGACACTATGGGTTGCAATCAACTCGATGACATTTAACAACAAATAATACTTCTGAGCTCACCTCTTGGCCTTGAATTTCATTGGCCTAGCAGAGTCCCTTGAAGGTCACTGTTCTGATTGGACCTGATTATTGAAGGTACCTTAAAAAGACTAAGACTGAGGGAATTTGTCTGTAGCCAGTTTTGAATAAACCCAAGCATGTATGAACTCGAGCCCTAGTAGCTAGTTATAATAATTTTGACATGTATATGACAGGACTTCAAAAAGTTCATGGGGAAATGGAATTCGGAGATAATGACAAATTTACAGTAACTATTTGAAACCTATATACAGAAAGCTTTCTCTTTCTCCTGTGAAGAGACTGATGGATTTGAACTGTTGACCTTGTGGTTAGCAGCCTAATTCAAAACCCACTACACCACCAGGACACCTATATATAATATGCCCTGTTTTCTAAGGTACAGTCCATGAGGAATCCACCAAATTAAAATGGAAGTACTATTAAATGTCATTAAGATGTATAATTTTAATAATAGCCTTATTTACTATTTGCATAATAAGAAAAACAGCAATATTAATCATGCTAGCAATTTGGTGAGAGATTGCTGTTCTTCCTGAGCCTTCAAATTGTACTTACCTGCCAAATAAAATAGTAAAAACTTGGTTCCTAACACCAATATGAAAAAATAGATTCTTGAACATCACAAGTCATCATTTCCTAAGTAGCTGTTAACATTATTTTCATCAAATGACAACTCAAGGCTGCAATAACTTAACAATTTTCAAACTTTATCCTTACACTCACTCAATTGATCTCTTTATTAGTTTCAAGTAGTTTCATGGTCATCATATTTTTTCTCAAATGATCTAGACAAGCGAAACACCAGTATTTTAAATCATTTATCACTTTTATTAAAAAATCATTTGCAACGGTACATCCAAGTGTTTATTTGTTTAAAATTATATGGTCTTTACTAGTGTAAACATAATACATACACAATGAAGCATATACAGAAATATTAAAGAGACAAATTGAATATACATTAAGATTTTACACACATTTGATTCTGACTCACAGTACCCAATATGTGTAAGTATAGAACTGTGCTCCATAGTTTTTGTTTGTTTGCTTGTTCTTTTTTAAGTTTTTATTGTGAACCGAGTGATAATTTACATGGGAGAACACTGGCTTTACACTATCGTTTCCTTGCAATGATTACAATCTCCTCCGTGCATCATCATTCAACAGTATTTGTTTCCATTCCCTCTGGTTTTTTTTTGTTTTTTGTTTTTTTTTTTTGAGGGGGTGGGGGATGTACACAAACACACTCAGGAATATATAAAAATTTAAACAACCAAAGGGCACATTCTGCAAGCCTGCCTCCTGGCCATCAGCACCCAGTCCCTCTCTTTCCATGAGTCCAGAGTCCTCAGCTGCTTCCTCTCTCAATGTCCTCATCTCTGCCTCCATCTCTGGTATGACTGTTTCTCTGTATAAGGTCCTGCACTTCACATGTGCTATGATCCCTTGATGATCTCAGCGTCCTCTGTTTATATACTGTAAGATTAACTACTTCCTCATTTTTGTTACAAAACTTCTACCTTTACAATTGTGACAGTCACAATTAATCATGATAACAATTACTCATTTTTGAATCATATGAATCTTGTCCTCATCTCTTTTCACCAGACCTGTCCGGACAAGATGAAAACTATTTAGTGGGGACTCTACCTATCCCCAACAGTTTTAAACCAAAATTCTCTTGAAAACTGGTAAGCCACTCATTTCATGCCTTTATTGCCCCCTCATTTTAGGTAGCCAATATCTAAGTTGCCTATCCCTATTTACCCTGTATACAGAGGGACAGAATTGATACTTGATATGAAGATTCCTTCTCTCGCAGTTGGTATTTTGAGCTACTACATCCATAAATATAGGTCAAGTTCATAAAATTGTAGCAATTTACACTCATTTCCTTTCTCAAAAGTTATTATATTTTATCTTCCTCAAGTTGAGTTCTGATTATCAAACCATGGAGGCTAGGTCAAATAGGTACTATCTGCAAGTTTGGGCATTCTTGTGTGTCTCCCCTCACTTCACATCAGCTGGGTGCTTCACTCTCAGCTCTAGCTTTCTGTGGTTCTGTCCTCATCTATGGACTCAAGAGTCCTCAGGACTCACCACACCACAGACCAGCCAGCCCTTCCTCTTCTCTCTCTCATCTCCAGGTTAACGTGAGTCTATGGAACGTGGTTGAACTCAGCCCATTTTTTCATTACTGTCTTTCCTCATCTTCCACTCACCAGTAGACCAATGTGGTTGCCAACAAGCTTACATACCTGCTCATATATTCCCTTTGAATTTCAGTCTTGGAGGAGGGTTTGACCTGAAGGAACTTGATAGCTTGCCTTGATGGCTCCCTGGTGAACAATTTGCTTGTTCTGGTAGTAGCCAGTCATACTGCCATTTTTGTTTTAGATTTTTCCCTACTGATATTTCTTTGAAGATGTATCTTCTGTTCTTCTAGCTGTTCCAGGATGATCTGCTTGTCCTGTCTAGTGGGAATGTACCATCTCAGAAGGTTCTGGATGGGGCCCAGGATTCCACCTAAGGTCCTCTATATATATTGCAAAGACTCCACAAGAAGCATATTTCACTGGGCAAATTCTAGAACTCCTGTTAGGTATTCCAATCAGTTATAGGTTAAAGACAGGCTTACAAGCTTTCTGTAATTATGTTTCCCTACATTCCTTTCAATCCTACTCAAGTGCCTATTTTACAATAGTAAGCAAGGGAAACCAATATTCACAAGACAGTCAAGCATTTTAGTATTATTTCCCCTCGTCAAGCTATGCCTAGATCCGTATATCACAGAGCCCTGTTGTTCCAAGTTTGAGCAAGCATCACTATTTACCTCTGTCCCACTAGGCCATGCAAACCTGTCTCAGTGTTCCCCTGTCTATACACCATCCCTTTCCCCTCTTGTGTATTGTATTTCCATCCCTTTCCCCTCTTGTGTACTGCCCTTCCCAACACCTAAAATATGATGTGTCTACCCACTACTCTTGTTCTATCATTGCTTCCCTCCACCCACCAACCCCCTACCCCCATGAGTAGCCAACAAATATTTTTTCCCCCTTTTATTATGGGTATGCTTTATTAAGCTTTTACAATAATGGTCATATGCAATATTTATCCTTTTGTGACTGACTAATTTCACTCAGTATAATGTCCATATGTGGTGCCTTACAGCTTCTTTCCTGGTGCCTTGTTCTTTGCCAATTCTTTCAATGCACTTTGGACTTCCT
>NW_006408527.1:37437932-37443624 GCF_000296735.1 Chrysochloris asiatica | reverse complement strand
AATAGATCTGTTTTGGAAGAAGTGCAGCCAGAGTGCTCCTTGGAGGCCAAGATGGCTAGGCTTCATCTCTCATACTTTGGACACATTGTCTAGAGAGAACAGTCGCTGGAGAAGGATGTCATGCTGGGTAAGGTGGAGGGTCAGAGAAAAAGAGGAAGACCCCCAACGAGACGGATCAGCCAGGTAGCATCATTGATGGCATCAAGTGTGGCAGCCATGGTGGGGTTGGCCTAGGATCAGACATTGTTTTGTTCTGCTGTGCATGGGGTCGCTATGAATTGGTTCTGACTCAATGAATGGCACCTGACAACAACAACAACAGCTTCCTTGTTATTCTTTAAGGTAGCATAAATTTCCATTGTGTGTATGTATCAAAGTCTGTTTATCCAATTTTCCATTGATGGACACTTAACTTGTCTCCATCTTTTTGCTATTGTTAATAGTGCTGCTATGAACATTGTTGTGCATAGATCTGCTCATGTTATAGCTCGTATTTCCTGTGTATATATATCAAATAGAGGGATTGCTGGATCATAGGATATTTCCATTTCCAACTTTCTGAGGAAGTGCCAGCGTGGTTTTCCAGAGCGGTTAGACCATTTCACATTCCCACCTGTAATGTAGGAGGGTCCCAGTGTCTCCACATCCTCGCCAGCATTTATTATCCTCTGCTTCTTTGAACTTTGCTGTTATTGTCTGTGTGAGATTGTTTTGATTTGCATCTATCTATTCGGACATATTGTCAGGAGGGATCAGTCGTTGTAGAAGGATATCATGTTTGGTAAGGTGGAGGGTCATAGAAAAAGAGAAAGACCCCAATGAGTTGTACTGGCCAAGAGGCAGCATCGATGGACTCAAGCGTGGCAACAGTAGTGAGGTTGGCCCAGGATCGGGCGGTATTTTGTTCTGATGTGCATAAGTCATTATGAGTTGGTATTGAATTGATGGCACCTAACAACAACAACAACAATGGCTAATGATCATGAACACTTCTTTATATGTTTATTGGCTGCCCGAATGCTTTCCTTGGTGAAGGACATAAAGTTTGTTCATGTCCTGTGCTCAGTTTTTAATTGGCTTATTTGTCTTTTTCTTGTAGAGGTGTTTTAGTTTCCTATAGATGTTAGAAATTATTCCCTTGTCTGATATGTCATTGTAGAACATATTTTCCTATTCTATGGGCTCCCTTTTTACTGTCTTGGTGAAATATTTTGCTGCACATAAGTTTCTAATTTTTAGACCATAATCATCTATTGTGTCTTCTTTTGTTTGTGTAATTTTCACAGTGGTAGTCTGTGTGTGCCCTGTATTGTTGTTGTTGTTGTTGTTATGTGCCGTGGAGTCAGTTCTGACTCATAGCGACCCTGTACAGGGTTTTCAAGGCTGTAAATCTTTACAGGAGCAGAAAGCCTCATCTTTCTCTCACAGAACAGCTGGTAGTTTTGAACTGCTGACCTTGTGGCTTGCAGCCTGATTTGTAACCACTATGCTACCAGGGCTCCTTGTGCCCTGTATTAGAGATCTTAAATTTGTCCCTATTTTTTCATTGGTGATCTTTAAAATTCTGGGATTCACATTGCGGTCTTTAATCCATGTTTAGTTGGTTTGTGTATATGGTGTGGGATAAAGATCTTGTTTCAATCTTTTGAATATTGATTTCCAGTTCTGCCAACACCATCTGTTAAAGATACTATGTCTTCCCCACTCAATATACTTTGGCTCTTTATCAAAGATCTGTTAGCTGTATGTAGATGGGTTAATTTCTGGATTCTTGATTCTGTTCCATTGATCTATGTATCTTTCATTGTACCAGTACCAGGCTGTTTTGACCACTGTAGCCATGTAGTAAATTTTGAAATCAGGGAGTGAAAGGCTTCTAACTTGGTTCTTCTTCTTATGCAGTGCTTTGCTTATCCTGGCTCTCTTTCCTTTCCATATAAAGTTTGTGATAGTTTTTTTCCACCTCTCTAGAGAATGTCATTGAAATACGGATTGGGATTGTGCTATATGTGTAGATTGCTTTGGGCAGTATTGACATTTTCACAATGTTGTCTTCCTATCCAGGAGCATGGCAAATTCTTCCATTTTTGTAAAACCCTTTTGGTTTCTTGTAGTAGTGTTCTACAGTTTTCTTTGTGAAGGTTCTTCATTTCTCTGGTTACATTTATTCCTAAATATTTCATCCTTTGAGTGGCTATGGTAAATTGTACTGCTCTCTGAATTTCCTTTTTAGCACTGTCATGTATTGAGGAATCCAATTCATTTTTGTATGCTGTATTTTTGGATTCCTCTGTAAAAAATCTAATTATTTCCTCACAAGAAAATAATGTGATTCCTTTACTACACAATGAGTATGAAATGAATTATATTAGTAAATAAGGAGTCCACTTGCTTCTACCAAAGAAACCCATTACCACCAAGTAATCTCCGGGAACAGGCCACCTCATTTTTCTACCACAGAGATACTGGTTATTGAATTACCAGCTTTGGATTGCAGTCCAGAGTATTTTGAGGAGCTCAAAGTCTAATGAGGGAGAACTACTTTCTACTTCCTCTTGCCATTTCTCTCAATCTTTCCAATAGACATTTTTGTTGTTGCTGTTGTTCTTGTTACTCTCTGCATGATATATGTAGGCATGCATTTTCCATATTCATGTCAATTAATTTATTATATTTTCTGTCACCAAATTCTTAGGATTTTAGACAGGTTTTATATAGGAGAGTAATTTTGGGCATAGCATTTATTCTAAATACATATGTACACGATGTTTGTGTTTGTGTACGTACGATGTAAATCACTATGTTGCTATTAAAAGCATCGAGATGGTTCTGATTCATAGTGACCTCTATAGGGTTTCCAGGGAGTGACCGGTGAGACTTTCTACTCCCATAAAGATTTATAGCTCTGGACAGCACATAGTAATTCTCTAGTCTGTGACTTTGGTCCCCGGGCCAACAAATTAGCCCCATTTGGAAACTGGCTACAAATGCAAATTCTTACCCTCCCTCAAACCTCCAAATAGGGCCTTGAAAGGATTCATTCTAGTGTGACCCCTTATTGAGAACATGCATTTTCATCCCAGAGATACTATATCAGAATCTACATTTTAATAAACTTCTCAGGTGATTCTTCTAGATCTCCGATGATTCTTAAGCCCTTTGTTCTTGTTGTAAAGAGCTGTCAAGTTAGTTCTGACTCATAGCAACCCTGTACAGGGGTTAGTAGGAACTTAGAGTGGGTTTGAACCACTTACCTTGCAGTTCCAATTCAGTACTTATACCAAAGTGCCTCACCAGGATTCCTAAGTACAACACCAGCCCTTTTGGTTGTTAAGTAAGTGCCTGTCATCGAATCAATTCTAACTTATAGCAACCCTGTATAGGGTTTCCAGATAGCTGTTGGTGGGTTTGAACCGCTGATCTGTGGTTCACAGTCCAGTGCTGATCTGATTGTGCCATGCCAAGAGTCCATTTAGTATTATGTAAAAAAAAAAAAAAAAAAATCCCTAATCACAATAAATTCTTCATCACAATCATCTTCACATTTTGCACATACTGCTACTAAATCCCTAAAAAGATTCTAAGATATTCTTGCACTGAATCATTTTCATGTATTCTGAATTAGTTACCTACAAATTCTACTAAAAGACACACTTAGGAATGGATCTCATTTGAACCCAGGAACTGCCTGTATTTAAGTGCTAAGTCTGGAATTAAAATAGAAGAAGTGTGTATGATAATCTGATAAATGACTTTTGTTTTTGAAAATCCCTCTTCACTACACTGAAGATGTTGTAAGTGACTGTTATAGTGTACTGTTCCCTTGCTATCATTTTCAACAGGCGAAAATTCTGGTACTATAAGAGATCTTGTGAAGCAAAATACATTTTTTAGCAACTGAATTATATGTCACATCACTTGTTTGCCTAATGAGAAACAGGTGGCTCATTTTCAGTTGCTACCATTTATTCTTTTGACATAAACTTGTTTTCCTTACTTTTTCATGGCTCTTTAATTTGCTTGTTATATCATTACTCTATCTGAAGGTATAACTAGAAATTTCAAGAACGGTTGGTGTGTATTATCTTCTACATCTGTAATAAACTGTGCTCAGTGCCACAGAGGAGTTCAGAAGAAATGGAAATGAGTAGATAAAGTAAGAAAATAAATTTATAAGATAAATACCAAGGTAAATCTTGTACAGAGAAAACGAATTGCTCATATTTTAATCTGAAAATTAGAAAAATAATGTAATTTAGAATGAAATCTCAGTACAATTGATCACAACCAAATTGATATGAATAGTACTGTAAGATAAGCTCTAGACTGCTAACAGACAGTTCAAACCCACCAGCTGCTCCTTAGAAATACTGTAAAGTGTCGCTATGAGTTGGAACCAACTCAACAGTACTAAACAGCAACAAACAACAACATGATGCTAAGTAACTTTTACAAATTCATTTAGGAAATTTAAGAAACTCATAAAAATAAATCAAAGCAAAAAAAAAAATATATATATATATATTACTTTACAATGAATAATTCACTAGCAATCTCAGGGCAAATTTTATTTCAGTATATGCGATATGACCATCAATAAATCCATCAAGAAATACTTCAAAAAGAATGATAAAAAGTAAAGCATACTTACTGCATAAATTGTTTTAATTATCATAATAATATGGCAACCAAATTAAGATAGGGCAGGAAGTCATATGGTTTACACTGAAATAAATGTTTGATTAATTTCTTTCATTTCATTTAACAGGCTTTTATGTTCTTTGACCACCATTCCTCTATCAGTTTGCCATACTGTGGTGGCTTACATGTAGATGTGATTCTGGAAGCTATGCCACCAGTATTTTAAATACCAGCAGTGTCATCCATGGTTGACAGATTTCAGATGAGCTTCCAGACTAAGACAGACTAGGAAGAAGGATAGATGGACTACTTTCAAATATGTAGTCACAGAAAACCTTGTAAATAGCAGTGGAACACTGTCAGATAGCACCAGGATATTGAATATTGACACACAATATATAGAACCAGAATATTGTCAGATATGGTGTTGTAAAATAAGCCTCTCAGGTAGGAAGGCATTGGGAATGTGACTGGGGAAGAGCTGCCTCCTAAAGCAGAGTTGACACGAATGGAGAAAAACCTTTCAAACCTTCATTTGCTGATGTGGCATAACTCAAAATGAAGAAAACATCTCTAAACACCTATTAGTAATCAGAACATGGAATGTACGAAGTATGAAACTAAGAAAATTGGAAATTGTGAAACATAAAATGGAGTGCATAAACATCAATATCCTAGGAATCAGTGAGCTGAAATGGACTGGTATAGACCATTGGGAATCTGACAATCTCATAGATTACTATGCTAGGAATGAGAAATTGAAGAGGAATGAGGAGCATTAATCATCACAAAGAACTTTCTAAGATATGTCTTAAATTACAACGCTGTCTATGATAGGATATTATCCATATGCCTACATGGAAGAACAATTAATACAACTATTATTCAAATTTATGCAGCAACCACTAAAGTCAGTAATGATAACCTTTAATAATTCTACCAAATTCTTCAGTCTGAAATTGATCAAACGTAAAATCAAAATGTGTTCATAATCATTGGTGATTGGAATGCCAAGGTTGGAAACAAAGAGGAAAGACCAGTCATTGAAAAA
>NW_006408527.1:37429822-37436221 GCF_000296735.1 Chrysochloris asiatica | reverse complement strand
AAAAAAATTCAAGCCTCAACTTTCAACATTAAAGGATTCTATGGGCAAAATATTGAATGATGTAGGAAGTATCAAAAGAAGATGGAAAGAATACACAGAGTCACTGTACCAAAAAACCAAACCAAACAAAAACTGGTCTTCCTTATTCACTAGCCAACTTACACATGCATATTGAAAATGCATGGCTTGCATCAGGCACACTTTAGTACCCTACCTGTTCTTTGCTCTTGAACACTTTAAAGAGGTCTTATACAGCAGATTTGCCTAATGAGATACATTGTCTGATTTCTTGACTGCTGCTTCCATGAGCATTCATGGTGGATTCAAGCAAAATAGTGTTTTTGACAATTTCAATATTTTCTCTATTTATCTTGATGTTATTTATTGGTCCAGTGGTGAGGATATTTGTTTTCTTTACGTTAAGGGGCAACCTATACAGAAAGCTGTGGTTTTTCATCTTCATGTATAAATATTTTACATCTTCTTCACTTTCAGCAAGCAAGGTTGTATCATCTACATATCTCAGGTTGTAAATGAGACTTTCTCTAATCCCAATGCCATATTCTTCTTCAGATAATCCAGTTTCTCGGATTATTTGTTCAGCATGCAGATTGAATAAGTATGGTGCAAGAATACAATCTTGGCACACAACTTTCCTGATTTTAAACCATTTTGTGTACTCTTGTTCTGTTGGAATGACTGCCTTTTGGTCAAAGTACAGGTTCTTCATGAGCATGATTAAGTGTTCTGGCACATTGATTCTCTGCAATGTTGTCCATAGCTTGTCATTTTACATACAGTAGAAAGCTTTTGCATAGTCAATAAAACACAGGAGAACATTTGTCTGATATTTTCTGCTTTCTAATGTCAGCAATGTTATACCACTTTATTTGTCTTCATCTGAGTATGCTTTGAAATTCTGGCAATTCATAACAATGTATTTTTTTTTTAAGTTTTTATTGTGAATTGAGTAATCATTTACATGGGAGAACATCATTTTTACACTCATTCTATAGTATTTCACTTTATTGTAATGATTACAATCCCCTCTGTGCATCACCATTCAACAGTAGATGCCTCTATTCCCTCTGTTTTTGTTGTTGTTGTTGTTTCTGGATGTACACCAAAACACTCAGGAATATACAATCATCCAAATAACCAAAGGGCACACTCTTCAAGCCTGCCTCCTGGCTGCAAGCACACAGTCTCATCCCTTCCATGAGTCTAGAGTCCTCGGCTGCTCCATCTCTCCACGTCATCATTTCTGCCTCCATCCCTGGTGCTGCTGCTTCTTTGAATAGGGTCCCACATTCCACTCCTACTCTTCTCCTTTGATGGTTCTAGGGTCCTTTGTTCCTGGAATAAAAGATTAACTAATCCCCCCTTTTTGCTACAAAACCTCTATCTTTACAGTTGTGACAATAGCGATTAGTCATGATAATGGTTACTCACTGTTGAATCCTAAATCAATATATTTGCAGCTACTTTTGAATTATCTTTAGCAAAATTTTACTTGCATGTGATATTAATGATATTCTCCAACTGTTTCTGCATTCCATTGTGTCACCAGTTTTTGGAATGGGTACAAATAAGAATCTCTTGCAATCACTTGGCCAACTAGTTGTCTTCCAGGTTTCTTTGCATAGGTGAGTACCTCCAGTGCTACATTAGTTTGTTGAATTATTTCAGTTTGTATCCCATCAATTCCCAGAATCTTGTTCTTTGCCAATACCTTTAATATTCCTTGGACTTCTTCCTTCAGTACCATTGACTCTTGATCATATTTTGTTGTTGTTAAGTGATGTTGAGTCAGTTCCGACTCATAGAGACCCTGTGTAGGCTTTCCAGGGAGTGGCTGGTGAGCTTGGACCACAGAACTTGTAGTTCAAGCTGACTTTGTAGGTCTTTCATTAATCCACCACGACTTCATCATATAGTACCTCTTTAAATGGTTTATCATTGACCATTTCTGTTTGTTACTGTGACTTTGTATATTCCTTCCGTCTTCTTTTGATGCTTTCTGCATCATTCAATATTTTGCTCAAAGATTGGGTTGCTAGGTCTGGGCAATTTAGATATTTGCTATAAAAAATGGGGGGTTATAAAGGTATGAAATATCTGTCTTACATTTCATGAATGAGGGGACAAGCAAGAATCCCCACTGACTCGTTTTCCTCTTTCTAGATGAGTCTGGTAAAAGTAGGTCGGGAGATGATGCTGATAGGATTTTATGATATCAATATGAGTAACTGTTAGTAGGATTAATTGTGATTGTCATAACTAACTGTAGCACATGTGTACCTTAATGGAGGGAGTAGTTAACCTTTGATTTCATGAACAGACGAAACAAGGATCATTGTGAAGGAAGAACATGAGTGAAGCGGGTAATCCCTGCCTGGAAAAGCAGCAACAGAAGAGGCAATGGCATGGAACAACAGAGCAGCTGAATCTCTAGGACTATAAACTGATCAATGCTTGCAGAATGTGCCATTTGAACATTTAAATAAATATATGTTTTTTGGTGTTTTTTTTTGTATGTGTGCAGCAATTATTTTTCTTTGGTCGTTTGTGACATGTAAAATGTTAATGGGACCTGTGTGGTTTCAGTTGTACACATTTTAGTAATATCATGTTAGTCACAAGTATAATTTAAATTTTTTCTTCAGCGATTATTCATATAGTTTATAAGTATCAAGTTGACAAAGTTGGACTCTAATAGGTTAGACTAGGCCAGGTTACCCATGGTTTAGCTGGTAAGATTCTTTATTCCTTTGGTGACAAAATCTAATTCAGGCATAATTAACTGTATGATGAGTGGACATGAGCAGCCAATCAATTGCAGGGATACTTTCTTGGGGGTGTGGCCTGTCCCAGCATAATGGACATGCAGGGAATGCTCTCTCTCTTTCTCTTCCATTGGAGACCTGGGACTCTAAAAGTATAAGCAATTTCCTTGATAACTTGATAATAAATCTCTCTCTCTATCTATATCTATATATCTATATGCATATCTAGCTATATCTATATCTATAGATCTATATATATCTAGATATATATATAGAGAGAGTTGGTAACCATTGAGTTTTTAGGGGAAAAAATTAAGGTACAGCTAATAGAGTTAACTGGTAAATTGAATATGAACAGTACAAAAATCTTAATGAAAAGATTTTCACAAAGAATTTTTAGGTTGAACATCATACAGGAGTAGCCCATTTTGCAGAAATCTAAATCAGGAGTTACAGTGATTAATTTTAAGTGTCAATTTGATTAGGGCATGATGCTCAGCATTATGGAACTTTTCTCAATTTTATGAATAGAGCGTATCCTTGTGAGTATGGTCTGCATCCAGTATATTTGGACATTACAACACAATTTGCTTGCTCTCTATTTTGCATCTGACTTGTCTTTCTCTGACCTCTGGCTCTTGGGACATGAGACACCAACCTGCTACCTGGCTTGTAGATTTTGGGATTTGACATCTTCTGCAACCCTATGAAGCTTTCTGACCAACCTCCTTATTTTGGGTTCCTCAGTCCTGCAACCACATCAGTCATGAAAAGCCTCCAACTGACAACTGAGACCAGTGGGACTTGCTAGCTTCCACCATTTTGTGAGCCATTTCCTTCCAACAAGTCTGTCTATATATACAAATGAAGGAGCATATTGGATTAGTAGCTGGACTTCTAACCTCAAGGTGTGAATCTACCAGTCACACTGAGGAAAAAGATGAGGCTTTCTGCTCCAGTAAAGATTTACAGCCTTGGAAACTCTATACATGGTTACTATGAGTTGAACTGACTTGAATGCACACACCCATCACCACAACCATATATGTGAGGGACTTCAGACAGTTTGGAAAAATAGAAGGAAAAGAGAATGGAATTATTCCATGAAATTTTTGAAGCCTTCTTATATTTATATATACTCATCAATGAATTTGCTCCTCTAGAGAACCCAGCCTAAGATACCCTGAGTATAGATTGCTAGTGTGAGAAAGCTGGGTATGGGCTAATTAATATGGAGGCAACCTATGTGATTGGAGTCCTGGGCCACAAGCTTGGTTTGAACTACAAGGTCAGTGGTTCAAATTCACCAGCTGTTCCTTGGAAGCCCTATACTGGGTCGCTAGGAGTTGGAATTGACTTGATAGTACTTAACAACAACAATAATCTGATTGATTAAATTTCTCATGTTGAATCATAGTTGGAAGCAGGGACGAAACTTAAAGAAACGTATTTATTAATTAAACATTCACCATTTGGGACCTACAGTTACAAAGGCTGTGTTTTGACTTCCTGCACTGATTGCTACAGAGAGTAGATTGATTTCCATGCTACTTGCTACAGGTTTTGCTTCAAACTTCCATTTTATACATAATCTGGTTATTGTTTATATACTTAATCCCTCACAGGTAAAGAACTAAAACAACAACAATGTAAAGACATAAAGTAAGCACTAGAACCAAACTCAATTATGATGCAAATTTTGGAATTATAAAAAACAAAAAATACCTATGATTCACATGTTAAGGTCTCTAATGAGGACAGGAGAAATCATACATGAAAACAATATATAATGTAAGACAAGAGCTGGAAATTGTAATAAATAATGAATGCTAGAAGTAGAAAGACACTGCAAAGATCAAAAAGAATGTCATTGATGGTCTCAGTAGAAAAAAAAATCGAGATTGAAAATAGTTACAACTTTCTAAACTGAAATAAAGAGAAAAACATGAATAAACAACAAAAATGAAAGCAATACAATGAAAAAACAACAGCACCAGAGCAATCTGGTCCTGAGGCAAATTTTCAGAGTGTAATGTAAATGTAGTTTTTAAAACCAAGTAAAAGAAAGAATACAATAGAAGAAATATTTGAAGTCTTATGAGCTGAGTATTTTGCAAAATATTGACAAACACCAAATCACAAATTTAGGAACTACAGGAATACCAAGAAGAATCATAAAAATCTGCATGCAGATATATCATATGCTAATGGAAAAAGGAAAAAGGAGCTCTGGTAGCGTAGTGGTTACGAATCGGGCTGCGAACCTTAAGGTCAGCAGTTGGAAACTACCAGCCGCTCCGCGGGAGAAAGATGAGGCTTTCTACTCCCGTAAGGATTTACACCCTCGGAAACCCTGTACAGGGTCGCTATGGGTCGGAACCGAATCGTCGGCACTTAACAACAACAACAACAATGGAAAAAAAAAAAAAAAACAGATCAAAACAAAGACAAAGAGAAATTTTGAAAGAAACCAAAGGAAAGTAACATCTAATCTTTAATGGAATAGAGTAAGCTTTTCATCAAAATTCTCTCCAGAAACCATGAAAACACAAACAAAATGGGCAGAAATACTTAAAATGTTTAAACAGAACAAAACAAAAACAATGCTCAATTTTATATCCAGAAATTGCATACTTTCAAAGTAAGGAGAAGTAATGGCTTTCAAAAACCAAAGAAGCAGACAAACAAACCTGAATTTATTGCCCTGAACTCTCCAACAATACAAGCCAAAATATGTTCTTCCAAAGAAAATAATTATATTGGTTAGAAACCTGAATCAATATAAAGATAAGCAGAGCATCAGTGAGGTAATAAATAAAGATACATTAAGCATTTCCCCCTTATTTTTAATATATTTAAAAGACAACTACTTAATAATAAAATAATATTAGATTATTATACTCTATGAATGCCATGAAGGATAAATCCACTCATAGCTATCAAGTTGATACCAACTCATATTGATTGTATATATCACAATTGAACTTCTCCCTAGGGCTTTGGAAACCATAAATCTTTATGGAAACAGGTAGTCTCATCTTTCTCCCATAGAGATGCTAGTGGGACTGAACTACTTATCTTGGGGTTAACAGGTCAGCACTTAACCTAGTGCATCTTGCCATTAGGAAAAAAAAAAAAACAGACAACACTGTCTAGAGCCTATGTGGAATCATAGCAATCCGACGCAGGGTTTCTAAGGCAAGAAATCTTTATGGATTCAGCATTCTGCCTCATCTTTCTCCCCACAGAGCAACTGGTGGGTTTGAACTGCCAACCCTGTGGGTAGCAACCCAATGCCTAACCCACAGTACCACTAGGGCTCTTTAACCTATAAGGATGTTGTTGTTGTAGTTTTCAAATGCCATGGAGTCTGTTGGTGGGTTGAACCACTGACTTTGTGGTTAGCAATCCAGTGTTTATCCTACAGTGCCACACCAGAACGCCAACCATTTGGGATGGTGTTGTTGTTAAGCGCTGTCAAGTCGGTTCCAACACACAGCTATCCTCTATAGGGTTTCCAAGGAGCAGTTGGTAGGTTTGAACTGCCAACCTGTGGTCCACAGTCCAGTGCTAATCCTAAAACGCCACACCAGGAGTCCACATTAGGGTTGTT
>NW_006408527.1:37426168-37427121 GCF_000296735.1 Chrysochloris asiatica | reverse complement strand
TTAATTTTATTTTTTACATAAGCACTGTAATAAGGTGTTCAAAATTGTAAATAAGTTCACAAATATGTTTAAATCTACAATTTGATCAAAATGATGTATGTATAGATATAAAATAGTTTATAATTTCAAGCTTACCAGCTGCTTCTCAGAAACCCTATACAGGGTAGTGATGAGTCAGAACAGACTCATGGCACTTAACAGCAATAGTACTAGCATTCAATATTTATTACATTATCCTTGGAGGTTTTTGCTGTTTTTAAAATTATTGTTATAAATAAAGCAATACTGAAATAAAAAGGATTTTCCTAAAAGACATAAAGATGGACATTAGATAAAAATCATTGAAATTTTGAAGGATTTTCTTGTGATTTTAATGTTTCTAGAAACTGAAACACTTACAGGTATGTCATTTAATCATACCTAAATGTTATTTCAACACATACAGTTTAAAAAATATATTTGCATACTTAGAAATATCTTAGACATACTGAAGCCCTGTTTATTTCAGATAAAAAATGAAAACAGTGAAAGATATTTCTAAGATGAAATAGATTTCGAAATAGAATTGTACATAAATGCAATCCCAGAATAGTGTAAATGGTTAAGAACTTGCTTACTAACCAAAAGTTTGACAGTTTGAATTTACTCTGATATGCTTCAGGAGAAATGAAAAACCCTATTGAGTAGAGTTTTACTCTGCTACATATGGGGTCACCAGAAGTCCAAATCAATTCAATGGCAAGTGGATTGTTTGTTGTGTGTATGTGCATGTTGTTGTTAAGTGGTATTGAGTCAGTTCTGACTTAAAGGGACCCTGCTTAGGGTTTCTGAGTCTTTAAAAATCATTGTATGAGCAGAAAGCCTCCGTTTTCTCCTGTTGATCAGCTGACATGCTCGAACCCCAGACTTTCTGGTTAACAGTCTTGTGGTTATCTTATGGAACAATCATGTTC
>NW_006408527.1:37419601-37425318 GCF_000296735.1 Chrysochloris asiatica | reverse complement strand
GAACCGACTCAACGGCACTTAACAACAACAACAACATATATATATATGAACTCCTGGTGTGGTGCTGTAGGATAAGCACTGGAGTTCAAGTTCAGTTAGAACCACAAGTTCAGTGGTCTCTATGGGTCAAAGCCGACTCTACAGCACATAAGTATATGGCTTTAAAACATATATTTACATTCCTACATATTTCAGAATATATGAGATTAGGTAAAAAAATGTTGCTACTAGGGTTCCAAGGAGCACTTGTGGCATGGTTGGTTATGTATTGGGCTGCTAACTGAAAAGTCCAAAGTTTGAAGCTACCAACTCCTCCTTAGAAGAAAAATGAGGCTTTCTGCTCCCATAAAGATTTAGAGTCCCACAGCACACCATCACCACCACTTGGGTTAGAAGGAGTTCCAGCGGCATAGGTTGTTGCACATTGGAGTGCGAATTGCAGGCCAGCAATCCACCAGCTGCTCCACAGAACAAAGAGGCTTCCTGCTCTCTTAAAGATTTAGAGCCTTGACAACCTGTACAGGGTCTCTGTGGGTCACAAACAACTGGGAAGCACACAACCAACCACCACTTTCACTATGGTTCTAGTTCATACATTTGTTGCTGTTGTTAAGTGACATTGAGTCAGTTCTGACTCATAGCCACCCTGTATAGGGTTTCTGAGGAGCAATGGGTGAGCTTGAAGCACCAACCTTGCTATTCAAGCCAACCTTGCAATGCAGCACATTAACCCACAGGGCAACACCAGGTCTCTCACTGTTAGGGGGCTAAAAGTCCAAATTCAGAATGCCAGCTCTTGAGGAAGGCTTTCTTTTTTCTTTGGCTCTGGGAAAGATCCTCGTCTGCTTTCATTACTTGCAGTCCCAATGTTCCTTGGAGATCTCCATTACCATGAAACAATCCTCCCTAAGATTTAGTAGCTTCACACTGCAGGGACCCCAGGTTCAAAGGACACACTCCATTCCTGGCTCTCCTATTATGGTGATAGTAGGTCCTTCTTTCTCTGCTCAAGTCTCTCTCCTTGTATTTCTTATAAGATAAAAGGAGTTGCATGCAACATCTTTGGGAATGTTACAGAAATCAGATCAGGGTAATAGTGTAATTAAGGGTAGTGTCGGCTCTTAACAGCAGTAACAACAACCTCACCCGTACTGTTCTTCTTAGCTTATCACATCAAATTATATCACATGGTATAGCTACATATCAATGGCCAAACCACTGAGATTTCTGGCCTAGGAAAGTTGACACAAAACCTTAACTATCACAACCATCAGTTGATCATATGCAAGCTGAAAAACATCAACACAAATCCATGAGAGCCAAAATATTACCTTGAGTATGCCCCACCTGAATTTAGAGACCATCTCAAGAATAAATGTGATGCATTGAATTCTAATGACCCAAAACCAGAAGAGTTGTGGGATGACATCACGAACGTCATGCATAAAGTCAGAAACAGTATATTTAAAAAACAGGAATGAAAGAAAAGACCAAAGTGGATGCCAGAAGAATCTGTGAAATTTGCTCTTGCTAAATCAACTGGAAGAAATGATGACATAAAAGAACTTAACAGAAAATTTCAAAGGGGAGCTTGAGAATACATAGTAAAGTATGATAATATGAAAATAGTCAGGAACACAAAAGGAAAGAACATGCTCAACATTTCTCAAATTTAAAGAATTGAAGAAAAATTCAAACTTTGGGATGCAATATTGAAGGATTCAAAAAATTCTGAATGACAGAAAAAGCATCAAAAGAGGCTGGAAGGAATATACAGAGGATTTTATCAAAAAGAACTGATCGATATTCAGTCATTCGAAGAGGTACGATATGATCAAGAGCAAATGATATTGAAGGAAGGAGTTCAAGCTGTACTGAAGGCATAAGGGAGAAACAAGATTCCTGAAAAAGATGGAATGCAAATTGAATTGTTTCAACAAACTGATGCAGTTATTGAAGTTGGCCAGTAATCCATGCCAGGAAATTTGGAAGACAGTTATCTGGCCAACCAATTGGAAAGCGTTTACAAACATGCCCTTTACAAACTCAAAAAGATGACCCAACAGAATAGGGACATCATATCATATGCAAATGAAATTTTGCTGAAGATCATTCAAAAATGGTTTCAACAGTACATTGACAGGGAGCTGCCAGAAATTTCAGATGGATCTAAAAGAGAATGTGAAACTTGGAATATCATTATTTACATCAGTGGATCTTTGCTGAAAGCAGAGAATACCACACATAATTTTACTTGTATGTCATTTAATATGCAAAGACATTTGACTATTTGAATCATAACAAACCATGGATAACATTGCAAAGATTGGGTATTCCAGAACAGTTCATTGTAATCGTGAAGAACCTATACATAGACCAAGAGGGAGTTGTTAGAGCAGAATGAAGCAACACTGAAGGACTGAAAATCAGAAAAGTTTGATTTGTCAGGGTTGTATCCTTTCCTTTCAATCTGTATGCTGAGAAAATAATCTAAGATACTGGACTATATGAAGAAGAATGTAGCATCAGGATTGGTGAAGATTCATTAACAACCTACAATATGCAGATGATACAACCTTGATTGTTGCAAGTGAAGAGGACTTAAAATATTTACTGATGAAGATCAAATACCATGGCCTTCAGTATGGACTGATCCTCAATGTAAAGAAAACAAAAATCCTCACAACTGGATCAGTCAATGACATCATGATAAATGGAGAAAAGATTGATATTGTCAAAGATTTCACTTTGTTTGGATCCACAATTAACATTCATGGAAGCAGTAGTGAAGAATTCAACGGCGTATTGCTTTAGGCAAATCTGCTGCAAAAGACCTCTTAAAAATGTTAAAGAGTGAAGATGTCATTTTAACAGTGTTAGCAAGATTTGACTGATTAAATCTTCAGTCCAAAAGATTTGACTAACCAAAAGAGCAACAGAAAACAAAATGTACTTTCTGAGTATTAGTACTGCAGTAACCTGCTAATCGAAAGAAACATCACTGGTTGGAACCCATGAGCCAATCTGTAAGAGAAAGATCAGACTGTTGGCAGCCATAAATCTCCGAAACCCTGTTGAGTGGTTCTCCTCTATCCAATAGGATTGCTATGAGTCAGAATTGATTCTATGGCAGTGGGCTTGGTTTGGTTTGGGTTTAGCTATTGTGTTAGAAAGTTTCCAGTTGTTAATTTACTTTATCAAACTGTGAAATCAATGCAAAAATGTACTAAGTTAAACCAATGTGCATAAAAATGGAATAACTATATTAAGTGTAGTCGATATTAGCCAAGTTTGTATTGTCTATCATATTTTGAGCATCCTTCCAGTTTTTCAACAAATTCTCCTTCGAGTATAATCTTCCTGTAACATATTATACCCACAATGCAAACAGAAAGGTGATTATTTAGCATTGTTGTTGTACTCTGAACTGCTAACATAAGGTCAGCCTTTCAAACCTACCAGCTGCACCTATATTAGGTCACTATGGGTCAGAATTGATTTGACAGCACTTAACAACAGTGTGGTGCCCGCTGTAGGATTATCACTGGATTGCTTGCTGCAAGATAAGTATTGGACCACAAGTTCTGTTTGAACTGAAATGTTGGCAGTTCAATTTCATCAGCGGTTCCTTGAAAATATAGGCACAGAGTACCAAATATTAATGTGAAATTATATATGGAATTGGATGGATTGGTTATATATTAGCCTGTTGTTAATACATATTATGATTATATAACTGATCCATTGTTTTCCATTTATAATTTCACATTACATGCAACTTACATCTAGGGATAAAAACCACTGTATAAGGTTTTAGTATCATATTCAAATGAAAGGCTTACAGTATAAATTTGTTGTTGTTAAGTTCAGTCAAGTCAGTTTCAACTTCTAGTGATATTTTTGTTGTTTTGAACTGTTTGGTTGATTCCCACTCATAATAACATAGAACTACCCAGTTGGCATCCCTGAGGAGACATTGATGCAAAGATCTGAATGACAAGAAAGAAGAATATGCTGATTATAAGTATGGATCCTAAAATCAGAAAACTCTGTTCATTCTCAACTTGTAATGAAAATGCTTATTATTTATTGAGGAATAAGTTAGACATGGAAAGAATTCAGCACATTTCCAGAATAAAGGAAAGTATTAATAAATGTTCATTGAAATAATAATTTAGAATTTATTAAAATTTGATTGGAATTTATAAACAGCAATTTTAAGGCTCAGCACAAAGCATATAGAAGGCATAAAGAATTTGGGACTGAAAATCATCTTTTACATAAACTGGAATCCCTCATTAGAAATAAATCTACATGCTATTGTATTTTGTAGTTAAGTAAGCCTGAACAGGCATTTTAATGTGTTTTCTAATGACTTCAGTGACAATTAGGCTTGTTATTCATTGTTTCTAAAGACCTTTGTGGTACAGGATAATATGAATTGTTTCCTTATTCAGCCAGTTGATAATGACTTCTTTTCCTTTAAAGAATTTCATTTAAAATTTATTTATTGCTTTCTGCTTATAAATAGAAGCATAGACTTGAAATTTATCCAAGAGGATGGAGTATAAGGACCTTTGATTTTCAAGATAATGTCATGGTTCAAATAGCAGGAAAGAAACTGGAAGATGAATTGTGTGTGTATGTGTGTGTTGTATGTATAAGTTATCTCTGGGCAAAATATGATTTACTTGTTTGCTGTTGTTAAGCACCACAGAGTTGGTTCTGAATCATAGCAATCCTGTATAGGGCTTGGTGGCGGTGTGGTTATGTACCATGGAGTCGTTTCTGACTCATAGAGACCCTGTATAGGGTTTATGAGGCTATAAATATTTCTGGAAAAGAGAAAGCCTCATTGTACTCCAGCAAAGTGACTGGTGGGCTCAAACCACAGACCTTGTGATTCTAAATCCTGTGCTTATCCTACAAAATCAGGTATGTGAAGTATACCAAGCAAGTATCAATATAATTACATTCACCCATAACCAAATATCTTTTTGAAAAGTAGGGAAAACTCAGTTACAATCATTCTTATATAAACATAGGAATCCTGATGTGGCTTTGTAGGATAAACACTGGAATGCTAACTGCAAATTTGGCTGTTCAAACCACCAACCATTCCTCAGAAATCCTACAAAGGTTTGCTATGAGTTGGAACCGACATGACAGCTTTTAACAAAACAACAACATGTGGAATTGATTCCATAGAAATAAAAATCACATTAGAGCTTTTGAAACATAATTTTATTTTTTAAGTATAGGAAAACAAGAACAACATACATACATATGTGTGCATATGTTGTTGCTGCTAAGTGCCTTTGAGCCAGTTCTGGCGTATAGCAATCCTCTATAGGGTTTCCAAGGAGCCAAGTTTGAACCACCAAACTTGTAGTTCAAACCAAATGTTGTTGTTGTTGTTAGGAGCCATTGAGTCAGTACTGACTCATAGCGACCCTATGTACAACAGAATGAAACACTGTCCGATCCTGGGCCAACCTCACAAATGTTGCCACACTTGAGCCCATTGATGCTGCCATTTTGTCAGTCTGTCTCACTGGGGGGTCTTCCTCTTTTTCTCTGACCCTCCACCTTACCAAATGTGATCTCCTTCTCCAGCGACTGGTCCCTCCTGACAATATATCCAAAGTATGAGAGACAAAGTTTGGCATCCTGGCCTCCAAGGAGCACTCTGGCTGCACTTCTTCCAACACAGATCT
>NW_006408527.1:37417865-37418858 GCF_000296735.1 Chrysochloris asiatica | reverse complement strand
TGAATGCCTTTGCATAGTCAATAAAGCACAGGTAAATATCTTTCTGATATTCTCTGCTTTCAGCCAAGATCCATCAGACATCAGCAATGATAGTCCTCATTCCAATATCTATTCTGTATCCAGCTTGAACCTCTGGAAGTTCTCTGTCAGTGTATCCTTACAGCCATTTCTGTATTACCTTTAGTAAAACTTTACTTGCATGGAATATCAAAGAGCTTGTCCAATGATTTCCGCATTCCGTTGGGTCACATCTCTTTGGAATGGGCACAAGTATGAATCTATTCAAATCAGTTGGCCAGATAATTGTCTTCCATATATCTTGGCATAGATGAATGAGTGCCTCCTGTGCCAGCTCACTTTCTTGAAATATTTCAATTTTTATTTCATGAATTCCTGGTGACTTGTTCTTTGCTAGTTCCTTCAATGCACCTTGGACTTCTTCCTTCAGGATCATTGGCTCTTGATTATATCATATGCTACCTCTTGAAGCAGTTGAACACCAACAATTTTCTTTTGGTACAGTGACACTGTGTATTCCTTCCAGCTTCTTTTGATGATTTCTGCATCATTCAATAATTTGCCCAAAGAATTCTTCAGTAATGAAAGTCAAGGCTTGAATTTTTTTCTTCAGTTCTCCCAGCTTATGAAATGCTGAGCATGTTCTTCCTTTTTGGTTTTCTGATTCTAGACCTTTGCACATGTTGTTGTAATATTTGGCTTTATTTTCTCAAACTGATCTTTGAAATTTTCTGTTCAGCTCTTGTACTTCCGCATTTCTTCCATTTTCTGTAGCATCTCTACGCTGGAGAGCAAGTTTCAGTGTCTCTTCTGACATCCATTTTGATCTTTTTCTTCTTTCTTGTCTTCTTAATGACTTCTTGCTTTCTTCCTGAATGATGTTCTTGATGTCGTCCCAAAACTCTTCTGGTCTTCAATCTTTACTGTTTAATGTATCCAAACTGTTCTTCAGATGATCTCTAAATTCAGGTGGGA
>NW_006408527.1:37380325-37416465 GCF_000296735.1 Chrysochloris asiatica | reverse complement strand
TATTATTTATGAAAAATATACACACTGTAAGGTATTTCTCTGCAATTTGCTTCTTTTTGTTTTGTTTTTACAAAATGCCACTGAGTCGGCTTCAATTCATAGCCACCCTATATAGAATTTCCAAGGAAACCTGGTGGGTCTGAACTGAGAACCTCGTGGTTCACATTCCAGTGCTGATTCTACAGGGCCACATTAGATTAATCATCATTAATGTAGTAGATGTAGGTAATTCATTCACTCTCATTGCTTTACACTATTAATTTTGCATCATATATATTATTAAATTATATATTCATATACAAATATATAAGCCTTAGTATTGTAATTGTTAAGAACTTGATTGCTAGCCAAAAAGTCAGTGGTTCAAACCCACCAGCAACTTTATGGGAGAAAGATGTGGCAGTCTGCTTCTGTATAAATTTGCAATCCTTGAAACCCTTTGGAGCATTTCTACTATGTTATATAAGGTTGTTATGAGTCAGAATTGACTCAACAGCAATGCTTTTGGGTTTTAGTTTTGGTATATATAAACCATAATTTGTTTTCTGTACAAGCCGATTCCATGTATTTTGTTTGCTATTATTAAAAAAACAAATACTACTAGGAATATTCTTATATCCATTTCCTAGCATATATTGCTAGCAATGCAAAGAATAGATTATAGGCTCAATATGATGGCACGGTGGTTAAAGTGCTCAGAAGCTAATCAAAAGGTGGGAAGTTCAAACCCACTAGTTACTCTGGAAGAAAGATGTGGCCCTCTGCACCTGTAAAGATTTATAGCCTTGGGAACATTATGGGACAGTTCTATTCTCTTATATAGTCACTTTTGAGTCAGACTAGATTTGACAGCAATTGGTTTACTTTATGTGTGTGGAGATATTTTGGTTTTGTTTTTGCACAATGGTTGTAACAATTTGCACAGAAACAGCAGGGTAAATTATTTCTCATTGTTCTACGTAATTCTAATGTCTTACCCTTGTTTCCATTGGAACTTCTCTGGGTAGCTCTGCTTTTCCCTCTAAGGGTATCTTTTTTTTTTTTTTTTTTAGTTACAGCCTAATAGTGTACATGAAATTTTCTAACATGGCGAATCAGGTAGATGTGCAGTGAGGAGCTCCATCACCAACAACACAAAATACCAGACTAAGCAGGTTCAGGGGATGGTGCTAGAACTCTGAACAACTTATACAGGAATATTTAGAACATTGGAAGGCTTACAGCTAGGGGAATTTGTAGCAGAATCGAGAAATCCATTGCTTCCTAATTTAAGATGCTAAAGTACTCCTGGAGCCGCCATTTTGGCACAGGCCAATTGGGGGCAAGTATCAAAACAGCCATGAATGCCTGACAGAACCATAAGCTACAGGTGTGGACATTCTTTGTTTGGTATCTATTCATTGGTCTCTTGCTGTCTGGGCACCTCCATTCTGGTGACTAGAGGGGGGGTCTGAAAGAATGGACACCACACCCCTACCCCTGGAGGGTTCTACTATGCATGCACACAGATTTTCTCTAATTTAAAGTGACAGTTTCCAGTTAAAACAAAACAGCCACCATTGTCACTTTTCAGTTTGTGGTGGTTTGTGAGTTGCTGTGATTGTGAAAGCTATGCCATCCAGTATTTTAAGTAGCAGCAGGGTAACCCATGGTAGACAGGTTTCAGATGAGCTTCCATACAAAGACAGACTAGGAAATAAGAGTGACGAACTACTTCCAAATATTTAGTCACTGAAAACTTTATGAATAGCAGAAAACACTGTTAGATAGAGTACTGGAAAATGAGCCCTTCAAGTTGGAAGGCACTCAAAATGCAACTGGGGAAGAGCTGCCTCCTCAAAGTAGAGTTGACTGTGATAACGTGAATGGAGTAAAGCTTGTGGAAGAAAAGCCTGTGGGACCTTCATTTACTGATGGGGCACAACTCAAAATGAAGAGAAATAGCTGTAAACATCCTTTGAAAATGAGAACATGGAATGTATGAAGCATGCATCCGGGAAAATTAGAAGTTGTCAAAAATGAAATGGAACACATAAACATTGATATCTTAGGCATTAGTGAGCAGAAATGGACTGATATTGGCCATTTTGAATCTGACAACTACTTGCTTTACTATGCCGGGAATGATAAATTGAAGAGGAATGGTGTTGCATTCCTTGTCAAAAAGAGCATATCCAGATCAATCATGAGGTACAAAATTGTCTGTGATAGGATAATATCCATGCACCTACAAGGAAGCCCAGTTAATACCACCATTATTCAAATTTACTCACCAACCACTAAAGCCAGTGAGAATGAAATAGAAGAATTCTACCAACTTCTTCAATCTGAAATTGATCAAACATGCAATCAAGATATACTGATCATACTGGTGATTGGAATGCAAAGGTTGGAAGCATGGGAGCAAAGAGGAAAGATCAGTAGTTGGAAAATATGGCCTTGGTGATAGAAATGATGCTGGAGAATGCATGATAGAATTCTATGAAATCAATGATTTGTTCATTTCAAATACCTTCTTTAGACAACATAACAGACAACTATACACATGGACCTCACCAGATGGAATACATAGAAATCAAATTGACTATATCTGCGGAAGGAGATGATGAAAAAGCTCCATATCATCAGTGAAAACAAGGCCAAGGGCAGACTGTGGAACAGACCATCAATTACTCATATGCAAATTCAAACTGAAGCTGAAGAAAATGAAAACAAGCCCATGAGAGCCAAAATCTGACCTTGAATATATCCCACCTGAATTTAGAGAACATCTGAGAACAGATTTGATACATTAAACACTAAAGACCAAAGACCAGAAGAGTTGTGGGATGACATCAAGAACATCATACATGAAGAAAGCAAAAAGTCATTGAGAAGACAAGAAATAAGGAAAAGATCAAACTGAATGTCAGAAGAGACTCTGAAACCTGCTCTCCAGGATAGAGATGCTAAAGCAAATGGAAGAAATGACGAGGTCCAAGAGCTAAACAGAAAATTTCATAGATCAGCACAAGAAGATAAAGGCAAATATTACAACAAAATGTGCAAAGATCTGGAATCAGAAAACCAAAAAGGAAGAACATGCTCAGCATTTCTTGAGCTGGGGAAACTGAAGAAAAACTTTAAGCCTCGACTTTCGTTATTGAAAGATTCTCTGGGCAAATTAATGAATGTGCAGAAAGTATCAAGAGAGGCTGGAAGGAATATACAGAGTCACTGTACCAAAAGGGAATGGTTAATGTTCAACCATTTCAAGAGGCAGCAAATGATCAAGAGCCAACGATATTGAAAGGAGGAAGTCCAAGGTGCATTGAAGGAATTGGCAAAGAACAAGGCACCAGGAATTGATGGAATTAAAACAGAAATCTTTCAAGAAAGTCAGGCGACACAGGAGGCACTCACTCATCTCTGCCAAGAAATTGGAAGACAACTATCTGGCTGTCTGATTGGAAGAGATTCATATTTGTGCCCATTCCAAAGAGAGGTGACTCAACGGAATGCGGACATCACTGGACAATCTCTTTAATATCCCATAAGAGTAAAGTTTTGCTAAAGGTAATACAGAAATGGCTACAATCATACATTGACAGAGAACTTCCAGAGGTTCAATCTGGATTCAGAAGAGGCCGTGGAACAAGGGCTATCACTGCTGATGTCCGATGGATCTTGGTTGAAAGCAGAGAATATCAGAAAGATGTTTACCTGTGCTTTATTGACTATGTAAAGACTTTCGATTATGTGGATCATGACAAGCTATGGACAACATTGTGAAGTATGAGTATCCCGGAACACTTAGTTATGCTTATGAGGATTCTGTACCTGGTCCAAGAGGCGGTTGTTCAAATAGAACAGGGAAACATGGAATGTTTTAAAATTACGAAAGGTGTGCAACAAGGTTGTATTCTGTCACGATACTTATTCAACCTGTACGCTGAGCAAATAATACAAGAAGCTGGGTTATATGAAGAAAAACGTGGCATCAGGATTGGAGGAGGACTCATTAACAACCTGCGATGTACAGATGATACAACCTTGCTTTCTGAATGTGAAGAGGACTTAAAACATTTACTGATAGCCTTCGGTATGGATTACATCTCAATGTAAACAAAACAACAATCCTCACCACTGGACCAATAAACAACATTCTTACCAATGAAGAAAAGATTGAATTTGTTAAGGACTTCATTCTCCTTGGATCTACTATCAACACTCACAGGAGCAGCAGTCAAGAAATCAAATGATGTATTGCATTAGGCAAATATGCTTCCCAAGACCTTTTAAAGTGTTAAAGAGCAAAGATGTCAGCTTGAGGACTAAGGTGCGCTGACCCAAGCCATGGTATTTTCAATAACTTCATATGCATGCAAAAAGTGGACAGTGAATAAGGAATACCGTGGACAGTGAATAAGGAATAAGGACAGTGAATAAGGAAGAATTGATGCCTTTGAGTTATGATGTTGGAGGAGAATATTGAAAGTGCCATGGGCTGCCAAATGAACCAATAGATCCGTTTTGGTAGAAGTGCATCCACAGTGCTCCTTAGAGGCCAAGATGGGCAAACTTTGTCTCTCATACTTTGGACATATTGTCAGAAGGGACCAGTTGCTGGAGAAGGATATCATGTTTGGTAAGGTGCAGGGTCAGAGAAATAGAAGAAGACCCCCCAATGAGATGGAATGGCCAAGTGGCAGCATCAGTGGAGTCAAGTGTGGCAATAGTAATGAGGTTGGCACAGGATAGGGCAGTTTTCCATTCTGCCTAGCATAAGGTCGCTATGGGTTGGTACCAACTCAATGGCACCTAACAACAACAACAGCAATAGTATACATAAACCAATTAAGACAAAGCACATTTATTCGTTTTATTGACAATATGCATTTAGGTATTGTTAGTGGGGATGCACTGCAATTTACCAAAGTGTAAAAAATTGATCCGTTAGATTTTTGATGTAACATAGCTTTCTCAGTTCTCAAATAATCCATCTCTCAACCGCATATCACTATTTATATATTGCCCTTTTTTTTTCTTGTCATAAACTCATGAAAGTCATTTCCTTTTTTCCCTTCCAAGATGTTAGCCTTCTAAAATTTGTTGTAATTCACAATCATCGAAGTAATTATTGCTATGTTTACCTGTTTACCCTGATGTTATATGAAGTAAGTATACTGCAATCCTCATCTTTATTATATGCATTATATAATGTTTAGTAATACCTTGTTTGGAAACCCTCTCATTAACATCTGTGAAAGTTTTCTCTCTATACATACTTTCCAGACCCACTTGCTGTTTTTATCTTGATCAAATATTGAATATTAACTGCATTGAGTAGATTAAAATTTAACTTTTGCATCCATGACCACTTCCTAGTAATTTCACCTGTACACACAGCTTTGATTTATCAATGATAAGAAGATGACATACAAATTTTAATTTGTATACTTGTATATCCAATTGCTGACCTCCTCACAGATGATTCTATGTTTTCTCTCCTATTCAACATACTTAATATAAACCCATATTCTTCTGTCTTATCCCACTGCTCTCTGTCTCAGAGTATGGAAGCAATCACACACTTCAACCAAATACCCAGGTCTCTATGGAATTTTCTTACCACTGCTTATTCTTTCAAATCCAGAAACAATCCACTGCCAACTTTACATTTTAATCTCATACCAACCTTCCTCTCTCTTTCTCCAGTTAGTCAACTTCTACCTACATTTATACTTTCATTCATTCCCTTTGTTTACCATAGTAAAGCCAGACTAATCTATTCAAAATCCAAAATCAAAACAGACTTCATTATCCATACTTTTGATTAATTCCACTGATCTCCTTGTTTCTGAGAAATAGAAGTCAGTCTGTTCCTGAAGGTTCTATCACTTACCAAATTCATCTCATACCTCATCTAGGACATTCTTCCCTGTCAGTCTCTGTCTTTTAAATCCCCCACCACAACCTCCAATTATTTCCATTGTTGTTGTGCCCTCGAGTTGGTTCCAACTCATAGAGACCCTGCACAGGGATTTTAGGTGTGCATGTTGAGCTTGAACCACCAACCTTGTGATTCAAACCGACTTTGCAGTCCAGCCAGTACACTAACCCATAGCACCACACAGTAACTCTAGGGCAGTTAATATTCTCTCACTCTTCCAGGAGTACCTTTTCTTAGCATCTTTCCTTGTTAAAGCCCAATCCTTCAAATCTACTCAATGTTGTATTTTCAGGGAAGAACACTTTCATGATTTCTCTGATCAGGTCAAATTGCCCAATTTTAAGCTGTTATTGAACTCTGTGCTCTTCTATTCAAAGAGATTTTCTGTTTTAAAATTCATATTTTAATAATGTAATTTTTAATTTCACCATTAAAATGTGAGTATCATTCTGTCAGGGACTTAGCAGAGTGCTTACCATGTAGGGGTCCTCACTAAATGTCTACTGAATGAATTATTCTCTCCCCCCACTTCCATTTCTATTCACTGTTGTGCTCATAATCAGTAAAGAAGACTGGTCTTCTACCTAATTTTTTAGCTAAAACTTTGCATTCTCAGTCATATTTTAACATCAAAGATACTATAAGTCTATATTGTCAAAGATCAATTTAACACATATTTCTGGTATGGCCCTATATGATAGACTGGCGTGTTAATCACAAGGTTAACAGTTCAAACCCATATGCCACTCCTAAAAAACACTATACAGGATCACTGAGTCATAACAGACTATGACACTTAACAACAACAGACATTTAGAATGTAGTTGTTTTCCTTCTACCTTCATCTTCCTATTATAGCTCCTTAATGGAATTTACTTATAATTTGTGTCTAAAACAGATTGAGCAGACACTGTAGTAAAAAAAAAACAACAAAAAAACCCAGAAAACAATGTAATCAATAGGTAGCAATCTGTGTTTATATCGCTGTTCTTAGGTGCAATTTAGTCCATTCTAATTCATAGCAACTCTATGTACAACAGGCACAAACACTGCCTGGTTCTGAACCATCCTCAAAATCTTTCCTATGTTAAAGTTAACTGCTATAGCCACTATGTGAATCTATTTTATTAAGGGTCTTCTACTTATTTTGATGACCCTTTACTTTACCAAGCACAGAATCCTACAGGGACTGATCCTTCCTGATAACATGTCCAAAGTACCTGAGATGAACTTCTAAAGAGCATTTGGCTATACTTCTTCCAAGACAGATTAGTTTGCTCTTCTGGAACTCCATGGTATGCTCAATATTCTTTAATAATATCATAATTCAAATGTATTGGTAAGAAGTTAAACCTAGAAGCACTTGCACTATACAACTAGTTTACCTTACTTAGTTTACTTATCTATCAAATTGTTGTTGTTGTTAAGTGCCAACAAGTCAGCTCTGATCCACAGTGATCTTGTATAGACTTTCCGAAAAGCAGCTGGTGAGAACCAACCTTGCTGTTCAAACCAATTTGAAGTCCAGCACATTAACCCACAGTACCACACCAGGACACCTTATCCACCAAATTACATAACCACAAATAAACATTACTCCACTGATGACATTGTTCAGTTCTATGGTAATCATTAGAAGTAGTATGTCAGTCTTTATAAACATGCACTCTGATTCCAGGCTTCCTGGGTTTATCTCATGCTTCAACCATTTAGAAGCCAAGAGATCAAGGTCAAGTTACTTGGTGTCTATGCCTTCATTGTATTAGCTATTAGTGGGAATGATAATACTATGACTCCTCATGTTATTTTTTTACTTTTAAATGTGGCACATTTAGAAGAGTGACTAGTACACAGTAAGTATCATATATGTTAGAGTTATTATTATCTGTCTTCATCTTTGTTCTCTTCCTGCTTTAATGGAATTTATTTATAAGTCCCTTACAAAGTAGTTTTACCATAGTTTTTTTTCTTAAATGTTTGTATTTCTAAAAGTAATTAATTTATCTTAAAAATTCAGTTCAATTGGGAGTCATTTATTTCCATTTCTTTCATAACAATGTTGTACAGATTCTACATCATCATTAAATGAGTTCAAAGATAGTCATACATTTTAGATACAGTATTTTGTAATGTAGCATTTCCTTTCTTTTTGAAAACTTTAACTACAAAGATGGAAAAAATGTGTTTTCATCTCTATGACTTTGATGTCATAGAGAGTTTGAGTCAGCAGGTAATTAAATTAATAGCATGGCCCAGGATGATTATTTGAATTAAAAAAAAAATTCTCTAATTAAAAATCTAGGATAGCTTTAATGAAATCCATCAAAAATAAACAGTGCTCTGATAAGACCTTTAAAGATTACAAAATATTAGAGTTGTTATAGTTTAAATGGTTTATTTTTCTGCATTGTAACCTTTCTGTCTCTTTAATAAAATCAGCTATTTTGTTGATATCATCCAAGATTAAATTTCCATTACAAATGCATGAATATTTGTATTTCATGAATAATTTGACAAGAAATTTCAAATAATATTCTAGGTCAACCTGGTGGAATGAATATATATTCACTAAACTTACTTGTTTATATTTTTCACATTCCTATAAGTACTTTCAATCTCCCTCCAGGGTGGATATTGCATCTTCTATGTACAGAAGGCTATTTTGTTCAGTCCTTGGGTTTGTTATGTAGTGTCTCTTATATTCTAAGTAACACTTGATATTTTATTTTTTATTCTATTTCATCTGTATGAGAGTTTATTTTAGGAATCACCAGATATGAACTTTTGTGTGTGTGTGTGTGTGATTTCTACATTTATTTCATAAAGCATTATTATCAAAATCTGAATAGTAATTACATTCAATATTAATATATTTGATGTTGTTGCTCTTAAGTGCTGTCAAGATGATTCTGAATCATAGCAACCCTGTATATTGTTTCGAAGGAGTCCTTCGTGGGTCTGAACTGTTGACCTTAAAGTTAGCAGTCGAATTCTTATCCTATAGCACTATATCAGGGCTCCATATTTAATGTCATTATGATTTAAATTATGTAAACTTCAACAGTGGGTAGAAGAATTGCCTCCTTCTGTCTGGGAAAATCTCTTCTTTGAACTCAACGTTTTGGAAGATTACATGGAAAGTAGTAAAGAAATACATGGCTGACACGGAGTTCAAATAATTTCAGAAGCACAGCCAGGCTCCATTTATATCCAATTATTGTACTGTAAGTTTTAGATAAGAGTACTACAATGATCTCAAAGGCACTGCTTTTTATTTACATAATTGTATCGATTTTTATAATACTCCATATAATTTACTACATATTAAACTATTAAAACGAAATTTTATATGAGTAGAAATTAAAATTAAAAACTACTGTGCTTTTTTACACATCCTTTTTTTTTTCAAGCCTTAAAATATCGACTGCTGTTGTGTATTCAAGAGTTGGTTTCGACTAATAGCAACCCTGTAGAGAGTTTTCTAGAACAGCTGGTGGGTTTGAATTGCCTGATATCACCAGTCCAGTGTTTATCCTATAGCACGACACAAGGGTTCTAAAACATTGTTGTTGTTGTTAATCGTTGTGGAATCAATTCTGATCCATAGCGACCTTGTATAGGGTTTCCAAGGAATAACTGGTGGGCTTGAACCACCAACCTTGCAGATCAAACGACTTTGCAGTAGGATGCATTAGCCCACAGTACCATACCAGGACTCCCTAAAACACTGGCACCTACTAATATTTTGAGTGTGCGGTGGCTCCATATTGTAAACACTGGTCTACAAACTACAGGGTCAGTGGTTTAAGCTTAACAGCTGCTCCTTAAGGAGAAAGATGAGGCTTTCTAGTCCCTCATAGATTTAAAAAAAACTTGGAAATCCTATACAAGGTCACTATGAGTCAAATCCAACTGGACAGCATTTAACAACAGCAACAACAAGAAGTAATATTTGAAATTTGTGTTTCCATGTCCAAATAGTAAGGATACTTGGATTTTGTTGCAAATTTCTTTTTAAATTGGTGATAACAATCTTATAAGAGCTATTTTAAAACATGCTTTAATTTTCTCTTCTTAAAAATCTAGTGCATTGCTTATTTTGTGTACTATTAATCTCCTTAAATTCAAAATTATCATGAAAATAAAAATTATAATTAATATTAAAAATGCATCAGGAGGAATATTCTACATAAAAGCTTTTATTGCATCTGAACCTAAGATAGCAGAATTTTTCTGAAAAGATTTCTGAATTCCACTTTTTTACTGATTAAATAAGTTTATTTCACAATTTCAATTCAATTCAATTCCTGAAAAGTGTTTACTTCACATGGAAAATGCTGGGTCCCAAAGACATAGAGCCTTTGCCCTCAGATAATGAATTCAGGGGACTTCAAACTCTGGGAAATGGTAATTACTCCAACAACAAAACAGATAAATTTATTCAAAGGTTGGTTTTTGGGGAATAATCTTGAAATACCATCTTACATGCACCTTAAAAGAGCATTTTATTAAACAGAACATCCAATTAGGCCGAACCATGACTTACTATGAGGGTTAACTTGGCTGGGCCGTGATCCTTAGTGGATTGGTAGTTGTAATATAGTCATTCTCCCATGATGAGATGTGATATAATGTAGTTATACTCATGATGAGCTGTGCTATGAGCAGCCAACCAATTAAAAGAATTTTCCCTCAAAGGTGTGGCCTGCTTCCAGTATATGTGAATGCTCTTTCAACGCTCCCTTGCTTTTTGCTGTATCTGGGTCGTATATCTCATTTATTGTCTGATCTCTGATTCTTTGGACTTGAACCAGCAGTTTGCCATTTTGCCTGCCAACCCTGGGCATCCTTAACCTCTGTAGCCTGTAAGTCAGAAGCCAACTGTTTTACCTACCAACTTTGCATTTATTTGTATCCACAACCAACAGCTTGTTCTCTGAATTGCCAGTCTTGGGTCTGTTAAGCTCTGCAGCTACATCACTCAGGAGAAGCCTTCAGTCTGATATCTGACCCATGGACTTGGTACTTAACCAGTCTTTAAAACCATGTAAGCCATTTCCTTGAAATAAGTGTCTTTATATATATACATACAAGTATATAAACTTCACTGATTTTGCTTCTCTAGAGAATCTAGCCTAAGATACTTCCTTCTGTGATATTTATAATCAAGAGGATTAAATCTCAATATGGAGAATAAATGGGTGATTAAAAATAAACTAAAGCTATATTCCTTAGAGTACAGCTAAAATTTTATTTTGGACCTGAAAAATAATGTGTTATAAAAACTATATAAAGTAATATATGTGTTTTTTTAATATATAAACACAAGTTTTATTTTTAAAGTAAAATATGAGACATTAAGCTTCTCACAATATGTCAGACAGCACGCCATCTGAAATGTAGATAGAGTGAAGTTTATTAATTTTTTTCTCACCTACAAACAGAGCTCTGTTTTTGCATGTTCATTTACGTGCAAAATAAGGGCATGCAACATTCACCTTAAAAGTGATGCAACAAAGTTCACAAGATTGGGAGATTGAAAAGGGCAACGATCCTTTTATGGCTACACTTTGAGAAGGGACACCTCAATTTGTGTAGGGGAAACAGTTGCTTGAGAATATGAATCACTGTACAAATATGTAACTAAAATCTTTAAAATCCACATGTAAATGCTTTGTAACATTTAATTTTATTACATTTAATCATGGTTTAAAATGTTATAAGAAAATAAACTCTAATGGCTCTATTTTACAAATAATTTATAGAATTTAATCTTTAAAATATAAAATTAACTCTCACAATAACTATAGACATTTCTAGTAGGATTTTGAAACACTAAGGTTCTGACTGACCAATCTTTAAAATATAAAATATAATTTATCTGTATGTAAGTGGCGCTGTGGGCTATGCGATGGATTGCAATGCCTATTTGGAACTCAAGGTTGGTGGCCCAAACTTGTCAGCCGCTCCTTGGAAACCCTATTGTTGTTGTTATGTGTCGTTGAGTCGGTTCCGACTCATAGAGACCCTGTACAGGGTTTCCGAGGTTGCACATCTTTACGGGAGCAGAAAGCCTCATCTTTCTCCCACGGAACAGCTGGTAGTTTCGAACTGCTGGCCATGAGATTAGCAGCCCGATTCATAACCATTACGCTACCATTGCTCCTTTGGAAACCCTATACTGGGTCACCATAGACCGCAACCGACTCCAATATGCACTTAGCAACAGTAACAAGTGAAAAATGACTGAGAATGCACCTTTTCTAATAGAATATCTCATTTACTCCCTATTTTATGTTCAGCAGGTACAATTGTATGCTATCTCCAATAGTTGTTGTTTTTATGTGCTGTGGAGTCAGTTCCAACTCATAGCGATCCTGTATAGGGTTTTCGAAGAGTGGCTGGTAAGTTTGAGCAGCTGACCTTGAGGTTCAAAACAACCTTGATTTGAACCAAGGAGCACCACACCAGGAGATATGGCCAATGGGTATTTCTGTTCTTCTAGCTTGGTGCTGTGAGATAATGCACTGGACCGCAAGGTCGGTTTGAACTGCAAGATCGGCAGCTGATATTCACCAGTCACTCCTGAGAAACCCTTTACAGGGTCTCTGTGAGTTGGAACAGACCAGTCGGCACTTAACAAAATCAATATCGTATAATGGACTCCTGGTGTAGTGCTGTGGGATCAGCATTGGTGCTGAAGGAACAGCATTGCAGACCACAAGGTCGTCAGTTCAAATCCACCAGCTGCTCCTTGAAAACCCTATACAGGGTCACTATGAGTTGGAACCAACTAGGGCACTTAACAACAGCGCTATCATACAATAAGGAGCCCGGGTAGATTACGAATTGGGCTGGTAAGTGAAATGTCAGCAATTCAAATCTACCAGACGTCCCATGGGAGAAAAGTTGAGCCTTTCTACCCTGGTAAAGATTTATAACCTCAGAAAATCTTACAAAGGGCAGCTATAAGATGGAACTAACTTGACAGCTCACAACCATCACCACCAATACTATTATATAATAACATACGTCATATAGGTTAATTTTATCTCCTCCTGGTGATATTAACAATTATTCTCACAAATCACTTTAATAATGAAGATTACAGAATAATTACCCAAAGTGTCTGCTACCACTGCTATCCTGGTGCCAGCTTTTTTTATTACAAACTTTCTCAAAGGGCAGCTTTGGGCCATCTGCATCTGAATCATTTGGAGGCTTATTACAATGTATTTTCCTCTGTCATATCCTGAACCTGCTGAATTAAATTATCTGGTATTCTTGGGTCACCACTTATAAACAATTCCCAGGTGATTGTTTTGTACAATCAAGTTTGATTAGCCTTAATATTCTGTTTAGGATAAATGTAGAGTTCCCATTCAAAACTCCAATACTCTTGAGAAAAAAATAGGCATTCAGCTCTTTAGTTCTCAATTATTAGTATAATTACTTCTTAAGACTGCATGAATCTATCTAATTTTCTAGCTGTTTTCTTAAAGTTATGGATGGCTGATTTAAGAAAGTTTTGGAAAAGTAGTTACAAAGGAGGAGAAAATAACAAGTAAAATTTAAGCTTTACATAATCTGTAGTTTTATCTAAACAATATGTAATGGAATGAAGAATGAACTATTCAAAATCTCTCTCTGTCAAAAACCTCAGACCACATACATTAAGACATTATTATTTTTTTTTAAAGGGGGGAGGCATGAGTTTAAAACAAGAAGAAATAACATTGCTAAGAAAAATGTTTCTTTTCTTTTTGTAGTTCAGTGATGTAACTTTTCCATTAATACAGGTATGCTCTGCTGTTAGTTTAGCCTGAAAATATATACAATAACTGACAATATTAAGTGATAAATATTTCACTTTTCAGCAACTGCATTAGGGTAGTAGGCACTGTATATCATAAAGTAGTGTTGTTTAAATTCATTTATGCTACATCCATCATGTAGTTTGAGTTGCATTTACAGAAGAAAATTAGCCTGTGTTGTGACTCTTATGCTCAAAGTCAATCAGTTTCATTTGGTACTCATCTTGGGCATCCTGTTTTGAAGGATATGTTAGCATACTGAACAGACTTCATGGCTTCATTAGCATATCTTAACGCTTTCACATGGAGACTGGCTTTTATTCTTCTTTCAGATATTGTTTTATTATTTTAATTTGGGTTGTTCACAGGCAAGTTCTTGGATATTTTTTCCTTTTGAATTTAAAGCTGACTTATTATCCTATAAATATTTCCTGGATAAATTGAATTTTTAAATGTTCACTACTCAATACAAATAGGAGCAAACTTTCAATTTCATCTTTCAAATATAAGCTTCCCATGTTTTCTGTAGCAGCATTTCACAAGGATACTTTGAACAGCTACAAGGTTATTTCTCTTGACTGATAATTAAAAAATGTTCCAGAGGTATAATCATTCAGAAATTATTTCCCAAACGACTGAGATGGTAGACTTCACCACTCAGGTCACCTGGGATCTAGTCCCCATTTTACTGTGAGCTAATTGGGTGACCTTGGCAAGGTTTTTCACCTTCTCAGAGCTCATTTTTCTAACCCATAAAAAGATCATAGTAGATACTAAAAATATCTGAGTTTCTGCCTATTACATTCTAAGAATATAACCTCTAACTTATTAAAATAGTAATTGAAAAGGAAGACATGTTACTTTTAATTTTCTAATACACGAGATCCCTCCTAAAATAAAAGATCTTTTGATTCTAGATCATAGAAGACAGTATGATATGGTGACTGAAAGGGCAAAATTCGGGAGCTAGAGACTGCTCAAATCTTGACTTTACCATTTACTTGTTGGGATGCCACCAGTGAACTCTACATTCCTCACTTCAGATTCCTCATCTGTAAAATGGGTGTCCCACGCCCATCTTTAGCTATATCTAATAGTATATATCTTGCCACCCTTATTTAGCTATACCTAATAGCATACAAGGAGCTCTGGTAGTATAGTGGTTATGAATTGGGCTGCGAATCACAAGGTCAGCAGTTCGAAACTACCAGCTGCTCCGTGGAAGAAAGATGAGGCTTTCTGCTCCCATAAAGATTTATAGCCTCAAAAACGCTTTTCAGGGTCACTATGGGTTGGAACCGACTCAATGGCACTTAACAATAATAGCACATATTTTAAATAATAGCTTATATTAGGTATAGCTATGATCTAGAAACAAAGAGCTCTGGTACTGTAGTGGTTATGAATCAGGCTGCTCACCTCAGGGTCAGCAGTTCGAAAATACCACCTGTTCCGCAGGAGAAAGATGAGGCTTTCTGCTCCCATAAAGATTTACAGCCTTGGAAATCCTGTACAGGGTTGCTATGAGTTGGAACTGACTCCATGGCACATAACAACAACAATAGCATCTCTCTTGCAGATTTGTTTTCTTAAACATTCTGTTACTCTATGTCTATTGACTGGTGCATTTGATCCACTCACGTTTAGTGTAATTATTGATAGGTGTGGATTAATTGCTGTCATTTTGCTGTTGACTTTTTTTGTGGAGCTGCTGGTTGTTTTGTTCTTCATGCTTTCCTGTGCTAAACTGTTTGTGTGTATGTGATTTTTCTTGTAAATTTCATGTTATTAATGTTTCTAAAATATTCTTGGATTTTCCTTTTCTTGATTTGATATGAAGGTGTATTATATTTCTTTGAGGTTACTCTGTACTTTATTAATTTCTCCCTTATTTTAAAAGCAATCTATTTTATGCTGAAATCTGTCTGACCACCTCACACCCTGGATCTCTATGACTATACTTTCCCTTCCTTCACATTGCAGTTGTTCTGAACATAGACTGGCATCCCAGATCACTGATTTTCAGTCTTGAAGTTTTCTTCTGCTCTGGACTCTTCCATATCTGGACAGAGTTCCAGGTGGTGTTGCCACATATGTCAATCTCTGGTATTGTCTACTCTTGTTGGTTCTCAGTCCAAATAACAACCTTTAGTATCTTTTGGAGCACTGGCTTGATTTTCACAAAAAAAACTTTTATTAATGTATATCTTGGAATGCTCTAACTTTGTCATCATTTTGAATGGACAGCTTTGCTGTATATATGAATCTTGGTGGGCATTTTTTTTTTTTTTTCTTTCAGAATTGTGTACATTGTCTTCTTGCCTGCATGGTTTCTACTGAGAAATAAGAGCTTAGTTTTATTGGTTTTCTTTTGTAGGTAACATTTCATTTTTCCCTCACTGCTTTTAGGATTCTTATCTTCAATTTTAAAGAGATTGACTATGATTTGTGCTGGTGATTTTCTATTGGGGTCCATCTTGCTGGGTGAGTTCAGCTTCTTGAATACTTATCTTCTCATCTGTAAGATGTTTGGAAAATTTTCTTTCAGAAGCTCTTTGTCTCTCTTTTCTGTGGTTTTCTTTGTATCTTTCTGTTCTGGAATTCCAGTCACCCGTAGATTATTCCTCTTCATGTTGTGTCACAGGAATCTTAAGCTTTCTTCAGATTTTTTCATTTTTTTTTTTTCTATCTTAGCAGTAGTGAGAGATTTATCTTCAATCTTATTAATTTTGGCATCCATTGAATCAATATTAGTTCTTTGCCCTGTTAGTGGATTGTCCATTTCTGAAATTTTAGTGTTGATCACCTGGACCTCTGTTTTCAGGTTTTGTATTGTCTCCAATGCTCTATCTGTTTTGTTGAATTGTTCCTGTGGTGCTTTTCTGTCTTTCTTATTTTCTGTGGAACATGTGGATATACCTCAATATCATTCTCCTGAATTCTTTTTCAGGTAGTTCCAGTGCCTCTTCTCCCTAAAAAAAAAAAATGTTCTAGCTCTTCCAGTTTTCATTTGCTTGAGGGACTCTGCTCTATTTCTGCACATGAGGAGATATTTTTGCTGCTTTTTAGGAATTGTGGTGTTGTATTTGTATTAATTTGATGAATGTATGTTAGTGTATTCTTAAGCATTCTCCATTTGCCTCTTGGTAGGTGTGATCAGAAGATGGGCTTCTCTGTTCACTTTTTGGACATTCAGTTCAGAGTGTTTTAAGCAGATCTTGGTTGTAGATGCTCCTCTGGTGTATAATAGCTGTTATTGGCTCTTGCCCAATTGGTAGGATTTTAGAGGGTGCATTTGTGGCTTGGCTGTATGGCTTCAGTTGCTGTCTTCTTTGTCTCTGGAAGTCATAGGCAGGCTTCTGTAATTGGAATGCTCTCTTGTCTATCAATACACTCACTGCCATTCAGAATGGCTACATTAGATGATGTTGGCTGCCCCAACCAGAAGTCACCTCTTTTCTTGCGTCTGTTCAAATTCTTTCTCCCAGTAAGCATTCAATCCACTGATTTATCCTTTTACCTGAAGTTCAGAGTTCTAGAACCATGTCCAGAACCATCTGCTGGATCTGTTTCATCTTCTGTGCTTTAGCTGAAGAGGGTCTATACAGCCTTTGTGCCTAGTACACCGTCAAGCAACAGATTTGTTATAAGCTAACATCTTCAAATAATAGTAATAATGTCTGATGCATGGTAATTGCTATACAGTGTTTGTAAAATGGAAAGAATCCAGGTGGTGCAGTGGGTTAAGCATTGGACTTCTAAGCAAACAGTCAGCAATTTGAATTTACCAGCTACTTTGCAGGAGAAATATGAGGAAGTCTGTTTCTATAAAGATTTTACAGCTTTAGAAATTCTAAAAAGCAATTCTACAGGGTCTGTCCTATAAATTGAAATTGACTTGACATCACTAAGTTTTTGGATTGTATTAGTTTGTCTGTTAATTAAATCAAAACATTAGTCAACAAAATATAAAACTTGATGTGTAAAATAAACTCTATATTTAAAAGTATCTTTCTTAAACAACACCATGCCTCCAAATCTTAACAATAGGTCTTTGCAAAATTTTTCTTTCATTAATGTTGGCAATTGATATAAGGGAAGACAGAATTGAATTTATGAAATGTAACTCTACAAATGTTGGTGGAGTACTCCTGTAATAAGTAGTAGCTGTGCTGAGCTCTAAGGATCAACTAGAAGTTAGCCAGATAAAAACATCACAAAGGGAAAAGTTGTATGCAAATTTGATTTACATATATATTTCTGTATTCATTTTTATTAGTGCATATGTGTTAAGTTTGAGCCAAATACAATGTGGTGACTTTACTGTAAGATGAATTCCAGTATCTGTGGAAGAAAATCAGATTGCCACTGTAACCTTGTAGTGTCAGACCTCATCTATGTCCTCAAGGGAGGAAGAGAATTGGTATTAGCACAAAGATGTTTTCTGTGAGATGTAGGTCAGACATACACCTTCACCCTGCAACATTCCAAGCTTTTCTGACCTCTGTCTTCTCCTCTGCTTCAAACCATGGTACTCTACTTCTCTGATTGGTTTGATAATTTGTTACAAGGACCACACAGAACTTCCAAACACTTCTCATATTTATGTGGTCTGTTTGGGGGAAATAACAGACTATAACTCAGGATTATCTTGGAAGTAACAGGATATGACTCAGGAGACCAGAGAGTTCTTTACTTTGGAAGTGTCAATCAAAACTACTCTCAGCGTCTTCTCAGTTATACGCTCAGGCAACAGGTCCTTCTCTTTACTGTGTCCTTGGTCATGCAAGCTTTATAGTTCTTTATCACTGCTTACAAATGTCTGGAGGCACCTGACCTACTTCACCAGCAATTTGTTGTTGAGTGCTATTGAGTCAGTTTCAACCTGAAAAGTGTTGCCAAACAATGGCTGATGGGTATGAGCCATTGACCTTGTAGTTAGTGTTCCAGTGCCTACCCAAAAACGCTACACTTTTGTGCAAAGGTACGTTGTCTCTTATACTGTGATTGGTAAGCCCATTGTAGCTGCCTCATGCTGATCTTCTGGTTCCACCACTCATACTGCTATCATCTTTTGTGTTTTATTGCACTCAACTGGCTTCTGATGTTTCTCCCATCTTGTGCTGTCTCCAATGTTACAGTTCTTGCTCTTGTGTGAGGGAATTTCTCAGCATTAGTTTGGTCTTTGGACCAAATCATTGCTCAACCCTAGAATTTCTTGAGGTCTCCTTAAACCTTTGTGCAATTGGTCCTTATGTAAGCCTACCTCTTGCTAATTTCAAGCCATGGACCTCCAACCAGACTATGACCTGACCAATTCCCTTGGTAGGGCACAGTCATTTAATTTGCAATCAATCAATTCCCACAGGGTAACTTCATCCTATAGTTGATTTACACACTCTATTTGCATAATGGACTTCTGATATGGCACAGCAGCATTAGCACTGGACTGCAAACTCAACAGCTGCTCCTTAGAAACCATAAACAGGGTCACTATGAGTCAGAATTGGCTCAATGGCATTACATAACAACAACAACAACATTTGCATAGTAGATTGATCAGTCCCTGTGAGGTACATAAAACTGACCAATCACAAGGCAAGCTCTTGTTGTTAGGTGCCATTGAGTCAGTACTGACTCATAGCAACCCTATGTACAACAGTACAAAACACTGCCTGATCCTGGGCCAGCCTCACTATTGTTGCCACACTTGAGCCCATTGATGCTGTCACTTTGCCAAGCCATCTTGCTGGGGGTCTTCCTCTTTTTCTCTGACCCTCCACCTTACCAAACATGATATCCTTCTGTAGCAACTGGACCTCCTGACAATATGTCCAAAGTGTGAGAGATGAAGTTTGGCCATCCTGGCCTCCAAGGAGCACTCTGGTTGCACTTCTTCCAACACAGATCTGTTGGTTCTTTCGGCAGCCCATGTCATTTTCAATATTCTCTGCCAACACCATAACTCAAAAGCATCAATTCTTCTATGGTCTTCCTTATTCACTGTCCAGCTTTCACATGCATATGAGGTTATTGAAAATACCATGGCTTGGGTCAGGTGCACCTTAGTCCTCAAGCTGACATCTTTGCTCTCCAACACTTTAAAAATGTCTTGTGCAACATATTAGCCTAATTCAATACATCGTTTGATTTCTTGGTTGCTGCTTCCATGAGTATTGATTGTTGATCCGAGGAAAATGAAGTCCTTGACAACTTCAATTATTTTTGTCAGAATTATAAACCATGGGGCAGAAAGACCACATATAAAAAGAAACTCACCACATTCACAATAAACATAAGCCTTTAACATATAAATTATAAGAAGTCACCTGAGAAGCATTTTAAGTTGAAAGAGAATGAGATTAGCAGTCCAATATTTATTGTATAGTGACACCATTGGCTCCCTTTAAGGCTACAATTCCACTTATAAATACAACCAAAGTCTTAAAGAAAGATACTCTCAGATTTCTTCTTAATTGCTTCAAAGTCATAATAACTCAACTGCCTGTCAACAGTAGGATCTGTGGATAAATTAAAAAGGTAAAATGAGAAAACAAAACAAAAATACTTGTATACTATTCCTGCCACAGGTAAGGAGTCCTGGTATGGCGTTGAGGGTTAATGCACTGGACTACATAGTCGGTTTGAACCACAAGGTTGTGATTCAAGCTCACCAGCTGCTCTTCAGAAACCATATACAAGGTCACGATAGGTCAGAACCCTCTTGAGGGCACATAAGAAGAACAATACTCATAAGAAAGGAGTCCTGGTGTGGCGCCATAGGATAAACCATGGACCACCAGGTCAGATTGAACTGCAGAGTTCGCGGTTCAAACTCACCAGCCACTCCTCGAAAACCCTATACAGGGTGGCTATGAGTTGGAGAATACTCAATGGCACTTAACAACAACAATCATAAGAAAAAGATTAAACACATCCAAATTGAGTGGTGCTGAGCAAACTAACCAACTGATGTTGAGTGGATTCTGATTCATAACAACCCTAGCGAGCAGAGCAGAACTATTCCATAGGATTTGCTAGACATGTTTAAAGAAGCTGTCTCATCTTTATCCCTTGGAGTGAGCGGCTCGTGGGTTCAAAAACAGACCTTTTTGTCAACAGTCCAACCCTTAGCCCATTGCACTACCAGGGCGCCACTGACCCAAACTGCTGGCCTATTATCATTGTGTCCATTTTATGAGTTAGGAAAGGCTGAAGAAACTATCTATTTTAAGGTACTTGTTCAAACGCATCAGCCACTCCGCAGAAACTGTATAAAGGGTGGCTATGGGTCGAACCAACTCCAGGACACTTAACAAAAACAACAAAGTAAAAATGATGATGTAATATGAGATTCTAGACTGGATTTTTCTTGAGAGGATAAAATTCACTGCGAATTGGGGTTACAAGATAATGCAATAGACTATAAAGTTGGGTTAAACTACAAGGACAATAGTTCAAACTCATCAGATGCCCCTCAGAAACCCTTTACAGGGTTGCTAAGAGTTAGACCCGACTTGAAGTCACTTAGTAACAACAAGTAACAACAATAATACCCAAAATAACTATTCATCAACATTAATTTCCTTTTGTTGTTGTTGTTAAGTGCTGTTAAGTCAGTTCCGACACATAGCAACCTTGTATAAGGTTTCTAAGGAGAAACTGGTGAGCTTGAACTGCTGACTTTGCAGTTCAAATGACTTTGCAGTCTGGCACATTAACCCATAGAGCCGTACCAGGAATAATTTCTTTATTAAATGGTTAAACTAGAAACCACCGAATACCTATGAATGAATTATACATTAAAGCATTTATTATGGTTGATGGGACATCATTTTCAAATGGATGTCTCCATAGGATAAACAGTGGAAAGCTAACACCAGTGTTAGCAGTTCAAATCCACCAGTAACTCTGTGGGAAAAAGAAGAAACTTTCTGTTAGCCTTAGAAACCCTATCTATACACAATCAACTCAATGCCAGCAATGCCAGTGTTGATTGTTGTTGGGTTTTCTTAGGAAAACTTATTTAAACTGTACTTTCCTATAAGTTTGATATTGTTTTAAAATGCCAGAGATACTGAAATGGATTAAAAACTCATCAAGAAAGTTGAACTTTGTTACATTTCAACTAGCTGCATCTTTTTAGTAAAGAATCAGCACAGATATTTTTAAAGTTTTAGTCTGTATTCCTCATTTTCTCCTTCTCTAGAGAAAACTATTATGTATCATTTTCATACAAACTTATATAATATATGCGGCTGTTCTTTTCTAAACTACATAAGTGGTATCATACATACATATACTTCTGTAACTTATTTTTCTTTAGTCAAAGTTGTTTTGAGATTTATATACTTTGTTAAATGTTACTAAATTTTATTTTAGCAGCAGTGTTGTATAAACTCCAGCTTAACTATTACCTACTGTGAGACAGGTTGCTTTAATGCTCCTCACTATTACAAACAGTATTACTTCATTATATAAATTATCTTTAAAAATATCTTCTCTCAGAATGTGGCTTACTTTTTCCCTTGTTAATTTACTTCTGCCATATAGGAGTTTTAATATTAATATTAGCACATTTGTTGATCCATTTTTAATAGTTTGTCTTACCTTTGTAAAAAGACATTATTTTCTATGTTTATGCATTATAGGTATTTTTCTTTATGTACTTCAAGGGAAAAAAAAGTGTCATGACTTTTGCGAGAAAACTTTATTTCAGAAATAGATTAGAATCTAAATGAATTAATTAAAATCTTAGAATCAAAATAAACTATGTGTATAAAACCAAAAACCAAACTCACTGTCACTAAGTCAATTCTGACTCACAGCAACCTTATGTAGGATTTCAGAGATTGGTAATCTTTACAGGAGCAGATAGCTTCACCTTTCTTCTGAGGAGCCATTGGTAGTTTGAAACAATGACCTGTGGTTAACAGCCCAACACCCAACAACCATAGATAGATAGATAGATAAACAGACAATCAATAGATACATAGATGACTGTAGTTGTAGCTGTAGCTATAGATGGGTGAGTGTGTGTGTGAATACACTGGATATATCAATGTGTTGTGCAAAATGACTTGCTTACTAAAACCCAAACATAACTTGGAAGAGAGGCCTGGTAATTTACTTTTGTTGTTGTTGTTGTTGTTATGTGCCATCCAGTCAGTTCCAATCCATAGCTACCCTGGATAGGGTTTCTGAAGAGCACCTGGTGAGCTTGAACTGTTAACCTTGTGGTTCAAACTGATCTTGCAGTCTAATGCCTTAACCCATCACACCACACCAGGACTATTTCTATATCCATAGAAAGCTCTGTGAAGATCTACTGTAGTCTGACAAACATGGGTTGCCATGATTTGGAATTGACTCAATGAAAACTGCTTAGTTTTGGGTTTTGGATCAACAGACCCAACAAATTTCTGAAATAAATACCAGCATTAAATGTTATTTGAAGAGAATTTCAGAGTTGCTTATCTTCTATGTTTGAGAAAGAGCACACCAAAAGAAGATAGTGGTACAAGGCATTATTGTTGTCAGGTGCCATCGAGTCGGAACTGACTCATGCACAGCAGAACAAAACAATGTCCGATCCTGGGCCAACCCCACCACTGCTGCCACACTTGACGCCATCAATGATGCCACCTGGCTGATCCATCTCGTTGGCGGTCTTCCTCTTTTTCTCTGACTCTCCATCTTACCCAGCATGACATCCTTCTCCAGCGACTGTTCTCTCCTGACAATATGTCCAAAGTATGAGAGATGAAGCTTAGCCATCCTGGCCTCCAAGGAGCACTCTGGCTGCACTTCTTCCAAAATAGATCTGTTGGTTCTTTTGGCAGTCCATTGCACCCCTAGTATTCTCCTCCAACACCACAACTCAAAGGCACCAATTCTTCTACAATATTCCTTATTCACTGTCCAGCTTTCGCATCCGTATGAGGTTATTGAAAATACCATGGCTTGGGTCAGGTGCACCTTAGTCCTCAAGTTGACATTTCTGCTCTTCAACACTTTAAAAAGTTCCTGTGCAGCAGATTATTTGTCTTTTATTCAATTATGTGGGGAAATGTTTGATAATATTAATATCTAGACCTACTTCTAAAAATCAGTTACTTATTAATTTATTCATTAATTTATGCAAGCATCCATTCATTTGTTCCACAAATATTTGATTTGCTAATTATTCCAGTGACTAGGAATTGCAATGGAGTACAAGAGACAAAACTGAAGTCACTGGCTTCAAAGAATTTTCATTTTAAACAGGTTAAGTTAGTTAAATGTCATTGAGTTGATTCATAGCGACCCTATATAGGGTTTTTGAGGAGCAGCTGGTGAGTTTGAGTCACAGACCTGTGGTTCCCAATCCAATATTTATCTTACAGTGCCACACAGGTGAGAGACTTACCAAATAATTGAGTAAATGCATCCATAACCATACAATGGTCAGATAGTAATAAGGGTTCTGGAGACATTAAAAGACAGGTGTGAAGGTGAGGAATCTCTAGCTTATATCTTGGGTTATCACTAATAAAATAAGATAATAAAGACACAGATGAACTGAGACTTAAAAGTAGAGAGAGGATGAGTCATATGAATATCTGAGAGAGAATATTCCAAGGAGAAGGAATTATAACTACAGAATTCTGAGCTCAATGTGTATATGCATGTGCATATTTGCAGGTGTATCTGAATTGTTATAGTTAAGTGTCCTCAAGGCGGTTCCAACTCATAGTGACCCTATAGAAGGTTTCCAAGGACTTTGTGGTTCAAACTGACTTTGCATTCCACAGTTAGAGGAGGGTTATTAATAAAAACAGAGGTCAATGAGGCTGGATCATGGAGAAAATACGGAATTGTAAGGGTATGGGAATTATGTAACGGGGAAATCAAGTCTTGGATCACAAGGAGTCTCATAACAAGAATTTAGACGTTTATACTGAGAGAGTAGGAAATTGCACCGAGCAGTGACACAAACTAACGTACAACATTAAAACACACTGTCCTTGCTCTTGTTAAGGTTAGGGTATGGGTAGACAAGGAATTGCAGAGAGATAAATTAGGATGCTACTGTAATAATAATTTAGAAAATACTGTAGCAACTATGACAACAGTAGACATTTTAAGAAATGTTCAGGCCCTTGATAAAGTTTGAAGATGGAATTTAGAGGGTTTGAGAGAAAGAGCAAAGTCAAGGATGACATCAGAGCTTTTGGCTTGAGCAATTGAAAGGGTTCCATGTGTCATGCATGAGTGGGACATGACAATGTTAGTTTAGTTTAACATACCAATAAGTCTTTCCTATCTTATGCAAAGATAGATGACTGAGGCATTTTTAACAAGGTAATGCAGGACATGGAAAAATATGCTAATCATTTGACACCAGACTGGCTGCCTTTGGAATTATTATATGAGTGGTGATGACTTTTTACGGCTAATTATAGTGAACACATCTTACGAGTGGAATACTGATTAGAGAGGCTTTATCTAGGTGAATTGGCTAAGTGTAGTGAAATGTGATAGAATTCAGAATCAAAGAAGATCAAAACCCAGTTCCCTTTCCGTTATATATAAAAACATAAAAAAATTCTAAAGCATCGCAATCCAATGTATGTCAGCATAGCAGTTTGCTCTACAGGGTTTTCAAAAACTTATTTTTCAAAATTAGACTTGCAGGCTTTTCTTCTGAGACATATCTGGATGGATTTGAACTTTCAACCTTTAGTTAGCAGCCAAGTATGTTAACTATTTGTAAACCACAAGGACTTCTTGTTGCTAATAATACTGGTGAAAGTGAGACCTTAACATAAGAGAAGATAATGTTGTTATTGATGTTAAGTGCCATTGAGTTGGTTCCTGCTCATAGCAATCCTCTAGTGGACTTCCAAAGAGCAACTGGTGAATTGTAACTGTCAGCCTTGCAGTTCAAGCTGACTTTATGGTCTAGGGCACCAGGGTTTACTATCACCAGAAAGGATTTTTACTTTGAACTTACTGAGAAGATGGCATTAAGTAACTTACAGAAGACCATTAATTATTGAAAGAATATGCAGATAACTGTTGATCAAATCAGATGACGACTGAACTTGATTAGTCAGTAGGCAGTTGAAACTAAAGAATTTGTACATTTTACAGAATAAAGTAACTGAAGTCCAGTAAATTATTACTGAAATGAACTCAGAATTAGTGAGTGATCAGTGGCTAAAATATACATCTTAAGCATCACAGAATGCAATGATAATTTGAGTAGACTATTGATCCCCTTGGAGTCCTGGTGTGGTGCTGTGGGTTAATGCGCCAGACTGCAAAGCTGTTTAAACTGCAAGGTTTGTGGTTCAAGCTCACCAGTCACTCCTTGGAAACCCTATACAGGGTTGCTGTGGGTCAGAACCGACTCAACGGCACTTAACAACAACAACATTGATCCCCTGTGAGTGCAAATTTCCTGCAGCTCAGAGACTATAACAGCTAATTTGCTGTGGTAAAGTCAAGGATTTGTCAAACCTGCCCTGAAAGGTAGAACTGCCCCATTCATTGCCCCTCCACAAATGGAATATTGCATTCAATAATTAGAATGGGATTGGGATACAAATCACTGTAATCTGACTTTTAAATGATAAGTGAGAAACACTGACCTTAATACCATTGATATAGAAACACTAGGTCTTATGGTGGGAGTGGCACCCAATCTTGAACACTTTAATTTTCCTTTTGATAAGTCAAGAAAATAGTCAAGCAGAAGTAAGAGACCTGCTAGATTAGTTAAGTGGCTGTTAAAAAAAAAAAAAAAAAAAAAAAAAAAAAGCTATTTTATATCAATGCAGCTATTTCCAGGGAAGAAGATTGGGGGTTGGGATATGAAAATGTTGAGATGAACCTGTTTGGGCATGGAGATGATGTAGTCAAAGGAACAAAGGAAGAGGTGCTGTAAAACAACGAAAGTTTGACTACAGAGATGATAAAATAGATGTTACCTGGATTCATAATTGGTATGGAGATTGTGACTGAAATTATGTGTAACTGAGCATGTTGTCTTTGCACTTTTCATGGGCATATTGAAGCCACTTAGCTTTAATTGACTATGATAAATGGGACTCTTTAGAATTATCCCAGTCCTCCTTGTGGTAAACAGTAAGCAAATCTAAAGTTCAGTGGGTTAACAAGAGATCAATATTCTGATTAAAGTATTGGTTGAAGTGTGAATTTTGTTCCTACACACTTCCTTCAGAAGACATGACAGCAAATAACAACAAATCAACAACTGCTTTATCAATAATCTGATATGGCAAGTTTACAAAGAAGAATATTCTTGGAGTCTGATAAGTTTTTAGGTATATCGGTTTTAGGATCTCTTTACTATTTCTAGTAAAGTTTTTGAAGACCCCAAAGAACTTTTGCATATGAGTTGCATATACTGATATATATTATAATATAAATTTAAATTTGAAAAAATTATATTAATTCACCAAAAAAAAAAAAAAACACACACAAAAAAAACCCAACAACAACAAAAAACAACTCCAATATATGGTCTTACACGTAAATAACACTCTTAATGAAAAATAACTTTTCCAGAAATAATAGAAGGATGGCATTACTTTGTTGTTTAGTGACATCAAGTCAGTTCTGACTCATAGGATTTCTGAGGAAAGGCTGTATGATCATTTTTGTAAAAAATGCATTGGTTTATCTTTAATTTTTAATAGATAGCTAATCATGAATGATTTTGAAAAATCATGTATTGGCCATTTGGAAACAAATAATATCAAACTAACCTTGTGGTCTAGTGTTTACCCTAAAGTTGAATTATTTTACATATTTGTAAATATCAGTTATTACTGGCTTCATAGAAAAATCAAACCAAACCCACTGCCGTTAAGGTGATTTCAACCAATAGTGGCCCCACATAAGCTTACCTTGACTGTAGGTCTTTAGGGAAGCAGACAGCCTCATCTTTCTCTTGCAGAATAGGTAGAGATTTTGAACAGCTGACCTTGTGGTTAACAGCCTAGCACCTAATGGCAACTCTATTCTGACATGTGAGTCTGCATTCAGTCTATTCTAATACGTTGTTTCAATTGAGATATAAAATACAATTCTGCCTCACAGATGTGTAAGTATTTTGGTAGCCTTTTCAGAAAAGTGTGGACATTCTCTTTTGCTAGTCAACACAAGCAAATGGAGATTTCTTAAAAATGAGTTGCAATAAAAAAATCTGAAACCACATCAATGACATGGTCATTTATGTAAAAATGCATTGGTTTTCCCTTAATTTTTAATAGATAGTGAATCATGAATGCTTTAGAAAGAGTCATGTATTGTCCATTTGGAAACAAATAATAGCTTACTTAGTTATACAGAGCTTTCAAATTTTAATACATTGTATAGAATCAAATATCACATTTTAATGTCACCACTGACATCTTCCTCAAAGTTTTTTAAGAACTAAGAAACTGTCAAGCTCATAATGTCAATACATGATTTCCAATACTCTAAATTTCACTTGAAAGTTCAAATTTCGTGATTAGTAGTAAATACCATCAGTTGCTTTCTTTAAAGTGATAAGTTCACTTTGGTCATTTTGGAGAAAATGTTTTCTGAATACAAAATTCTCAGTGAACAAGATTGTCAATAGTTTTTTCAAGTAAAACTGCCATTCCATGAAATAAGTGACTATTGTACCTCACAGTGCAAACAACTGAACAAGGGATTTTGTAAGATGTAGTATTCTTCTTTGGAATGGAGCACAATTGCATCATGCATACTTCTTTTGTTACAGATTTTTTTTTAAAAGGCATGTACTGTGGAGCTGCTAGATCAGCACTGGACTGCAAACCACAAGATGGACACTTCAAACTCACCAGTAGCTCCTTGGAAACCCTATACAGAGTTGCTATAAGTTGAACTGACTCAATGGCACTTAACAATAAAATGGTTGAGATTTAATAATAATAATGTTTACCTTTTTGTCATGGAAGGTGTATTGGTTTATTTTGTTGCTGAAACAAATTACTACAATGTTAGTGACTTAAAATAATATACATTTTGAAACTTGAAGTTATGAAATGGGTATTTGTTATGCTGTTAAGTGTCAAGGAGTGAGTTCTACATCATAGTAACCCTTTAAAGTGTTTACAAGGAACTGCTGGTGAATTGGAATCACTGACCTTGTGGATAGTCTAGTGCTTATCCTAAAATATCAAACCAAGAAATATGTATTACTAGGCTAAAAATTAAATTGTCAGTAAAGCTGCATTCTTTCTGGAATCTTTAAAGAAGAATTTGTTTTCTTGGCTTTTAGAGATTCTAGAGAATTTCTGTATCACTTGGTCCATGATTCCTTCCCTTCTTCAAAGGTATCACTGGCTGTAGGAGTCATTCTCACATCTCTTTTATCAGACACCGACTCTTTGACTCACTCTCTCACATAATCACTGTGATTGTGTTGGGTCAGATTAGATAATTCAGAATGATATATTTATCTGAAGGTGGGTTGACTATAATGTTAATTTCATATGAAACTTTATTTTTTTCTCTTGTCATGTACTGTGATATAGTCACAAATTCCTGGGATCATGATGTGGTATTTTTTGGGGGTGTAGAGGGAGTGGTATGGGATAGGGAGGGAGATGTCATAGCTTTATCTAGCACAAATATTTTTAAATTAAAGGAAATGTTTCATTTAAATTTTTATTCTGACTCTATGGTCTTATGTATCTACTAATTCAATTTGGTGTCACTACTTTAATTCACACTAAAGTTGTAACAATTTTAACTACTGTTGCTCTTAAATGATTAGTGCATTATGAATAAAATAAGGGAACAAAAGAGGTAAATATTGCTATGGGTCCACTATTATAAAAAGTCAAGGAAAGCTTTAGGTACAGAAAAAAATTTTCTGATAATTACCAGAAGTAGAGGAATACTGGTATGGCATTGCTGGTTAATGTGCTGGACTGCAAGATTGGTTTGAACTACACATGGTTCAAGCTTACCAGCCACTCCTTGGAAACCCTATACTGGGTCAGAACTGACTTTACAGCACTTAATAAACAGGGATGGAAGATGAAGGGAGGGCAAATCATTAGGGAGATAGTTATTGTTGTTAAATGCAGGTGAGTCTGTTCTGACTCATACTGATCCTGTAAACAGTTTCCGATGAGAAGCTGTTTGGTTTGATCTGCCAACCTTGTAGTTCTCAGTCTAGTAGTTATTCTACAGCAATACACTACACCAGGAGACAATAGACATATTAATTTAAGTGAATGGGAAGGAAATATACAGCAAGGGGGTGATTGGCACAATATCACTAAAAAGTGATAGACATGGACAGAATTACAAACAAGAAAGATAAATATTATTACTTACACAGCCCTGCATTATAAGTAATAAAACCATTAATCTACAAGTGAATATATTATATAGGCAGACAGGCAATATGAATAGGGATGAGTAGGTGGAAGGGACTGTATTCATGATCATATATAGTTTAGGCAGATAATGTTTCTACATACATGTTTGTGCTATAAATATATCCATGCATGTAATAGAAAAAATAGAGAGTAAAGATATGTAAACTTTCAGCCTTAACCAAACGCTTTGAGGAAAGCAGTCACTTGGCCAGGTGTGGCACAGTAGGACCAGCACTGGCCTGTGAATCACAATGTCAGCAGAACAAACCCACCAACTGCTCCTTGGAAATCATATATAGAGTTGCTATGAGACAGAACTGACTCCATGGCTCTCAACAAGTCACTGGGCCTGGGTGATTAGGATAATATGGACATCAAGGTCAATTGGTGTAACAGGGTCCTCAAAGACTAAGTTCTACATTCTATTTTGGTGAGTAGTGACAGTGGTCTTAAAAGGTGTGAGCAACTATTTAAGATACAACTATTGATATTTCTCCATCTGGAAGCAAAGAAGAGTGAAGAGCATCAATGATGCATAGAAAATGATGCATTTACTAATGCAACGATGCATTTACTAATGCAACATGTTGTGTGATTTATTGACTACTGTTTAATGAATGCTAATTGAAGATCTAAGCAAAATGAGGTCTTTGACAAATTCAATCTCTTCTCCATTTATCATGATGTTATTTACTGATCCAGTTATGAGGATTTTTGTTTTCTTTATATTGAGGTGCAATCCACATTGAAGATCTTCATCAGTAAAACCCTTCTTTGTTTTTAGCAAGCAAGGTTTTATCATCTACGTATCATAGGCAGTTAATGACTCTTCTCCAATACTGATGCCACACTTTTTATATAATCCAGTTTTTTTCATTATTTGCTCAGTATACAGAGTAAATAAGTATGGTGAAAGGATACAATCATCACTCACAACTGTCTGTATTTAAAACTGGTCAGTATCCCCTTGTTCTATTATAAAGACTGCCTTTTGATCTGAGGATCCTCAGGATCATAACTAACTGTTTTGGAATATCCATTCTTCACAGTGTAACTGCTGTCACCAGTAATTAACAATGCATCCTGATTGTATGTTTGATCAATTTCAGACCAATTTAATCAATTTCAGATCAAATTCATTCTTTTTCATGATATTCACATTTAAAAGCCTTTTAATTTTCTATAAATCACAAGTAAGTGTCTTATATTCTCTAATCTCAGCCAAGATCCATCTGACATTAGCAATGATATTTCTAATTCCACACCCTCTTCTGAATCCTGCTTGAATATCTGGCAGTTTCCTGTAGATGCATTGTTGCAACAGTTTTTAAATTATTTTTAGCAAAATTTTACTTTCATATTATGTTAATGATATTTTTCAATGATTTTCACATTCTATTTGGTTACCTCTCTTTGGAATGGGCACAATAATGGATCTCTTCCAACTGGTTGTCCTGGTAGCTGTCTTCTAAATTTCTTGGCACAGATGAGTGAGTGCTTCAAATACTGCATAGTTTGTTGAAAGATTTCAATTTGAATTTTGTCAATTCCTGTAACCTTTTTTTTGCCAGTACTTTCTGTACAATTTGTACACTGCACTGTCCTCATAGTAAACTAATGATTTCCTCATTGCATTGGGTCTCCTCTTTTTGGAATGAGCACAAATGTGGATCTCTTTCAGTCAGTTGGCCAGGTAATTTTCTTCCAATTTTCTTGGCATAGATGAGTGAGTGACATACCAGGGGTCCAATCTGTACCAAATATAGCTTTGAAATTTTTAATTTTATGTTGTAAATTCTTGGAAAAATGTGATAAGACTTACATAGTACATATTTATAGAATATTTTCAAGATTTTTTTAATAGCAGGATTATAATTTTTAAATAGCCTCAATATTTTTAGCCTAATTTACAATACTTTTTTTACTTCTTTCTCTCTTGTCTTTTGTACTATGCCTGATGATTTCATATTAAAATACTGTATCTTGCCCATAAAACAAGTTCTCTACTGGTGCTAGCTAACCCATCAAAAATAACAGCAGAAAATTTAATTAAAAAGGCAAAATCCATCAATAGTTAATTAAAGTTACAAAATATATTTGGCAATGTATCTCTTTAAATATCTGTTGCATGGTGATTAAGTAATTATAAACTAGGAATCTATTTACTATAATTGAGTAATAGAATATAATAATGCTACTTCCAGAGCATTCATAGTACTAATTTTTAAATGCTAAATCACCACAGGTGTATCTGATTTCTGATTAGGTGTTTATATGAAGACAAATTAAAATATAAGTATATTTTCTTGGATAAATATCTATATTTTCCATTTTAAAAGTGATGGTTTGCTATATTTTTTTCATTTGTAAGTGAACATTAAACTCAAACCTCCTTAACTATAAGGAATACTTTATATACAATGTTCCGTTTATAAAATGCAAATATGTTCTACTATAATATTCTGCATGATAGTTAAGGTTTTGCGTCACCTTGGCTGGACCTGGATTCTTAGTAGTTTGGAAGTGAAGAGGTAGTAATCCCCATGATGAGATATAATACAATCACTCCATGATGTAACCTGATGTGATCAGCCACAATATGATATAATTATTGTATAGTTTGTAAATTCTCACTTTTATGATGTTAAAGAGGTCCCATGCAATCTATAGGATCATATCATAAATGGAGTCAATCTCTTTTGAAATAAAAAAGGGAGAATTGAGTAGAGAAAGGGGGACCTATTACCACCAAGGTAGAACAGAAATGCTTCCTATAGAACTGGGGTCCCTAAACTGTGAAGCTCCTCAATCCAGGTTAAGATTGTTGCTAAGACTTTAGGAGTTCCCCAAGGGATAATGAGTTTACATATGTTCAGATGATACAAGGACATTTCCCCACAGAATACAAACAGAACACCTTCCCCTACAGATGGCACTCTGAATTTGGACTACTAGCCTCTTAAACTGTGAGTGAATAAGTTTTGGGAGTTAATCCCATTCATTTAAGGGATATCTGTTATAGCAGCATCAGATAATTAGGACAGTTCAATAGCTATTCATTTTGGAAGATCAAGTAAGAACTTTCTTACAAAAATAAATTTAAAAAGTAGTTTGGAGTTGTTATATTTCCTTAAACAAAAATAAATAAATAAATAAATAAATGGGAAATCACTGCTTGTAATTTTATAGTATAGGGCAAATGCCAACGCTCGTCCATCAGTTTCTCATACTGTGGTGGTTTGCATGTTGATGTGATACAGGAAGTTATGCCACTGGTATTTTAAATAGCAGTAGCATACAGCCATAGTGGAGAGGTTTCAGCTGGGCATACAGACTAAGACAGACTAGAAAGAAGGAGAGAAAGACTACTAAAAATCTTATGATTCACAGTGGAACACAGACAAATACCACCTGAATATTGAATATTGAAATATGATGAATCACAACAGAATATTTTCAGAAACAGTGCAAAATGATGAGTCCCTCATGTTGGAATACACACAAAATATGACTAGGGAAAAGCTGTATCATCAAAGAAGACAACCATGATGGCAAAAATGGAGTAAAGCTTTCAGAACCTTCATTTGCTGATAGGAAATTTGGAAGACAGCTACCTAACTGATTAGAAGAGATCCATAGTTTTGTCCATCCTTAGGAGAGCCAACAGAATGTGGAAATCATTGAAAAAGATCATTAACATCACATGCAAGTAAAATTTTCTAAGGATAATTCCAAAATGGCTAAAACAATATATTGACAGAGAACTGCCAGAGGTTCAAGGCTGATTCAGACTAGAACTTGTAATGAGGGATATCATTGCTGACATCTGATGGATCTTGGCTTAAGCATAGAATACCAGAAAGATATTTACCTGTGCTTTATCCACAATGCAAAGAGTTTGACTGTGTGGAACATGACAAACTATATTGTGCCTTCTAGACCATTGTAGTCTAGCTAGGGGTGTTTGAGGAAAGGAGATAAATCATAGTTATATACAAGGCTTTGGCTCAAATAAATAGATAAAAGAATTGTTTCTAAGTAAGATGTAGAAGAAGTCAAAAGGAGATATTCTGATAATCAAAGTGATTTGGACTAAAATGCCCTTTAGACATAAAAATGAGAAGAGGATAAAATAGTTATTTCACAGTGAATTTAAAAGATAAAAAATATAATTAACTGTCAAGGTAATAATCTGGAATCTTTAGGGAAAGTATTTTTTTCCTATTAAATAAAGTTATTTTTTAACAGAATTTGTGAAGTAATTTTACCAACAAATGATGTACTTTATGCATAATAAATTAGAAGTTATTAATTTGCTTAATCTTAAAACAAAAGTTTTACAAAAACTACTAGACACAGAAAATAATAGAAAATATAAAGAGACAGGTTTCCATAGGGCGGCAGGTCCCTGGAGAAGGACATATGCTTGGTAAAATGGAGGATCAATGTAACAGAGGAAGCCCCCAGTGAAATGGATTGACACAATGGCAGTAATAATGGATTCAAACATAAAAACAATTGTGAGAATGGCACAGAAACAGACATTATTATGTTCTGTTGTGCACAGCGTCGCTATGAGTAGGAACTGACTCTACAGCAACTAACAACAACAACAATGTTTTAGCATGGAAGACTAGTTTAACTGAAAAAAAGAGAGAGAAATAATTAACATATTATCTCAACATTGTTTTCATGATTGTTGGTAGGACTTTCATTCATCATTGCCCAATTTATAGACAACCCAGATCATCTTCAAAGAATAAATGGTCAAATTTTGGCATGTCCATACCAGGAATACCATTCAACAACAAAAACATAATATAGCATTGGTGCATGCAATAATGACTGAATCTGCAGAAAATAACTTAAGGAAAAAACCTCAAAAAACACTGTAACCTCGTGTTGGTGGTGTTGGTGCATGGTTCCCTGCATGACCCTATTTACACAGCACTATAGAAAGGAGTCAGCAACTCACAAGCCACCACAGTATGACAAACTTGACAGATGAGAGGCACTCACTCATCTCTGCCAAGAAATGTGGAAGACAACTATCTGGTCAATTGATTGGAAAAGATCCATATATGTGCCCATTCCAAAGAGAAGTGACCCAATGCAATGTGGAAATCTTTGGACATTATCTTTGATATCCCATGCAAGTGAAATTTTACTAAAGGTAATATAGAAATAGCTGCCAGCATATATTGACAGAGAACTTCCAGAGGTTCAAGCTAGATTCAGAAGAGGACATGGAAAGAGGAATATCATTGCTGATATCTGATGGATCTTGGCTGAAAGCAGAGAATATCAGAAAGATGTTTACCTGTGCTTTATTGACTATACAAAGGTTTTTGATTGAGGGGATCATGATAAGCTATGGATAACATTGTGAAGCATGAGTATTTCTGAAGACTTAGTTGTGCTCATGAGAAATCTGTACATGGACCAAGAGGCAGTTATTCTAACAGAACATGGGAATACTGAATGGTTTAAAATTAAGAAAGGTGTGCAACAGAGTTGTATTCTTTCACCATACTTATTCAATCTGTATGCTGAGCAAATAATCTGATAAACTGGGTTATATAAAGAAAAACATGGCATCAGGACTGGAGGAAGACTCATTAATATCCTGAGATGAGCAGATGATACAACCTTGCTTACTGAAAGTGAAGAGGACTTAAAATTCTTACTGATGAAGATCACAGACCACAGCCTTCGGTATGGATTGCATCTCAGTGTAAAGAATACAAAAATCCTCACCACTGGACCAATAAACAACATTCTTATCAATGGAGAAAATATTGACCTTGTCAAGGACTTCATTCTTCTTGGATCAACCATCAACACTCATGGAAGCAGCAATCAAGAAATCAAATGACATATTGCATTAGGCAAATCTGCTGCACAACACCTTTTTAAAGTGTTGAAGAGCAAAGATGTCAGCTTGAGGACTAAGGTGCACCTGACCCAAGCTATGGTATTTTC
>NW_006408527.1:37370099-37379120 GCF_000296735.1 Chrysochloris asiatica | reverse complement strand
GAAAGGAATGTTGGGAAACATGATTAGAGAAACTTGTAAGCCCGTCTTCAGCCTATAACTGATTGGAATACCTCAAAGGGGTTCTACAACTTGCCCACTGAAATAGGCCTTGTGCAAAGCCTTTACAGAGTATAGGACCTTAGGTGGAATCCTGAGTTCCATCCACAACCTTATAAGGTGAGGCATTCCCACTAGAAAGGACAAGGAGACTGGAACAGCTACAGTGACAGAAGATACATCTTCATGATGAACCTGACCTATACTCAGAGCGGTAGTTACTCTAAATACCAACAGAAAGGGAAAGTGTCTTCAAATCAAGTATCAATGCTATCCGCTCTGTGCACAGGGTTGATAGGGACAGGCAATTTAGACATTGGCTATCTAAAATGATGGGGCAATAAAGGCACGAAGTGACTGGCTTACAAGGTTTCAAGAGGGCGCTTAGTTTAAGAGTGTGCGGGGAAAGAAAACTATCATTTGTCTAGATGGGTCTGATGAAAGGAGATGGGGATAAGATTCCTAAGATTCAATAATGAATAACTGTTATCATGACTAATCGCAACTGTCACAATTGTAAAGGTAGAAGTTTTGTAACAAAAAAGGGGGAGTGGTTAATCTTACTGTCCAGAAACAGAGGACCCTAGGACCATCAAGAGAGGAACACACAAATAGAATGCGGGACCTTATCCAGAGAATCAGCAGCGCCAGAGATGGAGGCAGAGATAGGGTCATGGAGAGGGGGAGCGGCTGAGGACTCTAGATTCATCGACTAAGAAGAGAAGGACTAAGAGCTGGTGGCCAGGAGCAGACTTGCAGAATGTGCTCTTTGGAGATGTCAGTTATTATATACGCCTGAGTGAGTTTTTTTGTTTGTGTGTTTTTTAAAAAAAACTAAAGTAGATAGAAATACTTTTAAATGATGGTATATGGAGGTGATTATAATCAATGTAATGAAACAAGTTATATGACTTGTTGAATGTGAAACTGATGATGAGCTCTGTAAACTTTCACTCAATCCACAATAAAAACCTTACATTAAAAAAATAAAAAAAAGAGAGAGATTACACTAGCAAACAGAGATCAGAGAGACCTACTATCACCAGGAAAGAAGAATTGAGAATGTTGAGCATCCTTTGGACTTGGGGTCTTTGTACTGAGAACTCCTAGATGCAGGGAAGATTAATGACAAAGACCTTCCCCAAAACCAACAGAGAAGGAACACAAGCATTTGTAGCTGGAACCCTAAATTTGAACTTCCAGTCTGATAAACTTTGAGAGAATGAATTTGTTAAAAGTATCTACTTGTATTTCTGCTGTAGCAGAACTAGAAAACTAAGATATGTTTCCATTGGGAAAACTGGATATAGGGTCTCTTTAGCATACATTATATATGAGCCCACAATAATCTCAAAAAAATATTTAGTTAAAAACTATTTTTCCTTCATCATTCATGTTGTTGTATGTGCTGTATATATACCTGCTTTTGTTTTCTTCTTCTTCATTTAAGAAGAATTCAGTGGTGTGTTATTAAGCTATAAAAAGAAATGAGCTGTCAAGTATTGGAAAGATATGGATAAACCTTAAATGAATGTCTCTAGGTTATGTAAGCCAATCTGAGGGGTCCATGCCATATATTTCTAATTGTATGACATTCTAGAGAGGAAAGAAATACAGAGACAATGAAAAAATGATTATTGAATGTTATGCTAGCGTGGAGTGGGGATTGAATGGATAAAGTACATGACTGTGAAATGATTTTGTAGGTTATTGTACTGGTGGGTATTATTGTATGTTTGGTGCCATCCATCCAGTTGGTTCCATTTCATAGTCACTATGTGTACAACAGACCAAAACAGTGTCCAGTCCTGCACTATCCTTACAACACATGTAAAGTTAAGCCAATTTTTGTTGTCATTGTATCCACCAGTCTCATTGGAGGTCTTTCGATTTTTCGCTAATACTCAACTCTACCAAGCATGGTATTCTTTCTCCAGAGACTGGTCTCTTGTAACAACAAGTCAAAATAAGAGGAAGTTTAAACATTATCCTTTACAAGGAGAATTCTGGCTGTACTTTCTCCAAGACAGATTTATTACTTTTCCTGGTGGTATATGGTACTTTAAATATTCTTCTCTATCACCGTAATTCAAATGTGTCTATTCTTTTATAATCTTAGTAATTCTTTTTCTAATTTTTTCATTCATATGAGAAGACTGAAAATACCATAGCTTGAGTAAGATGCACCTTAGTCCTCAAAATGACATCTTTACTTTTTAACACTTTAAAGAGATAGTTTTCAGAAGATTTGCCTGTTAGATATCATTTGATTATCTTGACTACTGCTTTCATGAGCTTTTATTGTGAATCCAAGTAAAATGAAATATTTGACAACTTCATTCTATCTCCAATGACCATGATATTATTTAATGATCCAATTGTGAGGATTTAAATTTTCTTTACATCGAGATGCATCCATACTGAAGACTGTACTCTTTGGTCTTCATCAGTTATTATTTCAAGTCCTCTTTGCTTCCAACAAACAAGATTCTCAGGTTGTTAATGAGTATGGTTATAATCTTAATTCCATGTTCTTCTTTATGAAATCTATTTTCTCAGATTATTTAGTCAGCATACAAATTGAATAATTATGATGAAGGGATCTAACCATGGCGTATACCTTTCCTGATTTTGCAGCGTTGTATTTCCTCATTTGAATGATTACCTCTTTGTCTATGTATAGCTTTCTCATGAGCAAAATTAAGTTTTCTAAAATTTTTATTCTTCCCAAGGTTATCCATAGTTTGCTATGACCTACACAATGCAGTGCCTTTGAATAGTGAATAAATACAAGAAAACATATTTCTGGTATTCTTCCATATCAGTCAAAATTCATGTGACTTAAGAAATGATATCCCTAGTTCCATGCCCTCTCCTGAATTCTACTTGAATTTCTGGCAGTCATCTGTTGGTGTACTGCTGGAGCTGTTCTTCAATTATCTTCAGTAAAGTTTTACTTGCATGTGATATAAATGATATTGTTAAATGATCTTCAAAATTCATGGAGTCACCTTTGTTTGGAATGGGCACAAATATGAATCTCTTCCAATCAGCTGGCCATGTTGTTGTCTTCCAAATTTCTTGACATAGACAGGTAAGCACCTCAAGTGTTGATTCAATTTGTTGAACTTGTATTAATTTGTGTTAATTTTATTCTGTTTATTCCTGGATCCTAGGTTTCCGGCAATGCTTTCAGTACAATTTGAACTTCTTTCTTTAATATTATTGTTCTTGATCATATGCTACCTCTTGAAACGGATGAGCATCTATCATTCATTTTTGATACAGTGACTCTGTGCATTCCTTGTATCTTCATTCAATCCTTCCTGAATCACTCAATCTTTGGCCCATATAGTCCTTCAATATTGCAACCCGAGGCTTGATTTTTTTTCTTCACTTCTTTCAGCTAGAGAAATACTGAGAGTGTTCTTTCCTTTTGGATTTCTAACAACACGTCTTTTCACATTTCATTACAATATTTACTTTGTTTTTTCTAGCTGCCCTTTGAAATTTTCTGTTCAGTTTTGATACTTCATCATTTATTCATTTTGCGTTAGCTTTTCCATGTTTAATAGTATGTTTCAGTCTCTTGTGACACATAATTTGAACATTTCTTAATTTTCTGTCTTTTTAATAACCTATTTGCTTTCTTCATGTATACTGTTCTTGATGCTATCTCAAAACTCTTATGGTCTTCAGTCATTAGTGTCTCATGCATCAAATATGTTCTTGAGATAGTCTCTAAACACAGGTAGAATGTATTCAAGATCATATTTTGTCTCTCAAGGACTTCTTTTATTTTTTTTAAGCTTCATTCTATATTTGTGTATAAACCAGTGATGGTCTGTTCCACAGTTGGCTCTGGTTTTGTTTTGACTGATGATATTGACCTTTTTCACTGTGTCTTTCCACAGATGTCGTTAATTAGATACCTGTGTATTCCATCTGGTAAGGCCCACATATGTTGTGGCTATTGCGTTGTTGAAGAAGGGTTTTGCAAGGAATAAATAATGGGTCTTAAAAAATTCAATCATGCACTCTCCAGAATCATTTTTATCAACAAAGATATATTTTCCTAGTACTGATCTTTCCTCTTTGTTTTCAACTTTTGCACTCTAATCACCAGTAATTATTAATGAATCTTCATTGCATGTTTGATCAATTTCAGACTTAAGAAGTTGATGTTGTTGTTGTTGTTAAGTGCTATTGAGTCAGTTCGGACCCATAGCAACCCTATATAGGGTTTCCAGGAGCGACTGGTGAGCTTGAACTGCCGACCTTGCATTTCAAACGGCTTTGCAGTCTGGCGCATTAAACCACAGCACCACACTAGGACTCTGATAGAATACTTCAATTTCATTATCATGGATTTAATAGTTGGAGAGAAAATTTGAAAAAGAACAGTGTTAACTGCTCTTCCTTGTAGGCTTGTGGATGATATTCTATCACAGACAACTTTATACTTCAAGATAAATCTTGAAATGCTCGTTTTAATGATGAATATGACATTCCTCTGTAGTTCATAATTTATAGCATAATAAGTCATATTATTGTATGATTCAAAATGACCAATGTCTACCCATTTTAGGCCACAGGATATCAATTTTTATTGTTCCATTTCATTTTTTCCCCCATAAGGAAGCATTTATTTGATGTTTAACATGAAATCATACAAATAAAATTTGTCTAAACACAAATCCACATTGAGTCAAAACACAAATAGCAAAGGACAAAGTTAAAACATAGAAAACTAAGTGGCGGCTATATACAGTTGGACACAATTGTGTCTTGTACACTAATAAAGTCTTTTACAAAAAGTCATCTTAGATCAACAGAAGACCAATCTTCAATGTCGTCCTGTCAAGATGGGTTACTTTAGCACGTCCTCTTGCTTTCTCCAATGTCCTCATTAATATGGCTCCTTGAGATGCCTTGCCATCTGTACTTTGTTGGGCCCTGTAGTCTGCATATCCTGGTCCACAACCACAGTTCCCATAGTTACAGCCAGTATCCGCCACAGCCACTAGAGTTTTGATCACCACCATAAGCACTATTGTAATTTTCATATCCTTGATCATAATAGTTATTAGATCCTTGGGTCCAGTTTGGGCCCTGACCTTGTCCATGACCCCTAGTACCCCCTCTCCCACCAGCTGCAGCACCTCTTCCTCCTTTCTGTTGTTGTTGTTGCCTATATACCTCTTCGGGCTGTGCAACTTTGATTTCACACTTCCCAAAACCAATTTGATGATATCTGCTTTCTAGTAATTTCTTTACTGGCTCTTTATCTGTATATGTGATAAACAAAATCCTCGGCTTTCATTTGTTTGTGTATCCATGGGAAATGTAACGTTTTCAATCACTCCAAATGCACCAACATATTCTTTAATTTGTTCTTCATAAGTATCTGGACTCAATCAAACCACAAAAACCTTTTTTGGGGGTTCCTTCCCTTTTAAAGTTTTGACTCTTTTGGGGTCTATTAATTTGCCATCCAGTTTGTATTCTTTCAGTTCCAAAACCTTATCAACACTAGCAGCATCTTTAAAAAGCACAAACCTAAATCCTCTTGACTGTCCAGTGACTGGCTCTGTTTTAATTGTGCAGTCTGCAACCTCTCTAAATCGAGACAAATATTCAGTAAAGTCTTTCTTGCTTGTATCCCAGCTCAAGCCTCCAATAAAGAGTTTATTGTCATCCTGCTGATTCTTGCTCGCGTTTATCTTGGATTCATCTGTGAATCCCTCTATGTTGCTGTACTCGTTCCTGTCCTCCATTGTGGCGGAGCGGTTGGCAGGGAGCTCCTGGTGCGCAGATTGTGTCGCGGCAGTAGCTGCGGCGGAACATTGTATGTTTCATTTCATTTTTTATGACTTCCATTTAGTTTTCCTTTCACACTTCATACATTTCATGTTCTAATCATTAATAGATGTTTGTGATTTTTCTTCTCAGTTTAAGTTGTGCTTAATCAGTAATTGAAGTTCCTGACAGCTTTACTCCCCCCATGTTATTAAGGTCTACTCTACTTTGAGGAGGCAACTCTTCCCCCAAAACACAAAAATCCAGGTTAGAGACTCACCACTCCTCTGATAGCTGTCATACTGTGGTGGTTTGCATGCTGCTATAATTCTGAAAGCTATGCCATGTTATTTTAAATACCATTAGGGTCATCCACAGTGGATAGGTTTCAGGGAGCTTCCAGACAAATACAGACTAGGAAGAAAGAGACAGACTACTTCCGAATATTTAGGCACTGAAATCCTTATGAATAGCAGTGTAATATTGTCAGCACCAGAATATAGACTACTGAACCATGATGAAGAGCACCACAATATTTTCAGATGTAGTTCCAGAAGATGAGCCCGTCAGATTGGAAGACATTCAAAATATGACAGGGGAAGAGCTGCTTCCTCAAAGTAGAGTTGACAGTGATGACATGATCAAATAAAGCCTTCAGGACCTTCATCTGCTGATGGGGCACAACTCAAAATGAAGAAAAAACAGCTATAAACATCATTTAATAATCAGAGCCTGATATGTATGAAGTATGAATCTAGAAAAATTGAATGTTGTCAACAATGAAATGGGATGAATGAAGATCTATCTCCTAGGCATTAGTGAGCAGAAAACAACTGGTATTGGCCATTTAAAATCTGACAATCACATGGTTTATAATGCCATCAATGACAAATAGAAGAGGAATGGCATCACATTCATCATTAAAAAGGAACATATCTAGAACTATCTTGAAGTACAATGCTGTCTATGATAGAATAATATCCACATGCTTAGAAGGAAGACCAGTTAATATCACTATTATTTAAATTTATGAACCAACCACTAAAACCAGTGATGATAAAATTGAAGAATTCTACTAACTTCTTCATTCATAAGTTGATCAAATATGCAATCAAGGTGTATTAGTTATTACTGATGATTGGAATGCAATGGTTGAAACCAAAGACGAAGGATCAGTCAATGGAAAATGTGTTCTTGGTGATAGAAATGATTCTGGAGATCACATGACAGAATTCTGCAACATGAATGAATTCTTCATTGTAAATACCTTTTAAAAACAATATTAAAAATGACTATACACATGAACTTGACCCGATGGAATACACAGAAATCAAGTTGACTACAGCTGTGGAAAGACAAGGTGGAAAAACTCCATATAATCAGCCAAAACAATGCCAAGGGAAAACTGTGGAACCGATCATCAGTTGCTCATATGAAAGTTCAGGCTGAAGCTGAAGAAAATTTAAACAATACATGAAAGCCAAATTATCACCTTGAACATATCTCACCTGAATTTAGAGATCATCTGAAGAACAGATTTGATGCATTTAACACTAAAGATTAAAATGACATTAAGAACATCATACAGGAAGAAAGTAAAAGGTCATTAAAAATGGAAGAAAGAAGGAAAAAAACAAAATGAATATCTGAAGAGATTCGGAAATTTCCTTGCCAGTGTAGAGATGTTAATGCCAGTGGAAGAAAGTGGAGGTAAAAGAGATGAACAGAAAATTTCAAAGGTCACCTCGAGAAGACAAAGTAAAATATTATTACAAAATCTTCAAAGACCTGGGGCAAGAAAAACAAAATGGAAGAACATGCAGTTTTCAAGCTGAGAGAAGTGAAGAAAAAAATCAAGTTTCCACTTGTAATACTGAAGGACTCAATGAGTAAAATATTGAATGATGCAGAAATCATCAAGAGAAGAATGAAGGAATACACAGAGTCACTGTAGCAAAAAGAAATGACAGCTGTTCAACCACATCAAGAGGTTGCAATGGTCAAGTGCCAAAGATACTAAAGGAAAAGAGTCCAATGTTCACTGAAGGCACTGGGAAAGAACAAGGTTCTGGGAATTGATGGAATAAAAACTGAAATCTTTCAACAAACTGATGCAACACTGGAAGTACTCACTCATCTATGCCAAGAAATTTGGAAGAAAATTACCTAACTGAATGGAAAAAATTCATACTTGTGCCCATTTCAAAGAGAGGCGATCCAATGGAATGCGGAAACAATTGGACAATATCATTAATATCACATGCAAGTGAAACCTTGCTAAAGATAACACAAAAAAGACTGCAACAATACAGTGACAAATAACTTCCAGAGGTCCAAGCTGGATTTAGAAGAGGATGTGGAATGAGGGATATCACTGCTGAAGTCAGATGGATCCTGGCTGAAAGCAGAGAATACTAGATGTTTTCCTGTGCTTTATTGGCTATGCAAAGATTTTGATTGTATGGATCATGACAAGCTATGGACAACATTATGGAGAATGAGTATTCTGGAATACTTAATTGTGCTCATAAAGAATCTGTGCATACACCACCACAAGGCAGTTATTCGAACAGATCAAGGGAACCAAAGGGTTTAGAATTAGGAATGGTGTGTGCCAGAGCTGTATTCTTTCACCATATTTATTCAATAGCTATATGAATACATGATGAAAGATATTCTTTCACTATGTTTATTCAATATCTATGATGAGCATCAGGATTGGAGGAAGACCCATTAACAACCTGTGATATGCAGATGATACAACCTTGATTGCTGAAACTGAAGAGGATTTAAAACATTTATGATGAAAAGCAAAGAGCACAGCCTTCGGTATGGATTACATCTCAATGTAAAGAAAACAAAAATCCTCATCACTGTACCAATAACCAACATTCTATCAATGAAGAAAAGACTGAAGTTGTCAAGGACTTCATTCTTCTTGGATCAACTATCAACACTCATGGAAGCACCAGTCAAGAAATAAAATGGCATATTGTACTAGGCAAATCTGCTGCACAAGACCTTCTTAAAGTGTTGAAGAGCAAAGACATCAGCTTGAGGACAAAGGTGCGCCCGACCCAAGCCATGGTATTTTCAATAACCTCATATGCATGTGAAAGCTGGACAGTGAATAAGGAAGACCATAGAAGAATTGATGCTTTTGAG
>NW_006408527.1:37347192-37369670 GCF_000296735.1 Chrysochloris asiatica | reverse complement strand
ACAACTTTGCTTTCTGAAAGTGAAAAGGATTTAAAATACTGATGAAGATTAAAGACAACAGTCTTTCAAATGAGTTGTATTTCAATTTAAAGAAAACAAAAATAATGCTCACCACTAGAACTACAGACAACATTCATATACATGGAAAAAAAATTGAAGTTATCAAAGACTTCATTTTGCTCAGATCAAACATCAACACTCATGGAAGCAATAGTCAAGAAATCAAATGACGTATTACATTAGGCAAATCTACTGTACTAGAACCTCTTTTAAGTGTTTTTAAGCAAAGATGTCAGTTTGAGGACTAAGGTGTGACGGATTCAAGTCATGATATTTTCAGTATCGTCGGCAGTGAGTAAGGAAAACTATGGAAGACTTGATTCATTTGAGTTATGGTATTGGAGGAGGATATATTAAATATACCATGGATGGCCAGAAGACTAAAACAATCTCTGTTGGATTAAGTACAAGCAGAATGCTCTTTGGAAACCTTCCTGGCCAGACTTCTCTCTCATACTTTAGACATTATCAAGAGGGACCTGTCCATGGAGAAGGATATCATGGTTGGTAAAATGAAGGGGCAGAGAAAGATAGGAAGACACCTCCCTGCCGCAAGTAAATGGATTAGCACAGTGGTGGCAACAGTGGCTCAGGTTTAGCAATGATTGTGAAGTTGGTGGAAGACCCGGCAATGTTTTGTTCTGCATAGGGTTGCTATGAGTTGGTGCCGACTAGATGGCACCTGACCACAACAACATCAAAATTTAGAGACATTTTGCGAAAACTGCCCAAGTCTTTGAAAAAAAAAACAACAGGAAAGCAAAATAAGTGTTAAGTGTGGAAAACTCACATCCAAGGGCACAGTAAGGAGATAATGTGACTAAATATAAAATATTTTCATAATGGCTTGGTATGGTGCTTGAATTGCAAGTTTGGGGATTCAAACTCAGCAGCTGATCCTTCCACTAGACAGCATTTCACAGCAACAAGTCATGGATGGGACAAGATTATTGAAAAATACACTTTTTGGAAATAGTTAATATATTGTGTAATTTATTAGTTTATTTTTTACTTTATGTACATTAATTTATCAATATTTTCTCATGACTCATTACAAATATACTATAGGAATACAGGTAAATTTGGGAATACCTATATTCCTATGGTGTACCTTAGCCACAATTTTGGGAATTTTTCTGTAATGCAAAGAAAAAGTTTAGTTTAAAAATTCTACATGAACCACCTACATTCAAGTAGAACTGAATATTTTCAAATTACTCTAAGTCAGTAAAATCCATTTTTGCTTATACATTTCAAGAGTACTTAGATTTTTAAATTACTCTACCATAAAGAGTAACATTTATCCAATCCTAAATTATCAGCTTTATGGAGCAATTTTTATATTTAATATTTATATAAATTTCAATTATTGTTTGTTGTTGCTAAGTGACATAGAGTCACTTCCCACTTAAAGTCGACTCTGTAGAGGGTTTCTGAGGAGATGTTGGTGAATTTGAACTACTGATCTTGTGGTTCAACTGACCTTGAGGTCCATTGCATTATCCCATAGCGCCACAATTCGGTACTTGAGTCACAATATTCAAACCTTACTTGACAGTGCAAAACTTCTCCCTGTCGCCCTGCGGGCTTACAATGGACTGCAAGATCAGTTTGAACCACAAGGTCAGAGGTTCAAGCTCACCAGCTGCTTGTAGAAACAACTCAACAAATCTTGATAACTACAACAGTGTTTCCAAGGCTGAAGTCTTCAGAAGGACAACTTGTCAGATCTTTCATTTCGGAAATACCAGGTGGGCTTGAATCGGCAAATTCTCATTTAGCAGCCAAGGCCATAACTATTTTGCCACCAGGGCTCCCGTAGTCCTGGTGTGATGCTGTGGGTTAATGTGCTGAGCTGCAGAGTCGGTTTGAACCACAATGTCGGCAGTTCATGCTCACCAGTGGTTCCCCAGAAATCCTATGCAAGGTGGCTATGGGTTGGAAACTACTTGACAACCCTTAACAACAACAATATGAAAAAGCCATGGTGGCACAATGGTTACAAAACTTGCTTACCCAAAAAGTAAGCATGTAGAACCTGCTAGCTGCTCAGTGGGAGAGAGATCTTGTGACATGATTCTGTAAAAATTAACAGACTTTGAAACTCTATGGGGCAGTTCTACTCTGTGCTACAGGGTTGTTATGAGTTAGATTGGACTCTATGGCAACAGGTTTATTTGTTGTGCTTTGTTATTCTTAATAGGCTCTTAATAGGCTCTTTTTAAGAGATTTACTTCTTCACATCCTTACTTCCTAAAGGATTTTTCTCTAACGTTACATTTTTGGTGAATTGTCTCTAATTTCATGTCTTTCTTTCCTTTTCGTTTTTTAAATTGCTGTCCCAACCACAAGCAGCCCTAGTAGGACGAGCACTGGACTATTAAACACAAGGTCAGCAGTTAAAATCCACTAACCACCCTACAGTAAAAAGATTCGGCAGTCTGCTGCCAAAAAGATTCGTTGTTATTGTTGTTAAGTGCCGTGCAGTCAGTTCTGACTCACAGCAACCCTGTATAGAGTTTCTAAGGAGTGACTGCTAAGTTTGAACTACTGACCTTTTGGTTCAAACTGACCTTGCTGTCCATTGCTTTATCCTACAGTTCCTATAGTGGATCACTAGGAGTGGAACGTGGATGCTTTTTAATTCCCACCATATGTTTTCTACTTTAGCACTCCAAACCTTACTTCATAAACATTTTTTCACAGAGAATATTGCATTTTATACAAATAGTGTGTGCTTGATTCTACCTTTGTTTGCTAACCTCATCCTCCTTCTACAAGGTATTTTCTCCTTAAGTGCTATGATAATTTTTTTTACATGTTGCTGTAAAATACCTGGAGGCATGGAGGGAAGTGGTTGACTAAACACCTTAGAAGGTTCATGTTTTTTTGAATAAAAATGCAACACTTGCATGTGACATTCCAAATATCTTAATCACTCATTTGTCTATTCATTCCATGAAAGAAAATACTTTTGCATTTTTTTGTTTATTGATAATTTGTGAAAAATTATAGTCTTAAGTATAGCGGGCACTCAGTAATTGAAACTTCAATGAACAGATGAATAAATGTTATTTAATATTCATTACATTGTTATTTTGGTTAGATGCCATCAAGTCCATACCTACTCATAGGAACCCCATGTACAACAGAACAAAACACTGCCTGGCCCTGGGAAAATCTCACAATCATTGCTACGTTTGAGTCCATTGATGCTGTCACTGTGCCAATCCATCTAGTTGAAGGTTTTCCTTTCTTTCTCCAAATCTCAACTTTAGCAAATACAATATCCTTCTCCAGGGACTGATCCCTGCTGACAATATGCCCAAAGAATGAGAGACAAATCTGGCCATCCTGGATTCCAAGGAGCTCTCTGGCAGTACTTCTTCCAACATAGACTGGTTTGTTCTTTTGTCAGTCTATGGTAGTTTTAATACTCTCCTCCAAAACTGTAATTCAGACGCATCAATTCTTCTATAGTCTTTCTTATTCATTGTCTAATTTTCACATGCATAAGAGGTTATTGAAAATACTATGGCTTTTGTTGGGGCAACTTAGTCCTCAAACTGACATCTTTGCTTTTGAACACTTTAAAGATTTCTTGTATAGCAGATTTGCCTAATGCAATATGGTTGTTTGATTTCTTGACTTCTGCTTGCATGAGTGTTGATTGTGGAGCCAAGAAAAAGGAAATCTTTGACAACTTCAATATTTTCTCCATTAATCATGCTATTTAACTACCTCTGGTAGTGTAGTGGTTACAAGTTGGGTTGCTAGCCTCAAGGTGAGCAGTTCGAAACTACCAGCCATTATCCAGAAGAAAGATGAGGCTTTCTGTTCCTGTAAAGATTTACTGCCTCAGAAAACCTTTGAGTCAGTTGAAACCAATTCTATGGCATATAACCACCAACACCACCATACAGATTGAATAAGTATGATGAAAGAATGCATCCCAGGCTCACACATTTGCTAATTTAAAAAAATTCAGTGTTCCCTTATTTTGTTTGAATATGCAGATTCCTCATTAGCACAATTAAGTGTTAGGGAATACTCATTCTCCATAATGTTGTCCATAGCTTGTCATGATCCATGCAATATAAAGCATTTTACATAGTCCATAAAGCACAGGTAAACATCTTTCTGGTATTCTTTGTTTTCAGCCAAGATCCATCTGACATCAACAAAAGTACCACTCCTTCCACCTCCCTGTCTGAATGTGACTTGAACCTCTGGCAGTTCTCAGTCAATGTATGTTTGCAATCATTTTTTTAGATTATCTTTAGCCAAATTTTACTTGTATGCGAGATTACTGATATTGTCCAATGATTTCTGAATTATTTTGTGTCAGTTCTCTTTGGAATGGGCAAAAATAATGGAGTTCTTCCAGTCAGTTGGTAAAGTAGTTGTCTTACAAATTTCTTGTAAAAGAGAGTGAGTGCCTCCAGTTCTTCATCAGATTGTTGAAAGATTTCAATTTGTATGTCATCAGTTCCCAGAGCTTTGTTCTTTGCCAATGGCTTCAATGCAACTTGAACATCTTCCTTCAGTATCATTGGCTCTTGATCAAATGCTACATCTGGAAATGATAGAATTTTGATAATTTCTTTTTGGTACAGTGACTTTGTGTCTTACTTCTATTTTCTTTTGATGCTTTCCGCATCATTCAGTATTTTACCACTAGAATCTTTCAGTATTGCAAGTAGAGGCTTGAATATTTTCTTCAGTTCTAGCAACTTGAGAAATGCTGAGCATGCTCTTCTATTTTGGTTTTCAAATGGTTGGTCTTTGCACATTAAATTATAATATTTGTTTTTGTCTTCTCAAGTTGCTCTTGAAATTTTCTGTTTAGCTCTTTTACCTCCTCGTTTCTTCCATTTGCTTTAGCATTTCTATACTTGTTTCAGAGTCTCTTCTGACATCCATTTTGGTCTTTTCCTTCTTTCTTGTCTCCTTAATGACCTTTGGGTTTCTTCCTATATGAAGTTCTTGATGTAGGTGCACAACTCTCTGATCTTCGGCCTTTAGTGTCTAATACATTAAATTTGTTATTGAGATGAACTCTAAATTCAGGTGGGATATATTCAAGGTCATATTTTGGACCCCGTGAACTTGTTTTAATTTTCTTCAGTTTCAGCCTGAACTTGCCTATGAGCACTGCATAGTTTGTTCTATAGTCTGCCTCTGGCCCTGTTTTGATTGATAATATGGAGTTTTCCATCATGTCTTTCCAGAGATATAGTCAATTTGATTTCTGTGTATTCCATTTCTTAAGGTCTATATTTATAGCTGTGTTTTATGTTGTTTAAAGAAGGTATTTGTAATGAATAAGTCATTGGTCATACACATTTCTATCATGTGATCAACAACATTATTTCTATTACCAAGACCATATTTTTCAATGACTAATCCTTTCTCTTTCTTTCCACCTTAGCGTTACAATCACCAGTAATTATCAATACATCTTGATTGCATGCTTATTCAATTTCAGACTGAAGCAGTTGATAGAATTCTTTGATTTCATCTTCACTGGCTTTAGTGGTTGGTGTGTAAATTTGAATAATAGTGATATTAACTGGTCTTCTTGTATTCATATGTATATTGCAGGCAGCATTATAATTTAAGATATATCATGAAATGTTCTTTTTAATAATGGATGTGATGCTAGTCCTCTTCAATTGTCATTCCTGGTAGAGTAAAACATGATTGTCAGAGTCAAAGTTGCCAATACGAGTCCATTTCAGCTCACTTATGCTTTAGGATATCAATGTTTATGTGTTTCATTTTGTATTTGACAATTTCTAATTTTCCTAGAGTCATACTTTGTACATTTCATGTTCTGATTATTAATGGATGTTTACAGTTGTTTCTTTTCATTTTGAGTTGTGCTTCATCAACAAATGAAGGTACCGATGGCTTTACTCCAATTACATCACCATGGTCAAGTCTGCTTTGAGGAAGCAGCCCTTTCCCAGTTATATTTTGAGTGCCTTCCAACCTAAGGAGCTCACCTACTAGCATTATATATGACAATTTTCTGGTCTCCTTCATCATGTTTCAATAGTCAATATTCTGGTACTGACAGTGTTTCACTACTTTTCAAAAGTTTGTCAGTGACTACATGTGCGAGAGCTGGACAGTGAATAAAGAAGATCGTGGAAGAATTGATGCCTTTGAGTTGTGGTGTTGGAGGAGAATACTGAAAGTGCCATGGACTGCCAAAAGAACCAATAGATCTGTTTTGGAAGAAGTGCAGCCAGAGTGTTCCTTGGAGGCCAAGATGGCTAAGCTTCGTCTCTCATACTTTGGACATATTGTCCGGAGGGAACAGTCGCTGGAGAAGGATGTCATGCTGGATAAGGTAGAGGGTCAGAGAAAAAGAGGAAGACCCCTAACAAGATGGATCGGCCAGGTGGCATCACTGATGGACTCAAGTGTGGCAGCGGTAGTGAGGTTGGCCCAGGATAGGACATTGTTTCGTTCTGCTGTGCATGGGGTTGCTATGAGTCAGTTCCGACTCGATGGCACCTGACAACAACAACAACATGTTAGTAAGTAGTTCGTCTCTTCTTCCTAATCTGTCTTCTTCGAGAAGCTCATCTGACACCTTCCATCAAGGTTGATCCTGCTTGTGTTTAATATACCAGTGACAAAATTACCAGAATCAGAGCAACATGCAAGCTACCACAGTATGACAAACTCACAGACAAATTATGGTTCATTGAATGAATCAGATTTAAATATAATTTTATGTATGCTGAAGCAACCTAAATGCTCTTTCATTTTATAATATTTTTGGATTTCCAGAAATGATTGTTTTCTACCTAAATTACTAGAGATAATGAGTATTTCATGGTTTTGTTTTAGTTTGTGTTTTTGCTGATCCTAAGTTTGCAAGTTAGGGACCTTCAGGAATTTCTGCTCAATATGTGTTCAATTAAGGTGAATAGAGGCAAAGCAAGAATGTGAAATCATTCTAATGACTCAAAATCAGGCAAATGGAGCACTATGCTCACCAAGGTTACAATAGTGGTATAGCAGACAGAGCAAGGCATGAGACTATCAAAGCAATAAAGGCTTAATTGGTTTTCTGCTTCAGATTAATTTTTAGAAAAGAAAATAAATGTACATGCAATGACTGTAACTAAATTAATATATTACCACAAATACATGTTCAAAATTAGTGTAGTCCTGAAATAAATGAACAATAATTTTTTTTGAAGAAACCTAGACAACTAAAAGGCATTCTGAAATAATGTATAAGCTCATGGATGTGAAATCTCAGTTCAAACCCTTTAACATCACCAACATAAACTTCCTCACCTGCAGGACAAAGAAATATAATAACATCCCAACCATAGGTTTATTGTGGCAATTAAGTTACGTAATATATAATGATAATGTCATGCCATTAATATAATTTAATAGATTAATACATCCGCTTCAGTTCATATGCAGCTTAATCCCTACCATTCATGTTACCTTAAGAGAGTTACTAAATTTATGTTCTTAACTATTCTTTTCTATTGAAAAAGAAAAAGTTAATAGAGTGACTATAAAAAGTTTAAGAGTTAATTATGTGGGAAGTAGGGATTAGTAGCAGACATATAGCCTATTGCAACTTTCCTAAGATTAGTTAGAAGAAAGATGAAAGGTGTAATCTTTTAAACACAGTTGTGTCAGAGTTCCTGGTCATGGAAATTACTAAATTACTATCAGAAATAGAGTGTTGAGGCTTTGCTATCTGTGAAGTGTTTTAAGAGGGATGTGTCTGATCTCCCCAGGTTGCTTATACTAAATAAATCTAAACTTATAAATTTAGTAGAGTCATGATTGGCTGAAGACAGGGGAATAGTCATGTAAGAAGGAGTTCTAGTCATGCAACATATCAACACTAACAAAACTCAACAGTTTAAATCCATCTAGCTGCTTCCAGGAATAAAGAAATTGTTGAACTGCTTCTGCAAAGATTGTTGTTGTTTTTAAATGCAGTCGAATCAGTTCTGTCTCATAGTGACTCTATGTCTTGTTTCCTAAGGGCAGCTGATGGGTTTGAACTGCCGTCTGTGTGGTTCGCAGTCCAGTGCTGATCCCACAGCAGGAGTCTATGTAAAGATTACATCATAGGAAATCCTATGGGGCAGGTCTACTGTATCCTGGTGGGTTTGATATGAGGTGAAATTGATTCGAGGGCACCTAACAACATCAACAATCATTTTATACTCCATTAATTAAGCTATGTTATTAGTGGAATGTAAAATGGGGATGTTTCAAAATCAAATTGTTGCTGTTGTTATTAGTGCCATAGAGTCAGTTTCAACCCATATTGACCCTGCTTAGGGTTTCCGAGGAGCAGCTGGTGAGCTTGAACCACCCACTTTGTGCTTCAAACTGACGACTTTGCAGTCCAGCACATTAACCCACAGCACCACACCAATAACTCCTAAACAGAAGTTATTACAGGAAAATAAGCATTTTGGGGAAAGAGGTGTTTCTGATGAAGTGTGAGTTCTCAAAGTAGGAGAGCTTTGTGTCTGCCTTATTATTTACTATACTATATATACCATTACTAAAGTTTGGTTCCTGAGCAACATCTGTGATTCATATGGGTCTGCTTTGGTAAATCAACTCTCTATTTTATGTCACCTACTGTTGTAATGGAGTCCTGGTGTGGCGCTGTGGGTTAATGTGCCAGACTGCAAAGCCATTTGAACTGCAAGGTTGACGGTTCAAGCGCACCAGCTGCTCCTTGAAAACCCTATACAGGGTCACTATGGGTCGGAATCAACTCAAGGGCACTTAGCAACAACAACTGTTATAATGGACACCTGGTGTGGAGTTGTGGGTTAATGCGCTGGACTGCATTGTCAGTTTGAACCGCCAGGTCGGCAGTTCAAACTTACCAGTCGCTCCTTGGAAATCCTATACAGGATAGCTATGGGTCAGAACCAACTCAGCAATACTTAACAACATCAACTGTTATAATAGTAACAACTGCAGTAATTATTTTATTATTATATCCAGCTAAAAGAACTGAGGAAAAATGCAAGCCTTGACTTAGAATATTGAAGGAGTCTATGGGCAAAAGAAATCCTGTTGTGGTGCTGTGGATCAGTGGGTCAATGGTTCAAATCTGCCAAATGCTCCTTAAAAAATCCTGTAAGAGTTGCTATGAGTAGGAATTCACTCCACAGCACTTAGCAACAACATGGGCAAAATATTAATGATACAGAAAACATCAAAATAAGGTAGAGGTAATACACAGAGTCACTGTACCAAAAGGAAATGGTCCATGTTCTAACAGTTAAAGTGGTAGCATGCGATCAAGAGCCATTGTTACTGAAGGAGGAAGTCCAAGATGCATGAAGGCATTGGCAAAGAACAAGGCCCCAGGAATTGATGGATTATAAATTGAAATATTTCAACAAACTTATGTGGCACTAAAGACACTCACTTATCTATGCCAAGAAATGTGGAAGATAGATACTACGCCAAATGATTGAAGAGATCCATAGTTGTATCCATTCCATAGACAGGTGACACAACGAAATTTGGAAATTAATGGACAATATCATTAATAAACAAAATCCTCAACACTGGACCAATAAATAGCATCAAGATAAATGGAGAAACGATTGAGGTTGTCAAAAGCTTCATTGTGCTTGGATCCACCATTAACATTCATGGAAACAGCAGTCAAGAAATCAAATGACAAATTACATTAGCCAATCTGCTGCACAAGACCTCTTTAAAGTGTTCAGGAGCAAAGATATTAGTTTGAGGATTAAGGTGCACCTGACCCAAGCTACACTATTTTCAGTTTCCTCCTATACTTGTGAAAATTGGACAATGAAGGAGGAAGACAGCAGATGAATAGATGCATTTGACTTATAGTGTTGGAGAAGAATATTCAAAGTACCATTGTTGTTGTTCTTAAGTGCCAATGATTGAGTCTGTGAGTTGGTGAGCTTGAACCACCGACTTTGTAGCTCAAACTGACTTTGCAGTCCAATGCATTAACTTATAGCACCATGCCAGGAGTCCAAAAGTACCATAGACTTCTAGGATTACAAACAAATATATGTTGAAAGAAGTAAAAGCAGAACACTCCTTAGAAACCAACATGACCAGACTTAATCTCTCATACCTTGGACATATTATCAGGAGAGACCAGTCCCTAAAGGACTGCATGCTTGTGAAGTGGAAGGTCAGAGAAAGACAGGAAGAATCCCAGAGAGATGGATTGGCACAGTGGCAGCAGCAATGGGCTCAAGTATTACAATGATCATGAGACTGGCTCTGGACTGGGCATAGGTTCGCTGTGGGCTGGATTCAACTTGACAGTACCTAAGAATAACAATTTATCAGTAGATCTCCAGGACTGATCAAATCTTACATTTTTGAAATCATTTAATTTGGAAGCACAAAAACTAAGGCAAATTCCTGTTAGAAGCAATTCTAGAGTATTACCTCTGAAGACTTAATATGATAGCAAAATGAATAGGAAACAAAACAATAACCAGTATTAAGAAATTTAAAAGTGCATATGGTTGAATATTCCTATGTATCTTAATATCCACATCCAATAAATTTTATTAACTATAAATGGGAAATATGTTTCTTCTGAAAGTCACAATGTGGAAATTTTTACATCGAAGATTATGACTAGTTGATATTTTGATAAATGTGTGGGATGATGTAATTATAAGCCTATTGTAACTTCAAGAGAAAATTGGGAATATCTGATTGCATATGAACTTGAAAATAGTTTCACATTTCTAAAGCAAAGTTATTAATCACCTAAAAACCATACCAAGGATAAAATACATATTTCTGTCTTTAATTTAAATATCAGTAACAATGATCAAAACCTAAAAATGCTCCCTTTTTATAGTTGATTAGTCTGGTCAGTCAGAACTATCCAATATCTTCAAATATAGTTATAAGATTAGTAAAGTATAACTGGTACATTTTAAAAACCACTGATATACTTAGATTCAGAGTTAAAATATATATTTGTGTCTCATTGAAAATACCTATTGATAATAATGATGTGAAACTATTCAAATTTATTAACAATCAAATTATATTTAAATTATCTTCTATTAAATCAATAAGTAATAAAAATAGAAACTTTTCCAACCATTGTGTTATTGCTACAATATCTCCAATAGATCATGTGCTTCAACCGGAGTGACTGTCTGTTTTTCTTTCTCTGAATTAAGGATTTTAAACATAATATTTCCACTGAAGGCAATACTCTCATGTCTCTTCTTCAATTACTATTCATTATTTTTATTGTTGTTGTTGTTGTTACGTGCTGTCGAGTCGGTTCCGACCCATAGCGACCCTGTACAGGGTTTCCGAAGGTGTAAATCTTTCTAGCCTCATCTTTCTCCCGCAGAGCAGCTGGTAGTTTCGAACCGCTGACCTTTAGGTTCGCAGCCCGATTCGTAACCACTACGCTACCAGAGCTCCTTATTATTAGAGCTTAAATATACCTGAAAGTGTATCTAATGCTCAGTCCTGGTGTGGTGCTGTAGGATAAGCACTGGACCACAAGGTCAGTTTGGACCAAAAGGTCAGCAATTCATACTTAACAGCTGTTTCTCAGAAACCCAATACAGGGTCGCTGTGAGTTGGAATCAACTCGAAGGCTCTTAGCAACAGCAACTCTTATAAATGCAGTATACAAATCCCTGACATACACAAAGCAAGATGCTTATAGTTCTTTTTCATGGTTTTTATCCTTAATTTAAGATATAGATGAATTATTATTTGATTAATATCAGCTCTCAAACCCTATAGCATGAGGGCAGGTATCATCTGTAGGATCAAATTGGATTGTGAATCACAAGGTAGGTGGTTTGAGCCCATCAGCCACTCTTCAGGATAATGATGAGGTTGTTTGCTCCTACAAAGATACAGTCTCAAAAAACCTACACAGGGTCACTATGAGTAGGAACCATTCAATGATACTTAACAACAAGAATAACAACATACCACAAAAAACCCCATATACCACAGATCCTAGCATATAGGAGAAAATGGAATTAAGAAAGGAAGGGAACAAAGGAAACGAAAAGGAACAGAGGATAGAAAATAAAGCTTGGCCTATATGGATTCCTAGGAGCTCTGGTAGAGTAGTGGTTATGAATCAGACTGCTAATCTTAAGGTAAGCAGTTCAAAACTACCAGCTGTTCCATGGGAGAAAGATGAGGCTTTCCGCTCCCATAAAGATTTACAGCCTCGGAAACCCTGTAAACGGTTGCTATGAGTTGGAACCGACTTCATGGCACATAACAACAACAACATATGGATTCTTGGTGTGACGCTGCAGAATACTGCACTGGACCCCAAGTTCAGTTTGAACCTCAATGTCAGCAGTTCAAACTCACCAATCACTCCTTGGAAACCCTTCACAGGATTGCTATGAGTCATAATCAACTAAATGGCACTTAACAAACATTTTAATCAGTATTTCCACTAAACAAAGTTAGAAAGAAACTGAATTTAAGAGTACACCTAGACTTATGAATATAAATTATTGTTCACTGTTAATATATAATATTCACACACAAAAAATCTGTTGCCTGATAAATATTAAACCACCAGTAGTAAAGTGTAACAACTCACTCATGGTTTGATTTGGCTATATCTTTCCATGCAGTTGAATACAAGAGAAAAATATTTCATATTTTCAGAATAGTTTAATCTCATGTGATTTTTGTTCTGTCTGGCCATGCTTTATTCAAAAAAGGGCAACTGAAATGTTCTTTGTATGTACAGAAACTGTCATAGATAATTTTCAGTAAGTGCTTGTTGAATTGAAATAAAAGGTCAGTTATAAACATAATGTGATTTGTGGTTGAACTGTTATATACAAAGACAACAAAGAAAGTATTTGAAATTTATGCAAATATACAAAGACAATAGGAAGAGAGACAATAAAAAAGCATGGGGTAGGCTAATTGAAATAGTACTAATGAGAGCCTATTGAGACCAATTGACTTTTATAAAAACAAAACATTTTACAGTCCTACAAATATTTAACATATTTACAATAGATAAAGAACTGTAAGGAATTCCAGTCTTTTCAATAATATGGGTATAAAATGATTAATGTTTGTAAATATATTGTAGTTAGATGACATTGAGTTGGTTTCAATGCATATCACAATAGAACTAAACTCCTCTTTCTCACTCACCTCCACTTCACCAAGTCCTTCTCTAGGGACTATTCCATCCTGATAATATGTTCAACATATGAGAGACAAAGTCTGGCCATCCTAGCTTCTAAGGAGCGTTCTGGCTGTACTCCTTTCAACACAGGTTTGTTTGTTCTTCTGGAAGTCCATGGTACTTTCTATATTCTTTAACACCATAACTCAAATGCATTAGTTCTTTTATGGTCTTCTTTATTCATTGTCCAATTTTCACATTTTCTTCAATGTTGTCCATAATTTGTCATGATGCATACATTTGAAGAACTTTGTGTAATTAATAAAGCACATCTTTCTGGCATTCTCTGCTTTCAGCCAAGATCCAGCTAACATCAACAATGATATCCCTCGAATACAGCTTGAACATCTCGCAGTTCCCTATCAATATATTGTTGTAGCCATTTTAAAATCATCTTTAGCAAAATTATACTTGCTTATGATTTTAATGATATTCACATTCCACTGGGTCACCTCTCTTTGGAATGGACACAAATATGGATCTTTTTCAATCAGCTAGCTAGTCAGCTGTGTTCCAAATTCATTGGCAGAGATGAGTGAGTGCCTCCAGTGCTGCATAAGTTTGTTTAAAGATTGCAGTTTGAAGACAATCAATTCCCAGAACCTTGTTCTTTGCCAATGCCTTCAGTGCAGCTTGGAATTCTTCTTTCGGCACCACTCGCTCTTGATCATATACTACCTCTTGAAATGGTTGAATGTCAGTCATTTCTTCTTGATACAATGACTATATATTCCTTCCATATTATTTTGCTGCTTTCTGTATCATTCAGTATTTTGCCATAGAATCTTTCAGCATTGCAAGTCATGGCTTGGAATTTTTCTTCAGTTCTTCCAGCTTGAGGAATGCTGAGCATGTTCTTCCATTTGGTTTTCTAAAGGCCTGCCTTTGCACATTTCACTATAAAATTTTACTTCCTCTTCTGGAACTACCCTTTGTTTTTCAGCTCTTGTTTCGTCTCATTTCTTCCATTAGCTTTAGCAAGTCTACAAAGGAGTGCAAGCTTCAGTCTCTTTTGACATCCATTTTGGTCTCTTCCTTCTTCCTTGTCTTCTTTAATGACATTTTGCTTTCTCCTCTGCCATGTTTTTATTGTCATCCCACAATTCTTCAGGTCTTAAGCCATTCATGTCTAATGCATCAATTATTTTCTTGAAATGATGTCTGAACCAAGGTGGGATATGTTAAATGTTATATTTTGGTTCTTATGGACTACTTTTAATTTTCTTTTGCTTCCACCTAAATTTTCATATGAGCAATTGATGGTCTGTTTTACAACTGGCCCCAGCATTCATTGTTTTGACTGATGAGATAGAGCTTTTCCACATTCTGTTTCCACAGATAGGGTCAATTTGATTTCTATGTATTCTGTTTGATGAAGTCCATGTGTACAGTCATTGTTTATGTTGTTTTGAAAGGTTATTATCTATAAGGAACTCATTAATCACTCAAAATCCTGTCATCCCATCTCCAGTATCATTTCTATCATCTAGGCCATATTTTCCAACTACTGATTTTTCCTCTTAGTTTCACACCTTTGCACTCCAATTATGTGTAAATATCAATTACATACTGAATTCAGGATTGAAGAAGTTGGTAGAATTTTCCAATTTCATCATCACTGGTTTTACTGCTTGTTACCTAAATTTGAATAATAATGGTAGTAACTGTTTTTCATTGTAGGCATATGGATATTATATTATCTCGGATAGCATTGAACTTTATGATAGATCTTGAAATGCTCTTTTTGATAAAGAATGTGACGCCATTTCTCAGTTTGTCATTCCCTGCCACATTACATCACCATATAACTGTCAAACTACTGAAAATCATAGCCTAGCCAAAGTGATGCATACTTTGTCATGAATACAATTGAATTCATGACAAGTCATTGAATAAAATGTATTGAAGTCTGAACTTCTACCCCTTCTTAGCAAAAATGAGGTAGTATCAGCAATAGTAAACCATACAATTGTCAGTTCCAAAATGGCCAGTACCAGTCTATTCTAGCTCACTTTTGCCTTGGATATGGATCTTTCTGCATTCCATTTCATTTTTGACAACATCTAATTGTCCTAGATTCACACTTTTTACATTCCATGTTCTGATTATTAATGGATGTTTGCAACTATTTCTCCCATTTTGAGTTGTGTCCCATCAGCAAAGAAATGTCTCAAAATCTTTACTCCATTTGCGCCATCACATTCAACTGTATTTTGAGGAGGTAGTTCTCCCCCAGACTTATTTTAATTCCCTCCAACTTGACAATGGGACAAAGGAAATCCTTGCTATAAAGTGACAAATGACTTGACCAAATTTTGTTCAAATTTTTGAAAAGTTGTTTTGTTGTTTTGTGTCTTTTAGTTGATTCGGACTCATAAAAACTCTATGGCACAGAGTAGACATTTCTCATAGGGTTGTCAAGTTTGTGATCTTTACAGAAACAGATATGTTCTTATTTCTCATGAAGCAGCTGCTGGATATGAACCACCAACTATTTAATTAGCAGCTGAGTACCTAGCCACTATACCTCTATGAATATTTTTATGGAAAGTAGATCCTAGTGTGGCACTGTAGGAGCAGCATTGGACTACATCCACAGGGTTAGTGGTTCAAACCCATTAATCACTCCTTGGAAACTGTAAACAGTGTCGCTATAAGTCAGAACTGATTTGGCATTTAACAAAAAACAATGACAAATATTTAACTTAAACTATTTCTAATCAAAATGTTGCTATCACTCATCATCTGTCAGTTTGTTGAACTATGGTGCGTTGTGTGTCTTTCTGTGATGCTATAAACCATACCAATGATATTTTAAATACTAAGAGGGCACACCCATAGTGGACAGGTTTCTGTGGAGCTTCCAGGTTAAGACACATTAGGCAGAATACATCTGAATGTTTAGCCACTGAAAACCTTATGAATAGCAGCAGAATATTGTCAGATAAAGTGTCAGAGGATGAGATCTTCAGATTAGAAGGAACTCAAAATATGACTGGGGAAGAGCTGCCTCTTCAAAGTAGGATTGACTTTGATGATGTGAATGGGGTAAAGCTTCTGAGACCTTCATTTGTTGATGGAGCACAACTAAAAATGAGGAGGAAACAGTAAAAAAAATCCATTAGTAATCAGAACATGGAATGTACAAAGGATGAATTTAGGAAAATCATAATTTGTCAAAATAAAATTGAACACATAAACATCATTATCCTAGGCAATAGTAGGCTGAAATTGACTGGGATTGATCATTGTGAATCAGACAATCATGTGGTTTACTATACCAAAAAGGACATTTTAAGGTCTATCTTGAAGTATAATGCAGCATCTGATATGATAATATTCAAGGAAGACTACTGAATACCACTATTATTCAAATTTATGCTCCAAACATTAAAGTGATGATGAAGAATTTTACCAACTTCATCAGTCTGAAATTGATCAAGCAAGAATCAAGATGTATTGATCATTAATAGTGATTGAAATGCAAATGATAGAAACAAATAGGAAAGACTGTTGTTGTTGTTGCTAAGTGCTGTACAGTTGATTCCGACCCATAGCAATACTGTATAGGGTTTCCAAGGATCCTCTGGTGAACTTGAACCACCGACCTTGCAGTTCAAATGATTTTGCAGTCTGCTGCATTATCCCACAGCGCCACACCAGGACTAGTAGTTAGGATTTGTAGTTAGAAAATATGGCCTTGGTGATAAATGATAAATGATGTTGAAAACTTCATGAAAGAATTTTGCAACACCAACAACTTACTCATTCAAAATAACTTTTTTAAACAAAGTAGCAGGTGAATACATATGGACCTTACCAGTTGGAATATATAGGAATCAAATTGACTACATATGTTAGAAGAGACAGTTGAAAAAGTCAATATCATAAACCAAAACAAAGTCAGGGAAAGATTGTGGGACAGACCATCAATTGCTCATATGCAAGTGTAGGCTGAAACTGAAGGAAATTAAAAAATGTCCTTGAGATCCAAAATTTGACCTTTAGCATACCCCACCTGCAGATAGAGATCATCTCAAGAACAGATTTGATGCATTAGACACTGATGACTGAAGACCAGACGCATTGTGGCATGACATCAAAACATCATAAAAGAAGAAAGCTAATGGCCATTAAGAACAAAAAGACAAAAATGGATGTCAGAAGAGACTGAAATTTGCACTCCAGTGTATAGATGCTAAAGCAAATGGAAGACATGAAGAGGAAAAGCAACTGAACAAAAAAATTTAAAGGGCAGCTTGAGAAGACAAAATCAAGTAACAAAATGAATCTGGAATTAGAAAACCAAAAGTGATAAAATGCTAAGCATTTCTCAAGCTGAAAGAACTGGGAAAAAAAAAAATTCAGGCTTCAACTTTCAATATTGAAGGACTTTATGAACAAAATATTGAATGACACAGAAAGCATCAAAAGAGGATGGAAGGAATATACAGAATCACTGTACCAAAATGAAATGGTTGGTGTTCTTCCATTTCAAGAGGTATTATATGATCAAAAACTGATGGTACTGAAGGAAGAATTACAAGCTGCACTGAAGGTATTGGTTAAAAACAATTATCCAGAAATTGAAGGACTACAAACTGAAATCTTCTATCAAATTGATGAAGCACTGGAGGTGCTCACTCATTTTGCAAAAAAAAAAAAAAATTGGAAGACAGATCCCTGATAAACCAATTGGAAATGATCCATATTTGTGATCCTTCCATAGACAAGTGACCAAAGAGAATGCAAAAAAATCATACTTTGTTTTTAGTATCAATTTTGCAAGTACAATTTTGCTGTTGTTATTAAATGCTATTGAGTCAGCTCTGACCCACAGCGACCCTGCATAGGGTTTCTGAGGAGCAGCTGGTGAGCTTGAACAACCAACCTTGCAGATAAAACTCCTCTGTAGTCTAGTGCATTAACCCACAGTGCCAAACCTGCTGTAGATAGTTCAAAAACAGCTGCTACTGTACATTGACAGAAAACTGTCAGAAATTCTAGCTTGATTTAGAAGAATATGTGTATCTAGGGATATCATTACTGGCATCAGGTGGATCTTGACTGAGAGCAGAGAATACCAGAAGGATGTTTACTCATGCTTTATTTACTATGCAAACACTTCTGACAGTGTGAATCATAACAAGCTTTGGATAGTACAGCAAAGAATGGGTATTCCAGAACAGAATTGTGCTTATAAAGAACTTGTACATAAACCAAGAGACAGTTGTTAAACAGAACAAGGGGATACTGAATAGTTTAAAATCAGGAAATATGTGTGCCAGGGTTGTGTTCTTTCACCATACTTCTTCAATCTGTATACTGAGCAAAAAATTCAAAAAGTAGATTCTATAAACAAGAACATGGCATCAGAATTGGATGAAGACTCATTAACAACCTGCAATATGGAGATGGTGCAACCTTGTTTGTTGAAACAGAAAAGGACTTATAATACTTCCTGCTGATGATTAAAGACCACCGCCTTCAGTATGAGTTGCACATTAATGTAAATTTTTTAAAAATCCCTTCAACTGGACCAATAAATAACATTATGATAAATGGAAAAAAGATTGAAGTTGTAAAAGACATTTTTCTTGTATCCACAATCAACACTCATGCAAGCAGCAGTCAAGAAATCCAACAACATATTGCATTAGGCAAATCTTTGGTACAAGACATCTTTAATGTGTTCAAGAGTAAGATAACTGTTTGAGGACTAAAATATGACGGACCCACGTCATGGTATTTCAAATCACCTATTATGCATACAGGAGTCATGGTGTGGTGCTGTGGGTTGGAACCAACTCAATAGCACTTCACAACAACACAATAATAACAACATTATGCATATAAGGAGCTCTGGTAGTGTAGTGGTTACGAATCAGGCTTGCAACCTTAAGGTCAGCAATTCGAAACTACCAGCTGTTCTGCAGGAGAAAGATGAGGCTTTCTGCTCCCAAAAATATTTAGAGCCTCGGAAACCCTATACTGGGTCGCTATGACTAGGAACCAACTCCATGGCACTTAATAACAACAACATTATGCATATGGAGTCCTGGTGTGGTGCTGTGGTTAATGCACTGGACTACAAGTTTGGTTTAACCTCAAAGTTGGCAGATCAAGCTCATCAGCTGCTCCTTGGAAACCCTTAGAGGGTTGCTATGAGTGGGAACCAACTCAAGGGCACTTAACAACAACAAAAAAGTATGCATATGAAAGTTGGATAATGAATAAGGAAGTCTGACAATGAATAATTGATGTATATGAGTTGTATTGGAGAAAAATATTGAGGGTACCATAGACTGTCAGAAGCATGAACTAATATGTGTTAGAAGAAGAACAATCATAGTGCTCCTTAGAGGCCAGGATGGTGAAATTTTGTACTTCAGGCATTTTATTGGGAGGGTTCAGTCCTTGGAAAAAGACATCATGCTTGGTAAAATGAAGCATCAGTAAAAAGAGGAAGACACCCACTGAGATGGAACTAAACTATGGCAACAGCAGTGGGCTCAAATGTAGCAACAATTGTGAGGATAGTGCAGGATCAGTATTTTGTTCTGTTGTTCATAGGTTGCTATGAGTAAAACCAACTCATTGGCACTTAACAACGACAACCTCAACCTTATATTTTTTCCACCAGTGCTTTGAAAGCTGATAACTTATATCCTAGATTTCATAATTCCACAAATGGGAAGGAATTTTGTCCTAGCACAGAGCATACCCAGAGTCTCACCTATACCTAACTTTTAGTTGGTTGTTGTCAATTCAATTCTGACTCACAGAGACCCATGCCTGCAGACTAGAACCATTCTATAGGATTTTGAACACCGTGACCTGTGGAAAGTATATCTCTAGACCTACCTTCTGATGCACCTCTTGTGGGTTTAAATTTCAGTTTTTTGTTAGTAGTCAACCACTTAACCATTTGTGTAATAAAGGGGCTGTATACCTAATTTAGACTGTGATACTTTGTATTTTTAAGGTTGTTTGAATGGGATGAATATATTTTACATCTGGGAAGGACGGTAATTTTGGAGGGATAGTCCTGGTGTGGTGCTGTAGGATAAACACTAGACTGCAAGGTCAGTTTGAACTTCAAGGTTGGCAGTTCCTCTCATCAGCAGCTCCTCTGAAACCTGATACAGGGTCATTGAGTGGGAACTGACTCTAAAGCACTTAACAACAAAAACAGTGGCCAGAGGATTATGGATTGAGTTATGCTTCCTAAAAGATGTATTATGAATTCCTGTTCTGATGAAAGATCAATTTGAACTGCAAGGTTTGCAGTTCAAACCCAGCAGCCACTCCTTGGAAACCCTATACAGTATTGCTATGAATCAGAACCAACTCTACAGCACTTAACAACAATGACAACACAAAACAAGAGTTTTGAGTTGCTACTGATTTGTTTTAACCTTTTTAAATAAAGCTATTAACCATTAAGCCATACAGGAATAGGGTGGGTCCTAGTCCACATTCCTTCTGAGTGGTGTCTTATAAAAGAGAGAATTGACAAGGAAAAGAAACATCAAGGAAAAAAAAATCAATGTGAAGATACATTTGCAAGGAGCAAAGAAGTAGTACACAGAGACAAGAAACAATTCCTCTTTTAGATCCCTCAAAAGGAATTAACACAGCTGTTGGCCTGATTTGGACATCTAGCTTCTAGAAAGATGAGAAAATAATTTGTGCCCTTTAAGAACACTCATTCTATAGTATATTTCAAATGGAAGCACTAGGAAACAAAGATATCAAAGAACACCAAAGATGGCCAGCTAGTACTAGAAGCCAGGAACGTGGAAGAAAAACTCTTCCCTAGACCCTTCAATGGGACGATAAACTTCTGGCACTGTATTTAACACTTCAAGACTCCAGACCTATGTGAAGGATACATTTCTGTTATTTAAAATAACCCAGTTTTATGATACTTTCTTATGATACACTTAGAAAACTATACATAAACATACAGAAATACATATGCTATTTTTGTTGTTAAGTGCCATCAAGTGGATTCTGACCCATAGCAACCCTTTATAAGGTTTCCAAGGAGCAGCTGATGAGCTTGAACCACTGACCTTGCAGTACAAACAGCTTTGCAGTCTGGCTCATTAACCCACAGTGCCACACCAGGACTCCAGATGATAATAATGAAAAATAACCCACTACCACTGAGTTGATTCTAACTCATAGTCACCCTATATAAATTTTTACTGGAGCAGACAGCACCATCTTTCTCCTGCAGATTGAACTCTGGTAGAATTCCATAATTAAAACACTGTCCTTTTACTGTTCAAAACACTTTTTAAAAACTGGTTTTAAACACAAATTATAGACAAAAAAGGCAAAAGTCAATACTATGTTTTGCAAGTTGATGGCTGTGATAAACTTTTATATTTTTTAAACAGATACTTTTAACAAATACAAAACAATTAACAATCAAAATCAACATATTTTCAATGGACTAGATTCTTTAAGGAGCACTTTGTAGCTTCTCTTGTAAAAAGTTATTTAGAAGCAGTTTTGAAGATGATGCCATAATAAATGAAAATTACTTTTTAAAAATTATTTTTTTTTATAATTTAACTTGAAATTCTGAGGTAAAATATTTTTTAGTTCAATTTCCATAACAAACTACAGAGTATCAGCTACCCCTGGGGGGGGGATATATATATGTTTATGTATATATATATTTCTATAACATTACATCATATATTTGTTGTTGTTGTTAGGTGCCATCTAGTCAGTACCGACTCATAGCGACCCTATTCACATATTTTGTTGTTATATTTGGCTTTATCTTCTTAAGCTGATCTTTGAAATGTTCTGTTCGGTCCTTGGACCACCTTATTTTCTTCCATTTGCTTTAGTATTTCTACACTGGAGAGCAAGTTTCAGCGTCTCTTCTGACATCCATTTTGACCTTTTCCTTCTTTCTTGTCTTGTCAATGACTTTTTGCTGTCTTCATGAATGATGTTCTTGGTGTCATCCCACAACTCTTCTGGTCTTCAGTCTTTAGTTTTAATGTATCCAATCTGTTCTTCAAATGATCTCTTAAATTCAGGTGGGATATATTCAAGGTCATATTTTGGCTCTCGCGGACTTGTTTTCACTGTCTTCAGCTTCAATTTGAATGTGCATATAAGCAATGATAGTCTGTTCCACATTCTGCCCCTG
>NW_006408527.1:37344333-37346023 GCF_000296735.1 Chrysochloris asiatica | reverse complement strand
ACACACACACATATATATATCATATGTATGTAAAAAATCAAGACTTTATAGAAAGTAGAACATCTAAAAAGCACAGCACAATGAAGATTACTTATATGTTATGTACATATACACACTTTATTCTGCTTTAATTGGATAGCTTATGAATTCGTCTTTCACATGTGAATGTTTCACTCACATATCCCTGCATTAAAATTTAAAAACTCAAACGAATGCCAAAATATTTCAAAACAAATTAACAGGTTACTTCCTCTAACAAACTAAAATAAGAACAGTTCTTGAAAGAATTGGATCAAATGTTTTTTTCTTTTAAACAAAATAAAAACATATGTTCCATTACTGTTTAAACAACATAAATCACAAATATAATTATTGAATAAATATTTTTTTTTAAAAAGGGACAAAGAGCCAACCGACTCTTCCCACTTAATGAGAAATGATAGACTTCAAAAAATTTTTTAAGACTATCAGGCTTCGTTTGTATATGGATATTTAATAAGACATCTATAAGATATTTGATATAAAAGCAATTTAAATATATGGAAAGCTCTTCCAAAGAAAATGAAAAGGAACATCGTATCATTGATTATGTGAAAATTGATAATTTGCCTCTAAAAAATGAGATGAAACCAGTCTAGAAAATAAAGTTTGAGGCCAGCCTCAAAACGAATTAAAAGGGAAAATTCTCGGTCAAATACTGCTCTTGATTCTGACTTATAGGAAAGAGTAGAATTTCCCTATAGAGTTTTCTAGGTTTTAATCCTTAAAGGAGTAGATGGCCAGATGTTTTCTGCTGCATAGTCGCTGGTGGTTGCAACCAAACTGATGATCTTTTAGTTAACAGCTTAATTATTAACACTTTTGCCACCAGGGTTCCAGTCAATTAAATATTACTAAACTGAATTTATCAATATATGAAAATGTTTAGCTTCTTTCCAGAATTTAAAACTGGTTTAACACTGTTGTTGTTATTATGTGATATGGAGTCTGTGCCGACTCATAGCAACCCTGTACAGGGTTTCCGAGGCTGTAAATCTTTACAGGAGCAGAAAGCCTCATCTTTCTCCTATGAAACAGCTGGTAGTTTCAAACTGCTGACCTTGAGGTTGGCAGCCTGATTCGTAACCACTATGCTACCAGAGCTCCTTGTATGATATCTAAATTTATCACATTAACAGTTGAAAAGAGAAAATATATCATCTCAATTGAAGAAAAAAATGGACACCAAAAAAGCATCATATTTGGTTAAATTCACCATTTATGTGTAATAAAAATACTCTGGCAAACTAAACATGAAAAGAACATTGTTGTTGTTGTTGTTGTTGTTGTTGTCAGGTGCCATTGAGTCAGAACTGACTCATAGAGACCCCATGCAGAGAAGAACAAAATAATGTCTGATCCTGGGCCAACTTCACTACCGCTGCCACACTTCAGTCCATCAATGCTGCCAACTGGCCAATCCATCTCGTTGGGGGGTCTTCCTCTTTTTCTCTGACCCTCCATCTTACAAAGCATGATAGTCTTTTCCAGCGACTGTTCCCCCTTGAATATGTCCAAAATATGAGAGACAAAGTTTAACCGTCTTGGCCTCAAAGGAGCATTCTGGCTGCACTTCTTCCAAAACAGATCTATTGGTTCTTTTGGCAGCCCATGATACTTTTAGTATTTTCCTCCAGCACCACAATTCAAA
>NW_006408527.1:37335884-37343360 GCF_000296735.1 Chrysochloris asiatica | reverse complement strand
GAATGGGCACAAATATGGATCTCTTCCAATCAGTTGGCCAGATGGTTGTGTTCCAGATTTCTTGGCAGAGATGAGTGAGTGCCTCCTGTGCCGCCTCACTTTCTTGAAATATTTCAATTTTCATTCCATCAATTAGTACTAATGTACTAATGGAAAGAACAGTAATAACATGGAAAGGCCTGTGTTGCAAAAATTGATGTTAAAAAGTTACTTTAGATGAAGAAATATTGGAAACATTTCCTTTATAATAAATATGATGCCCAGAATGCTTATAGCTACTAATTCTGGAGAAAATTACCATAAAAATAAGAAATCTCCCCAACAAAAGTATTTGTAAGTGCAAAGACAGAAATGAAATTATAATAATTGATGGAAGTATTCCAAATTAATGTCATTACAAAATATAAAATAATAAAACTAAAATTCTTATAATTAGCAATAAATTTAGCAAGGATATTAGATAAATGACTGAAAATTAAAGCCAACTGATTTTTTACATTCCTTTGGGATATGTATTTTTAAAGATAACTATGTAACTGAGATAAATACATAGTTAAAAAACTGAAGAGTTGTAATACATCTAAATAAAAACATATAAATTTCTGTTTTAAATTTAAAAAAAAGTTAAATTAAACAGTAGATGTGTCATGCTAATGGAAAAAAGAATTCAGTAATTAAAAAATTTCAGATTAAACTAAAATAGTAAACATAGTCAACACAATTCCAATGTTTGGTATATATATATATGTGCATAAATTCACATATTTGCCACTTATAAGTGAATGGGTTAGGAAAAAGAGCTAAGCCAATTTTGAAGACAAAATAGAAGTATTTATCCTAGTAGATATCTATCCTAATTTTACTGCTTTTTCATTTTAGATAGTAAGGAAGTGGTAAGTGTGGGAGGAAGAGTCATTTATACCCACAAATATATTAGAGCTTGGAAGAGGATATTTGTACATGGGGATTTTTACCTTTCCAGAAAATACAGCTATGAATGTGGTGGAACATTTGTTGTTTTTAAGTGTTGTCTAGTCAGTTCCTACTCAAAGGGACCCTGTATAGGTTTCTGAGGGACAACTGCTGAGTTTGAACTGCTGACCTTGCAGTTCAAACTTGTGGTCCAGTGCATTATCCTGCAGTGCGAACCCGAACTCCTGGTGTAGCATACAGCAGGCATAATGAAGAAAACTTCTTAAATTGTATCAATCTTCTTAAGACAATGTGTTGCTGGGCCTACAGTCTCCAGATCATCGTCTCAGGATGCACCATGTTCAGTTGGCATAACATAATCCATAAAGACATCCTACTTTAGTGAGTAACATCTGGGACCTTGAAAGTGCATGAGAGGACATATAGGTGCAATTATTGTCTCTCCATGAGTAAAGAAAGAAGAGTGATGAGAATTAAAGATGCTTGGAATCAATTGGTCTAATGGACTAATGGAACATTTGAACATCAGTCTGCATGACTCTCAGATGGTGCCTGGACACCACTACAAACTGCTCTGAAAGGGATCACATTAGAAAGTCCAGGATAGAGTAGGAAAAAATGTGGGGTAAAACTCAAAATTATAAAAAAAATACCAAGTTTACTTGTCAGAAACAGACTGCAGAAATCCAAGACTGTGGCCTTTGAACACCCTTCAGGTCTGTAAAGAAAATCACCTTTGTGGCCCAATTTTTAGCCAAGCATTTATGCTGATAGACATATAAGGGAAACAACAGCACTACTATGGTACGCTCACCATTCAATGGTCATTCATTCAAAATTAAAAGGGCAACATTTACCTATGAACAAAGTTGAGAAGAGTCAGAAAAGTGGGTGGAAAGGGAGGAAGTGGGATAACTGTTGTTGCATGGATTGATTGCAATTATTGACATGAAGCAAGGTGTATGATTTGTTAAATATAAAACTGGTGATCTTGTCTGTAAACCTTTACTCAATTCACACAAAAAAATGAAAAAAAAAATCAAGAAATAGGGATAGTCATTCATCAAGTGCAAACCAATAGTCAATCAAACATAAGAGAAAGTTAAACTATATTATTAATCAGATAGGCCAATTGTAGCCATATTTGAATTGCATTTTACAATTATTGTTGTTAAGTGCCGTCACCAATCTTGCAGTTCAAACAGCTTTGCAGTCTGGTGCATTAACTCACAGTGCCACACCTGACTCCTTACAATCATTTTTTGTTGTTAAGGATCGTGGAGTTGGTTCCGACTCATAAAGACCCTGCATAGGGTTTCTGAGGCTATAAATCTTTACGGGAACAAATCTCCTCATTTTTCTCTTGTGAAACTGCTGGTAGTTTCAAACTGCTGTTCTTGTGCATGGCAGCTGGATTCATAACCGCTATATCACCAGAGCTCCTTTTACTATCATTAGGTTAGCATAAATTTTAAAAGATAATATATTCTCTATTCACTGTTGGTTGGGTATAAATTTGAATAACTATAGTGATAGGAAATTTAACCCTCTTAAACAATTGCAATTCCAGATATAATCTAGAGAAACCTCTGTGAACATATACACAGAGAGATATATGCTAAAGAAAGGCCATATCAACATTTTTCATATTAGTAAGAAAAATCAAAACAAAAACATAAATACTAAAAGTAAAACAAATCTAGGAATATTCTTCATGTCCATCAACTTTCTTGTTGTTGTGTTGAGTCAGTTCTGACTCATAGCGACCCTGTATAGGTTGGTTTTTTCCAAGGAGCAGCTGATGGATTTGAACAGCCAACCTTGTAGTTCACAGGCCACTGCTGATACACAAAGCCACACCAAAAGTATGATTAAATACAATTTTTACATAATCATACCAGGGCAAATACTACAAAATAATAAATGTGAAATAATATAATTTCATATCTTCACTTGAATACATTATACACACGGATGTTGAGAAAAAGTGAGTTCAGAATGAAGGAAGAGCTCAGTTACCACTGAAGTTGAAATCTGAAGTTTGAACAATGGGAAAAGTAGAAAATCAAAATAGAATAAGAAAAACTATAGAGAATGTTCTTCTACTTTGGGACCAAAAATGTCAACTTCTTCCCTTTTTCAGAAACACAAGCCTCAATCCTGCAAGAAATTAAAGTGTGGGCAGAAAATGCAGAGTATGATTTACTGAGAAATTTGCAGTAAATGTGGGCTTGTGACTAAGGTGAGAGAAGAAAAGAGTATTTTCAGCTTTTGATCAATTCAGTTCAGTAACAGATACGGAAAAAATCAAAATTTGTTTGCAACAGTTTTTAAGCCATCCTGTTGAGAAATTTGAGCATGGCAAAACTGGTTGCAGATAGACAGGGAATTTTTTGATTCATATAAATTGCTAGCTATATAAGAAATTGCACTAATAAATTACCCTTCTACCTACATGATCTCCTCCTGTGACATGTTGCTTTTAAAGTGTTAGCTGAGAAAAGATACCCCAGCAGAAGTATAACTTTTTAATCATATCTTAGATGGTTGAAATATTAAAAAGCACTGTTAGTGATAAAAAGTACCTACCTTTTTACCAGCTAAACATTTGCCCGTTGCTTGGAGCGTTGAAGAGAGAGAGAACTGGAGGTTCAAGGAACAGCTTTTCAGATCTGATTGATTATATCTCAGTCTGTTTTAAATTGCCATTTATAGTATTTAGAGAAAACCATTCAAAATGATATCAAACTCAACTCAGGTCATTGCATTGATGATGAGAAACTGACAGCACTCATTAAAAGAACACTAACTGCTGGCTAGATGAGTTCATTATATTGCCCCATAGATTTGATATTATCAATACAGACTGAAAGAAGCTAACTCAAAATGGAATTTTATTTTAAATGTATTGTGATTGAAACAATTTGCAGAAAATATGTGACTCGCTAAGCAATATTCAGTGAATGCTCCATGTAGACAGTTTCTGCAATCATATGAATAGTGACATGCATAGTAGAAACAAAGCATTTATGCTTTTTCATTTTTCAAGGATGTTCCTTTCAAGTTACAAACAGTAATGTCAACTAGGTCAGCAGCTCTTCATCTTTCATATTTTTTTAATTCTCAATATATTATCTAATAACCAAAATGATACAAAGTTTTTCAGTATTCATTTTTATACTCTATCTTTTCTCATATTAATAGTTGACAACTTTTGAGAACTTAATTTTATGGTTTAACTAGCAAATACCCAAATTTCCATATTTTAGAAAAAAAATTATCAGTGTAAAAAGAATTTATTTGAGGGCCTGTTAGCAAAATTTATCAGGTTGTTCTTAAAAATAAGAGAAACTTAAACATATTTCATATTTTAAATATAAAGATTAAAATATAATCTTTCTGGCTAATTCAAATATATTCATACTTCAGGACATAAATTAAATAGCAAATATCTATAGTTTAAAATTTATTAGTGTAATTACATGTAAGATCATATATAAAACATTATCTTCCTGTAGAAATGCAATGTTTTCTTTTTTATCTTGTATTAAACAGTATTATTTAGGGTCTTGGTTTGCAGTATTGGCATCAATCATTACGTTGTTGTTATTAAGTGCTATTGAATTAGATGCAACTATAACTACTCTGCATCTGGTTTCTGAGGAAAATCTGGTAGATTTGAACCACTGACCTTTCCGTTAGCAGTCCAGTGCTTACCCTACAGCCACACCAGGTCTCCATCAATCAGGATAGACCCAATCATTTTAGAATCTAGTTTTGCATTACCTAAGATATTGTCAGAGGATACCTTCATTATTTTCATCTGCATTGTTTGAAATATAACAGTGTTTCCTATTAATATTTTGATAAGAGATGTTTTTCTAAGCTGACTGTTATCAATTTGAGAAACATTTTTTTTTTTTTTCATTCAAAAGTTAGGTTGGTATAAGTTTACAATGAAGATATCAATTAGTGTGTTGATTTAAAAAGGTGGATTTTTAAAGATTTTATTTTTACAATAAAATAGTGATTGGATATTTGTCACTCATTGTAAGACAAAGTTTCTATCCCCAGGTTGTTAGGCCACATCCAATCAGCTCTGACTCATAACAAACTCGTGTAAAACAGAATGAAATGTTCCTGGCCCAGCACCATCCTAACAGTAGTAGTTAGACTTTAGTCCACTGTTACAGCTACTGTGGTGTCCATCTGTTTGGGAATTTTCCTCCTGTTTGCTCTCTTTTACCAATCATGATGTCTTTCTCCAAGTACTGTTCCTTCCTGACAATATGTCCATATGTCCAAGGTAACTGAGACAAAGCCTATGCATGCTCACTTCTATGGAGTATTGGCTATATTTCATCCAACATAGACTGCTCATTCTGCTGGCAGTCCTTGGTATATTAAATATTCTTCACTAACCCCGTAATTCAAAGGTATCAAGTCTTCATAAATCCTTATTCATTGTTTAGCTTTTAAATGCATTTGACGATATTGAAAGAACTGTCCCTTGGGTTAGGCACACCTAAGTCTTCAAAATGACATTTTTGCTTTTTAACACTTTAAAGAGGTCTTTTGAACCAGATTTGCTCATTGAAATAAATCATTTGATTTCTTGGTTTCTGCTTCCATTGGTGTTGATTATGGATCTAACTAAAATGAAATCCTTGAAAAACTTGATCTTTTTTCCATTTACTATTAATCCAGATTTTTTGTTTTCTTTTCGCTGAGGTGCAATTTGGTTTCTGCTTCCATTGGTGTTGATTATGGATCTAACTAAAATGAAATCCTTGACAAACTTGATCTTTTTTCCATTTACTATTAATCCAGATTTTTTGTTTTCTTTTCGCTGAGGTGCAATTTGTCCTGAAGAGTGCAGTCTTTGATATTCATCAGTGAGTGCTTCAAGTCCTCTTCAATCTCAACAAGCAAGGTTGTGTCATCTGCATATCATATGTTGTTCTGATTCTATATTCTTCATCTAGTACAGTTTCAGATTATTTGCTCATAATAGAGACTAAATATGTATGGTAAAAGGATAAAACCCTGACATATATCATTTCTGATTTTAAAGCATGCTTTTCTTTTGGAATAACTGCCTCTTGATCTATGTGAAAGTTCCACATGAGCACAATTATGTGATCTGGAATTCTCATTCTTCATAACTTTATACATAATTTGTTATAATTCATGCAGTTTAGTGCCTTTGTATAGTCAGCAAAACACAGGTAAATCATTTTTCTTGTATTCTTTGCTTTCAGCCACTATCCCTCTAATATCAACAATGATATTCCTCTTTCCAAGTCCTCTTCTGAGCATGATTTGGATCCTTGTCAGTACATGGATGTAACCATTTTTAAATTATATTCATCAAGAATTCCTGATCTCATTTTGCCTGAATCCATTTTGCTTCTATGAGACAAGTCTCATAATCGGCAGTCTGCTAGTAAATGCTTAAAAACTGACACTCTGATAGTGGTAGGGGGCACACATCATGATTTGTACTATTTAGAAATCTCCTTGGTGTAATGGAGACCTGGTGTGGCATTTTAATATACAATCTTGCTTTCTGAATATGAAGAGGACATAAAACACTTAATGATGAAGAAGAAAGACCAGAACATTAAGTATGGGTTGCACCTCAATGTAAAGAAAACAAAAATCCTCACAACTAAACAATAAATAATATTATGATAAATGAAGAAAAGATTGAAGTTGTCAAATATTTCCTTTTTCTTGGATCCACAATCAGTATTCATAGAAGTAGTTGTCAAGAAATCAAAATATGTATTGCATTAGACTAATAAGCTGCACAAGACCTATTTAAAATGTTCAAGACCAAAGATGTCAGTTTGAGGACTAAGATGTACCTGACCCAAGCCATGGTATTATCAATAATATCATATCCATGTGAAAACTGGACAATGAATAAGGAAGATGGTAGAAGAATAGATGCAATTGACTTATTGTGTTGGAGAGTAATATTTAAAGTACCATGAATGTTTGTACTTGTAAGAAGGATAAAAAAATCTGTATATGCTCAGAATACTCCTTAAGAACCAGGATAGTGAGACTTCATTTCTAATACTTCAAACATGTTATTAGGAGAAGCCCATCCCTAGAGAAAGACATCATACTTGAAAAAGTGGAGGATCAGTGAAATATAGGAAGAAACACCCCCCCCCCCAAGGGATGGATTGGCACAGTTGCAGTAGTAATGGACTCGAGTGTAACAACAGTTGTTAGGATGGCACTTGAACAAGCAGTGCTTCATTCTGTTGTACATAGCATCAGTATGGGTAAGAACGGACTCAATGGTGCCAAGTAACTGCAACAAAAGTGTGATTGCTGGCTCACACAGTATTTCTATTGCCAACTTTTGGAGAAAGAACCATACTGTTTTCCACAATAGTTACACCATCTTACAGTCCCATCAGCAACATAGGAGTGTCCCCATCTCTCCACACATTTTAGACAGCATTTGTAGTTTCCTGTTTTATAGAAATCTGCTATTAATGGTAGGATGAAATTATTTCTGGTTGT
>NW_006408527.1:37333819-37335148 GCF_000296735.1 Chrysochloris asiatica | reverse complement strand
CATGAATCTAAGGTCCTCAGCTGTTCCCTCTCTCCATGTCCTCATCTCTGTCTCCATTGCTGGTATCACTACTTATCTGGATAAGGTCTCACATTTTGCTTGTGCTATTCTCCCTTGATGATCGTAGGGTCCTTTGTTTCTGGACTGTAAGATTAACCACTCCCCATTTTTATTACAAAACTTCTACTTTTACAATTGTTAAGTTGCAATTAGTCATGATAACAATTACTCACTAGTGAATCATAAGAATCTTATCCCCATCTCTTTTTACCAGACCCACCCAGACAAGATGAAAACTATTTAGTGGGGACCCTTTATTCCCCACACACTTTTAAACTAAGCTCTCCCTTGAAACCTTGTAAGCCAGTAACTTCATGCCTTTATCGCCCTCTCATTTTAGGTAGCCAATGTCTGAATTGGCCATCCCTATCTACCCTGTGTACAGAGGGGATAGCTTTGATACTTGATGTGAAAACCCCTTCCCTCTCTGTTGGTATTTAAAGTTACTACTTCCATAACTACAGATCAAGTTCATAAAATTGTAGCATTTTACCCTCATTTCCTTTATCAAAAATTGTTGTGTTTTTTTTGTGTTGTTGTTGTTTATATTCTTCTAGTTGAGTTCTGATTATCAAGCCATCGAGGCTAGTTCAAAAGGTTCCTAGCTGCAACTTTGGGTGTTCTTGTGCACCTCCTCTCACTTCATATCAGCTGGATGCTTCACTCTCAGCTACAGCCCTCTGTGGCTATATCTTTGTCCATAAGCTCAGGTGTACCCAGGTCTGACTACACTTTGGACCAACCAGCCCATCCTGTTCTCTTTCTAAGCTCCAGGACAACTCAGTCCATTTCTTCATCGCTGCCTTCCCCCCTCTTCCACTCACCAGTGGACCAATGTGGTCACCAGCAAGCTTATATGCCTGTTCAAGTATTCCCTTTGAGTTTTAGTCTTAGAGGGGGGTTTGTCCTAAAGAAATTTGATTCCTTGCCTTGATGACTTCCCTGCGAACAACTTGCTAATTCTTGTAGCAACCAGTCATGCTGCCATTTTTGTTTGGGGTTTTTCCTGATGATCTTTCTTAGAAGATATATCTTCTGTCATTCTAGGTGTTCCAGGCTTGTTTGTTTGTCCTTTTTAGCAGCATCAGTTTAAAAATATATATCTCATTCAAATTTCATGTGCTTTGACCCTTTTTCAAAGATCAGCTGATGCTATATGTATGGATTGTTCTTCTGGAATTTCAATTCATTTCCATTGATCTGTGCACCTTTAGTTGTACCAGTACCAGGCTGTTTTGAACAGTGTACCTGAGGTCAGAAGGTGAGAAG
>NW_006408527.1:37330615-37331944 GCF_000296735.1 Chrysochloris asiatica | reverse complement strand
AGCTAAAATCTAGGCATCTGTGCATCACTGGTTTGAATACTACTTGATTATGATATATTATTTTTGTGATATATTATGGAATTCTATAGGCTAGTGTTTTGTTGAGAATTTTTGCATTTATGTTCCTGAGGCACTCTGTTCTAATAATTTTCTTTTTTGTTGATGATTTTGTGAGGTTTGGTATAAGGATTATACTTGCTTCAAACACCATATTTGGAAGGTTTCCATTCTTATCTCTGCTCTGTAATTGTTGAGTAGAATTGGTGTCAGCTCTACTCTGAATGTCTAACGGAATTCATCAGTAAAGTTATTTTGGTCTGGAATATGTTGTTGGGATTTTTTAAATGCCCTGATCAATTTCTTCTTTTGTTATATTATTGTTGTTTGGTGCCATAGAGTTGGTTCCAACTCATAGCAACCTTATGCACAAAAGAATAAAACACTGCCTGGTCATGCACAATTCTCATAATCTGTTAAATTTGAGCCATTGCTGCTTTCACTATGTCAATCCATCTCATTGAGATCTTTGGTCTTTTCGCTGACACTCAACTTTTCCAAGAATGATATCCTTCGCCATGAAGTGTTTCCTCTTGATAATATATCCAAAGTATGAGAAATGTAGTCTCTCCATTCTTGCTTCTAAAGAGCATTCAGGCTGCACTTTTTCAAACACAGGTTTGTTTTTGCTTGTAGCAGCCCATGGTACTTTAATATTCTTCTTGAGCACCAGAATTCAAACACATCAATTCTATGGTTTCCTTATTTGTTGTCCAAATTTCACATGCATATGATGCTATTGAAAATACCATTGCTTGGGTCAGGCACACCTTTTTCCTTAAACTAACGCCTTTTCTCTTGAACACTTTAAATAGGTTTTGTGTAGCAGATTTGCCTAATGCATTATTTCATTTGATTTCTTGACTGCTGTTTCCATGAGTGTTTATAGAGCATCCAAGCAAAATAAAATATTTGACAACTTCAATATTTTCTGCATTTATTTTTATGTTATTTACTGGTTCGGTGGTGAGGATTTTTGTTTTCTCTACATTGAGATGCAACTCTGACTGAAAGCTGTGGACTTTGATCTTCATCACTGAGTATTTTAAGTCTTTTTCACATTCAGCAAGCAGTGCTGTCTTGTCTGAATATCACAGGTTGTTAATGAGTCCCATTATAATCCTGATGCCATGTTTTTCTTCATATTGCCCACATTCTTGAATTATTTGCTCAGCATAAAGATTGAATTAGCATAGTGAAACAATGAAACCTGGTGCATGGCTTTCCTCATTTTAAACCATTCAGTGTCATCTTGTTCTGTTTGAACTTTTG
>NW_006408527.1:37329105-37330196 GCF_000296735.1 Chrysochloris asiatica | reverse complement strand
TGCCATGGGCTGTCAAAAGAACCAAGAGATCCATTTTGGAAGAAGTGCAGCCAGAGTGCTTCTTGTAGGCCAGGATGCCAAACTTTGTCTCTCATACTTGGGACATATTGTCAGGAGCATCCAGTCACTGGAGAAGGATACCAGGTAGGGAGAGGGTCAGAGAAAAACAGGAAGCCCTCAGCGAGATGGATTGGCAAAGTGACAGCATCAATGGACTCAAGCGTGGCAACAATAGCGAGGTTGGACCAGAATTGGGCAATGTTTCTTTCTGCTGTGCATAAGGTCGCTATGAGTCGGTACCAATTTGATGGCACCTAACAACAACAATAACATACTAATAATGACAGTGCTGAAAATGTAACTAAGAAAGCAATACCATTTGCAATAGCTGCCCAAAGTATGAAATATTTATGAATAAATATAACCAGAGAAACAAAGTACCTATACAAAGTAAACTACAAAATGCTACTGTAAGAAACCAAAAGAGACCTACAAAAATGGAAGAAAGTACCATGCTCCTTAATAGGAAGACTTAACATTATGAAAATGTCAATACTACCCAAAGCAATCTATACATATAATGCAATCCCAATCCAGATTCCAACTACATTTTTCAAAGAGATGGAAAAAAACAATTACAAACTTTATATGGAAAGGAAAGAGACCCAGGATAAGCAAAGCACTGCTTAAGGAGAAGAAAAAAGTTGGAAACCTCTCACTCTCTGATTTCAAAATTGACTGCACAGCTACAGAGGTCAAAACAGCCTGGTATTGGTATGATGAAAGACACATAGAGCAATGGAACAGAAATCTAGAATTCAGAAATTAACCCATCCACATATAGCCACTTGATCTTTGAGAAAGGGCCTAAATATGGTGCATGGGGAGGATACAGTCTCTTTAACAGATGGTGCTGGCAGAACTGGAAAGCCACAGGCAAAAGACTGAAACAAGACCTTTATCTGATGCCATGTAGAAAAACCAACTCAGCATGGATTAAAGATTTAAATGTAAATCCCAAAATTATGAAGGTCATCAATGAAAAAATAGACACAAATGTGGGGGCTCTAATTCAGGGCATACACAGACTA
>NW_006408527.1:37320924-37329005 GCF_000296735.1 Chrysochloris asiatica | reverse complement strand
TTTTGATGATGATTTGTCACAGTTCTTCTTCAATTTGTCATTCCTGGCATAGCAAACCACATATTTATCAGATTCAAAATGGCCAATACCAGTTCATTTTATCCCACTAATACCTAGGATATTGATATTTATGCATTCATTTCAATTTTGACAATTTACAATTTTCATAGATTAATGCTTCACACATTTCATGTTCTAATTACTAACAGATGTTTAAAAATGTTTACATCATCTTTCAGTTGTGTCCTGAAAACTTTGCTCCATTCGTGTTATCAGGATCAACTCTACTTTGAGGAAGCACTCTCCCCTATTTGTATTTTAAGTATCTTCTAACCTGAAGGACTGATCCTCTGTCACTATATCTGACAGTATTCTAGTGCTAGTCACCATGTTTCAATATTCAATATTCTGGTGCTTTCTGGTAATATTCCACTGCTATTCATAGGTTTTCAGTGGCTAACCATCAGAAGCAATCAACCTCTCCTTCTTCCTAGTCTGTCTTAGTCTGGAAGCTCAGTTGAAACCTATCTACTATGGGCCTATTCTGCTGGTAGTTAAAATACAATGGTAGCTTCCAGCATTACAGCAACACACAAGCCTCCACATTAAAATAAACTGACAGACAATTGGTGTTTTTTTGTTATATGTGTGTTCAAGTTTTCTACATCTGCCTGTGTTAATTATGGTAGGTAGTGTTTTTCTAACAATTTACCCATTTCTTATAGAGTCTCAAAAATTTTCAACTAGTATTTTTACTATTCTATCATCATCTTTTTCATTTCTGTTGGTTCTGTTGTGACGTATCCATATAATGTCTTATTTGGGTTATTTCCATCTTCTCCATTTTGTTGTTGCTGTTGTTGTTAGATTTGCCAAAGGTTTGTCAATGTTATTAACCCCTTCAAAGAACCTGCTTCTTGTCTTAGTGATTCTTCCCATTGTTTTTCTATTTCATTTATTTTTTATCTAATCTTTTTTATTTCATTTCTTTTGGTCATAGTAGGCTAACTTTGCTGCTGGTTTTCTACTTGTTGAAGATTTTGTACTAATGTGTTGGTTTTGGCTCTTCCTTCTTTTTGGATGTATGTTTGTTTCTATAAATAGCTCTCTAAGAACTGTTTTTCTGTGTTTCAAAGGTTTTGTGTGTTGTGTTTTTTATTTGAATGAAGGATTTTTTTAAATTTCATCTTTTATTTGCTATATTGTTTTCATTGTTGAGGGCCATCGAGTTGGTTCAGACTCACAGCAACCCTGTATAGGATTTCTAGGGGTGTAATTTTTGCAGGGGCAGAAAATCTCTTCTTTCTCCTGCAGAACAGTTGGCAGGCTCAAACCATAGACCTTATGGTTCACATACCAGTGCCACCATGCTCAATTTGTTCTATTACCCAGTAGCTTTTAAGTAGGGTGTTACTCAATTTCCATGTATTTGATTTATTTTTTCCCTGATTTTCCTATTGGTGATTTCTAATTTTATAGTACTGTGATCTGAAAAGTTACTTTGTAGTATTACAGTGTTTTAAAATTTACTGAGACTTGCTTTGTGACTTAAAATATAATCTATTCTGTATAATGTTCCATGTATACCGGGAAAGAATATGTATACTGCTGCTGTCTGGTTGAATGTCTGTAAAACAGTGAGATCAAGTTGCTTGATTGTGTTGTTTAGTTCTGTGTCTTTGTTGAATATTTTTCTAGTTCTGTTCTTTATCAAAAGTTGTATATTACCATCTCCTGCACTTAACAACAACTATTATTGTAGAGTTATGTATTTCTTTATTCTATTCTAATAGACTTTGATTTAAGTATTTTGAGGCTCTTTCATTGGAAGCATAGATGTTTTCTATGGTGATATCTTCTTGTTCAATTGCCTCTTTAATCATGAGATAATGTCTTCCCTGTCTATTTGCTGCTTTTTGCCTTACAGCTCATTTTAGAAGAAATTAATATTGTCACTCCTGCTTGTTTTTAATTGCCATCAGTTTGATTTATGTTTTCCTTCTTTTAGTCTATTTTTGTCTTTGAGTATAGACTGTGCTTCTTCATAGACAGAATATTAAAGGACTTTGTTTTCCTATCCAATCTGCTACTCTGTCTCTGGACTAGTGCATTTAATCCATTAATATTCAGTGCAATTTTCAATAGGTTTGAATTGATTGCTGTCATTTTGTTGTGTATTTTCTTGTGGTGCTATTAGTTTCTTTGTTCAATATAATTTTCTGTGCTGAGTCTGTGTGTTTTCTTGTCATTTTATTCATTTTTGTTATTTCAATGTTTACTAAATATTCATGATTTTGCTTTTCCTTGTTTTTATGTGAAGGAGTATTAACTTTCCTTTAGGCTACCCTGTAATTTATTAATTTCCTTCCCAGTTCAAAACGGTATATTTTACATGAAATATACTTTGAACGTTATATAGCTACACTGTTCTCTCTTTTCACTTTTTAGTTGTCTTTGCTATAAATTGCTATCTCTAGCTCTCTATTTTCAGTGTTTTTGGTTTGTTTTACTCTGGATACTTCTAAATCTGTATTAAGTTCTGGGAGTTGTTGCCATGTGTGTCAATCTCCAGTTGTGTGTTTTTGAGTCTCAAGCTAAAGAATTATATTTAGTATGTTCTATAAAGCTCATTATTACAGAGTCATTTAATTTCTGTTTATCTTAAAGGACATTTTGAGGGAGAGTTTTGATGGATATATGATTCTTGGCTGGTTATTTTTTTCTTTCAAAATTTTGTATATGTCTTTCCATTATCTTCTTGCATGAATGAGAAATCAGAGCTCAGTCTTATTTGTTCTCTTTGCCGGTGAATTTTCACTTTTCTGGATCTGTTTAGGTTTCTTTCATTGTCTTTGATTTTGGAGACTTTGATTATGATATATGCTTTTAATATTCTATTGGGTGTCTGCCCTTTTAGGGATTTATTCAGCCTCTTGAATACTTATCCTTTCATCTTTCATTAAGATTTACATGGGATGATTTTGGACACTGAACATATATACATTTTATCATACAATATACATTCAGATAAATAATTTGGGGCTGAGTCAAAAATTATCTACACTCTGACTGTAGAATTTATTTCAATTAACTTTTAGAAGTCAACTCTTTAGAAAAGACAAACACGTAAGTTTTTGACACAGTCTCCTTATTTTCCAATACACTTTGTCCATCTCTCAACAAACTTTCATATCTTCTTATTATGAAAGTCCAATGGAGCAAAATCAGGACTATATGCAGGATGCTTTAACACCTCAGTATGTAATTTTTGCAGATTGTCAACAGTTTGAGCAGAGGTGTATGGACATGCATTATCATGCAAGATCACAAAGCTCTTGGATAGCAGTCCTCTGTATTCAAGCTGAAGTTTAGGCTTCAACTCTTCAGTGAGCATCTCACTATAACAAGCAGTGTTGATTGTTGAACATTTTTCATTGTAACATTACAATGCAGGTCCTTTAGAATCCCAGAAAACTGTAAGTATCAATTTTCCAACTGATGATTGACATTTGAACTTTTTCTTGTACAGTGATGTTTTCATTTTATATTCTGCCATTTATTCTCATTCTCACAGTGATTAATCCATGTCTTGTCACCAGTAACAGATTTTTTTGAAGAAACTTTTGCCTCCCTAAGAGTATCAGTCTAAATTTTGTTTGTAGATATGCAAACACTTCTGTTTATGCTTGCTTATGAGTTGTTTTGGAACACATCTCGAACGAATTCTTCAAAACCTAAATCTGTGGTGGATTATTTCATAGGCAGGACCGTGGCTAATTTGCAAATGATTTGCTACATGATCCACAATCATTCAACTATTTGACAGAATCATTTCATGTGCATAATCAATGTTGTCAACAGCCAGGGATGTGAATGGACATTTTAGTACAATCATAATGCAGATAATTTTTGCCTCACCCTTGTTTATTTTATCCTTGTATCAAAGACTAAGTTTACTACTTATTTTGAGAGTGGGGATTACCTCTGTTTTTGTTACTCAGACATCTGATTAATTGTTTGTTATCCTAAAACCCATTTATAGTATCTCAGTGGGGAAATAAAACTAACAAAAAATTATTAAATAAATAAAAACAAATCATGAAAGCTTTGTGTTACTTCATTTATTAAGTCAACATTAATTGAGACTTTGCTAGTTGAAGAGATATAGTAGTAAACGTCTCTTTGCACTTGTGTTCATTAAATTTATATTCTGCTCTACATTTTTTATTAGATAAGTGAACCCACAGGAGTTATACAGGTTTTCTTGAGGATTTATATAACTAAAATGGGTAAGTTTACCAGTGCTATTTTCTATTTTTAAAGCAACGAATAGAGTACTTTAACCAAGTTTAAATACTTCAAGGTGAAATTAAATTATAATGATACAGGTTTGAATGTGTGCAGGTAGGTACAACAATGTCCTAATATGTTCATTCTTTATATCATGGGTCTACAAACAGTATTTCATTGGCCAAATATGTTTCTTCACATATATTTGTGCAAATAATGTTTGTATACATTAATAATTTACTTATAGACTATGGCATATTCTTAGAATACAGAAATAGTTAAGACATTGTAGCTATGACCCACAAAATCTGAAACATTTTTTTCCATTACAGAAAAAGTAATGATGAGGGGGACTCTGGTTTTTGGGTGAAGGAAGTAAAAGGGACTCAAGAAAGTCTCTTGGGTAGAAGCGTGGAAAATCCAGAAACAAATGGTTTGCCATGACAATCCAGGAACTTTAAATTCAATATAAAGCAAGGGGAAATAGTTTCGGAGGCCTACCTGTGGAGAAATCTAACAGAGCAAAAAGGAACACAGAAATTTATGAATCAATTGGGACTCTGCTTCTGATCCACAGTCTTGGCAGAGGTCAGAGGTTGGGGCCACAGCCAGCAGCTAGGTGGTGAAAACCACCCAGCAACTTAAGGAAAAAGGTGTGGTGTTTTTTTTCCCCCCTTCTTTCGCTATCTTTCCGTCAACTCCTGTGCTCTGCCTTGTCACACACTCTCTGCCCATCTTGGGTGTCTTCACACAAGTGAGAGCGCACCCCCAAAAGGGTTTGGTGTTGTGCACACAGGGCACAATTTTCCCATAGCATAAAGTAGTTGAAACTCCTAACTGAAATTTCAGAGTCTAATCCTCTGGCAGGTTCTATGATTTCTGACTGGGATTTAGCCTGGGGGTTGGCTTTTCTACTTGGGCAGCAACTTTAATTCTTGCCTTATCTAACAAGGAACAGCAAGTCTGGCCATACAGCCGAGCCTTATTTTCACCCTGTAAAATCCCAACATAAAAGGCAAAAGCCAACACCAATGAATATAAACAAGATCAGTGTGTAAACTCAACACGTGGTAAAAACACACTAAAGGAAGAAGGAGGCTATACAGAGAGACCTAACTGATCATCAGAGATAAAAGTTTGAACAATCTTTCTTCCACTCATTTCTCATTCTCTATCTGTATAACTCCACAGTGGTGACTAAAGGGGGTTCCTGTGCAAGTGGATGACCCACCCACTTCTCAAGGTTTTGCTGTGCACACACACTGACATACTCATCAGAGACTATGGACTAATTTACTATGGCTTTTGTTGTTGTTTAGTTTTTGCTTTGATTTTTGTTTCTGTTTTTTGCCTTCTTGGTCCTACATTTTTCCTGGGGGTGAGTGCTTTCTCTCCCTACATTACCCAAGAAGAGACAGCAATTGTGGCCATATAGCCAAGCTCCAAGCATAACCTATAATATCGCATTATCTGGGCTGGAGCCAATACCAGCTGTTACACATTACATAGATAGCCAATACTTGCTAAGATTACTCTTAGTTGAGTAATAAGAGATATGAAAAGGGAAGCCTATTTCTGGAACACATGCACAAGGAGGTACTCAGTAAGCTTAATAATACAGCAACATACACTCATTTAATCATTAAAAACACATCTAACTATTGAATATGTCCAAGAAACAACAAAAGATCTTGGCACATGTCCAGAAAGAGAAAAGAGTAACTGAGACAAATGAGCTGGAGGTAGGCATAGACTTCCCATTAGAAGAAGAACAGGATTTGGATCTCCCTGAGAAGGAATTCAGGAAAATGATATGGAGATGAATCCAAATGTTTCACAGAGGGGTGGAAGAAAGTAAGGTAGAAGTCAGGAAAGTGTTGCAAGAGCTATCGAATAAGATAGATATAGCACTGGGAACAATTAAAAACCTGTAAAAAGAAGAGGTCCAAATGATTAGTAATAAAATATCAGAAATGGACAGTACACTGAAAGGGCAAAGGAGTAGAACTGAAGAGAAAGAAGCCAGAACCAGCGAACTAGAAGACAGATCTCTCAATACTACTGAGATAGAATAGCAAGCAGAAAAAAGGATAAAAAAAAAATCTGAAGAGAGTCTAAGATTCATGTTGTACTACATGAAAAGGAATAACTTAAGAATTATTGGCATTCTGGAACAGGAAAAATCATAAAAGTCCACAGAGGAGATAGTTGAAGTTCTTTTGGAAGAAAATTTCCCAAACATCTTGCAGGATGAGGAGATAAGTATTCAAGAAGCTGAAAGTACCCCAGGAAGGATAGACCCCAAAATAAAATCACCAAGGAGTATCACAATCAAGCTCTCCAAAACTAAAGACAAGGAGAAAATCCTAAAAGGAGCCAGGGAAAAGAGAAGTGCTACATACAAAGGCAAACAAATCGGATTAAGCTCTGATCTCTCATCAGAAACTATGCAGGCAAGAAGGCAAAGGGGAGACATATATAAAACCCTAAAAGAAAACAACAACAAAAAAATAAAACTGCCAACCAAGAATCATCTACCCAGCAAAGCTGACAATAAAATATGACAGTCCAATCAAAACATTCCAGGATAAACAGAAGCTAAGAGACTTTGTAAAACCCTACCAAGTGCTTCAAAACATCCTAAAGAAAGGTATTTGGACTGAAAACTAACATGAACAGACAAAAACCAGAGTTTGACACACATGGCAACACCACCGAGAACTCAAATGACAGAAGAGTCCAGAATAGAACAAAATTACAACAACAAATTCAGAGGAGCTGGGAGGTCAGTCAAAAAGCAAAATAATGACAATGTTAAAGAAGGGAAAAATATAGAAACAAAGATCCAGGTGGTGAGGAGATAAGGTAGATTGTAGGATAAAATAGACTGTCTCAATGGGAAAAAAAAGTTAATAAATCATAGGGTAAGCTCAAAGAAAATTAATACTTCACAGCATACCAAGAAAATGAAGATCCAAGAAGAACATGGAAACATTAAAACTAAGAAGAAACTGACAAGAAAAACACACTAAAACTTGAACTCAGCACAAGAAGACATGAAGAATAGAAGGACCAGCAGTACCACACACACACAAAAAAACTAACATAATGACAGAAATTAAATCATACCTATGAAAAATTTCACTGAAGGTCAATGGATTACATGCACCAGTTAAGAGACAGAGAGCAGCAGAATGGATAAGAAAACAGGACCCTTCAATATGCTGTTTGCAAGAGATACACCTTGAACACAAATGCAAAAACAGAGTAAAAGTTAAAGGATGGAAAAAAATATACCAAGCTAATTGCAATAAAAAAATGAGCAGGAGTAGCAATACTAATCTCTAATAAAATAAATTTTAATGCAAAAACCAGAATAAGAGATAAAGAAGGACACTATCTCATGATTAAAGAGTCCATCAAACAAGATGACATAATCATAATGAATAGCTACTATCTCAATGAAGGAAGCCCAAGATATATAATTTAGACCCCGCTAAAACTGAACATCAAAATATTACAAAGTATCTTCTCAGACCACAATGCTACAAAATTAGAATTCAACCATAGGATGACCAATGAAATAAAGTCAAATATATGGAAACTGAATAACACACTGCTGAAAAGCTACTGAGTAGTAGAAGAATTAAAACGTGAACTCACAAAGTTCCTAGAAACAAACAAGAATGAAAACACAACATACCAAAATCTTTGGGATGTGGTGAAAGCAGTAATAAGAGGACAATTTATTGCAATAAACGCACACATCCAAAAAGAAGCATGAACCAAAA
>NW_006408527.1:37301162-37316603 GCF_000296735.1 Chrysochloris asiatica | reverse complement strand
ATTTTAAGTACTCTTCACTTCCAGCAAGCAAGGTTCAATCATTTGCCTACCACAGGTTGTTAATGAATCTTCCTCTAATCCTGATGTCACGTTCTTCTTTATATAATCCTATTTTCTCATCACTTGCTCAGCATAAATTTAATACATTTGATTAAAGGGTGCACACCTTTCCTGATTTTAAACCTTTTATTATCCCTGTGTTCTGTTTGAATATCTTCTTCTCTGTCTTGTACAGGTCCCTAATTTAAGGAAAATTAAGTGTTCTGGCATGTCCATTCTTTGCAGTGTTATTCATAGCTCGTCATGATCTATATAGTCAAAAATTTTGCATAATCAATAAAGCACAAGTGAACAGAATTTTCCACCTTTCACATGCAGATAGGGCTACTGAAAATACCATGGGTTCGGTCAGGCTTACCTTACTACTGAAACCAATCTCTTTGCTCTTAGACACTTTGAAGAGGTCTTGCGCAGATTTGCCTAATATAATAAATTGCTTGACTTCTAGACTGCTACATCCATGAATGTTGATCGTGGATCCAAGCAAAATGAAGCCTTCTGTCTTTTCTCCATTTATCATGTTGTTATTTATGTCCAGTAAAAGTGATTTTTATTTTCTTTACATTTCAGCACAATCCATAGTTAAGGCTATGGTCTTTGATATTCATCAGTAAGTATTTTATTTTATTTTATTAATTTTTTTTTTGTGAATCAGTAAGTATTTTAAATCCTCTTTGCAATGTGGAAGCAAGATTGTATCATCTGCACATGTTGTTGTTGTCATCATTAAGTGCCATCAAATCAGATCCAACTCAGAGCGACACTGTATAGGGTTTCCAAGGAATAGCTGGTTGGACTGAACTGTCAACTTTGAAGTTCACAGTCCAGTGCTGACCCTACAGAGCCACACCAGGAGTCTATATATTGTTTTTAGGTGCTATTGAGTCAGTACAGACTCATAGTGGCCCTATGTACAACAGAATGAAGCACTGCCAAGTCTAGCACAAACCTCACAATTGTTGCTACATTTGAGCCCATTATTGCTTCCACAGTGCCAATATTTCTCATTGGGGGCTTGTTCTATTTCTCTGACCCTCTCTTTTGCCAAACATGATATTCTTTTCCATGGACTGGTTCCTCCTGGCAATATATCTGAAGTATAAAAGATGAAGATTTGTCATGCTGACTTCCAGGGAGCAGTCTGAGTATACTTCTTCCAACACAGATTGGTTTGTTCTTTTAGCAGTCCATGGCACTTTTAATATTCTCCTCCAACACGATAGCTCAACTGCACCAATTCTTCTATGGTCTTCCTTATTCACTGTCCAACTTTGGCATATATATAAGGTTACTGAAAATACCATGGCTTGTGTTAGTTGCACCTTAATCCTCAAATTGACATCTTTAGTCTTCATTACTTTAAAGAGGTCTTATGCAGCAGATGTGCAAAATTTAATATGCTGTTTGATTTCATGACTTCTGATTCCATGAGTATTGATGATTGATCTAAGAAAAATGAAGTCTTTGATGGACTATTTCTGGATATTTAATCACTGAAAACCTTATGAATAACAGTGGAAAACTGTCAGCACCAGAAAATTGAAACATGGTGAAGAGCACCAGAACATTGTCAGATATAGTGCCAGAAGATGAGCCCCTCAGGTTGGAAGGAACTGAAAATATGACTGGGGAAGAGCTGCCTCCTCAAAGTAGAGTTGAGCATAGTGATGCAATGGAGTAAGTCTTCAGGACCTTCATTTGCTGACAAGGCACAACTCAAAATGAAGAGAAATAGCTGTAAACATCCATTAATTTTAAAAAAAAATGGAATGGATGAACTATGAATCTAGGACAATTGGAACTTGTCAAAAATGAAATGGAACACATTAACATCGATATCCTAGGCATTAGTAAGTTGAAATGTACTGACATTGGCCATTTTGAACTTGACAATCACAAGGTTTACTATGCCAGGAATGACAAATTGATATGGGATGGCACTGCATTCATCATTAAAAAGAACATATCAAGATCCTTCTTAAAATATAAACCTATCTGTGATAAGATAATATCCATACACCTATAATGAAGACTAAGTAATGCCACTACTATTCAAATTTACACACCAATTATTAAAGCCAGTGATGATGAACTTGAATAATTCTACCAACTTCTTCAGTATGAAAGTAATTAAATTGACCATCAAGATGTATTGATAATTATTGACAATTAGAATGAAAAGGTTGGAAACAAAGAAGAAGGATCACTAGTTGGAAAATATGGCCTTGGTAACAGAAATGGTGTTGGAGGTCACATGATAGAATTTTGCAGGATTAATGACTTCTTCATAGCAAATATCATTTTTAAGTAACATGAAATACGACTATACACATGGACCTCACCAGATGTAATACACAGAAATCAAATTGACATCTGTGGAAAGAGATGGTAAGCTCTATATCATAAGCCAAAACTAAGCTAGGGGAAGACTGTGGAGTTGACCATCAATTACTCATATACAAGTTCAGGTTGAAACTGAAGAAAATTAAAATAAGTCCATGTGAGCTAAAATATGATCTAGAACATATCCCACCTGAATTTAGATACCATCTGAAGAACAGATTTAATGCATTAGACACTAAAAACCAAAGATCACAAAAGTTGTGGAATGACATAAAGGGCATCATACAAGAAGAAAGCAAAAGTTAATTAAGAAGACAAGAAGGAAGGAAAAGATGAAAATGGATATCAGAAGAGACTCTGGAACTTGCTCTCCAGCATGGAGATGCTAAATCAAATGTCAGAAACGATTTGGAAGCGGAGATGAATAGCATGTTTCTAGAGGCAGCTCAAGAAGACAAATTCAAACATTGTAACAAAATGTGCAAAGACTTGGAGTTAGAAAACCAAAAGGGAAGAACATACTCAGCATTCCTCAAACTGAGGGAACTGAATAAAAATTCAAGTCTCAACTTAAAATATTGAATGATTCTATGGGCAAAATACTGGATGATGCAGAAACATCAAAAGAAGATGAGGAATACACAGAGTCATTGTATCAGAAAGTCTACAAATGGCAGGTTGTTATTGGAGGTCCTCCTCCAGTACTGATGTCTAGTTCTTCTTTCTATAATCCACCTTCTCAGATAATTTTCTCAGCACATAGATTGAATACGTCATGATGCACACTTTCTTGATTCTGAAACTTTCACCATCCCTTTGTTTTGTTTGAATGACTACCTCATGGGCTATGTACAGGTTCCTCATGAACGCAATTAAGTGTTCTGAAACACACAGTTTTTAAATACTATCCACAGTGTGTTTTGATTCACACAGTTGAAAGCCTTTGTATACTCAATAAAGCACAAGAAAACAAGTCCACGAGAGCCAAAATATAACCTTGACTACTTCCCACCTGAATTTAGAGATTATCTGAAGAACAGATTTGATATATTAAACATTAAAGACCAAAGGCCAGAAGACGTGTGGGATGTCATCACGAACATCATATAAGAAGAAAGCAAGAAGTCATTAAGAAGACAAGAAAGAAGGAAAAGATAAAAATGGATGTCAACAGAGACACTGAAACTTGCTCTCCAGTGTAGAGATGCTAAAGAAAATGGAACAACTGAGGAGGTCCAAGAGCTGAAAAGAAAATTTCAAAGGTCAGCTTGAGAAGACAAAGTCAAATACTACAATGAAATGTGCAAAGATCTGGAGTCAGGAAACCAGAAGGAAAGAAGACACTCAGCATTTCTCAAATTGGTTCTCTTTATAATAGTTGTTATTGGGTGCCATCAAATTGATACTGACTTATAACAACCCTATACACAACAGAATGAAACACAGCCCAGTCCTGCAATAACCTCATAATTTGAGCCCAATGATGCTGCCACTGTGCCAATCCATCTCATTAGGGGTTTTCCTCTTCAACCCTCCACTTTATTAAACATGATATCCCTCTCCAGAGAGTGGTCCCTCACAATATGACTGAAGTATGAGAGATGAAGTCTGGCCATCCTGCCTCCCAAGGAGTATTCTGACTGTACTTCTTCCAACACAGATTTGTTTCTTCTTTTGGCAGTTCATTTAATATTCTCCTCCAACACCATAGCTCAAATGTATAAATTTTTTCTACTGTCTTCCTTATTCACTATCCAACTTTTACATGCATATGAGGTTATTGAAAATACATGGCTTGGGTCAGGTACAACTTAGTCCTCAAACTGACATCTTTGCTCTTGAACGCTTCAAAGAGGTCTTTGTACATCAGATTTGCCTGATGTAATGTGTCTTGATTTCTTGACTGCTTTTTCCATGAGTATTGATGGTTAATCTGAGTAAAATGAAGACTGCAAAAACTTCAATTTATGTAGATGTTGTTTATTGGTCCAGTGTTAAGGATTTTTTCTTTTTTTTACACTGAGATGCAAACAATATCTAAGGTTGTGGTCTCTGATCTTCATCAGTAAGTATTTTAAATCCTCTTGACTTTCAGTAAGCAAGGTTGTATCATCTGTGTATCACAGGTTGTTAATGAGTCTTCCTCCAATCTTGAAGTCATGTTTTTTTTCATATCCCGCTTCTCGGATTATGTGTTCAGTATACAGACTGAATAAGAATGATGAATCAATACAACCCTGGCACACAACTTTCCTAATTTTAAACCATTTGGTATTCCCTTTTTCTGTTCAAACAACTGCTTTTTGGTGTATGTACAGGTTCCTCATGAGCACAAGTAAGTATTCCAGAATATTCGTTCTCTATATTGTTGTCCATAGCTTGTCATGAGCCACACAATCAAAAGTCTTTTCATATTTAATAAAGCACAGGTAAACCTCGTTCTGGTATTCTCTGCTTTCAGCCACATCTATCTGACCTCAGTAATGATATCCCTTTTCCTTCTTTCTTATCTTCTTAATAACCTTTTGCCTTCTTCCTGTGTAATGTTCTTGATGTTATCCCACAACATTTCTGGTCTTCAGTCTTTAATGTCTATTGCATCAAATCTGATCCTCACAGGATCTCTAAATTTAGGTGACATATGGTCTATGTCAAATTTTGGCTCCCATGGACAAGTTTAAATTTTTTTCATCGTCAACCTGAACTCTTATATTACAATTGGACATCTGTTTCACAGCCTGTCCCAGGTCTGGTTTCGGCTGATCATATGGAGTTTTTCTATTGTCTCTTTATACAGATGTAGTCAATTTGGTGTCTGCGTATTCCATCTGGTGAGGTACATGTGTATAGTCATCTTTTATGTTGTTTAAAAAAAGGTATTTCCAATGAAGAAGTCATTGCTCTTGCAAAATTCTGTCATGTGATCTCCAGCATCATTACTATCACCGAGGGCATATTTTCCCACTACTGATCCTTACTCTCTAATTCCAACATTTGCATTCCAATCACCAGGAATTATCAACACATCTTTATGGCATGCTTCCTCAATTATAGCTGCTCTTCAAGATGTTGTTTCATTGCTTGAGCAAATTAATACATCTCCTGGTACCTGGTATGTACCTATTGATCTGGCCAATGTCTTTTTCTCAATTCTAGTTTCTGAGGATCACCAGAAGTTGGAAAGGTGAACAGGACACTTTACCATCTTATCTCAGAGGGTACATCATCTCTCCAGCACTACGTCGCAATCTACAGGGACCTTGATTACTTTTTCCTGTCCTGAGACATTACACTGACCCATTACAATGATGGCATTATGCTGATTGGAACTAGTGAGGAAGAAGTATCAGTGAATCTAGACTTATTAGTAAAGTATCTGTGAGCTTGTTGTTGTTGTTGTGAAGTGTCATCAAGTCAGTCCCAACCCACAGCAATCCTGTATAGGGTTTCTGAGGAGCAGCTGGTGAGGCTGAACCACAGATCTTGCGATTCAAATTGAGTTTGCAGTCCAGTACATTAACCTGTGAGCTAGAGGGTGGAAAATTAACCCAACAAAAACTCAGGTACCCTTCACCTCAGTGAAATTTCTAGGGGTGCAGTGGTATGGGGCATATAGAGATATTCTTACTAAGTGAAGGATAAGTTACTGCACCTGTCCCTCACACACCTGAAAAAGAGGCACAAGGCCTGGTGTGCCTCTTTGAATTTTGGAGGCAGCATATCCCTCATTTTGTTGTGCTACTCTGGCCTATTTAAGTAATTTGAAAAGCTGTTAGTTTTGAGTGGGACCCAGAGCAAGAGAAGACTCTGCCACTGGTTCAGGTGGCTGTGCAAGCTACTCTGGATTGGATCCAGCAGATCCAATGGTATTTGAAATGTTGGTGGAAGATAGAGATTCAGTTTGGAGTCTTTTGCACACCCTTATTGATAAATCACAGTGCAGCCCCTTAGGATTTTGAAGCAAATCATTGCCATCCTCTGCAGATAACTCTTCTCCTTTTAAGAAATAACTTTTGGCTTTTTGCTGGGTCTTAACAGAGAATAAACTCTGAACCATGGGTGAACAACTCACCATGCAACCAGAGCTACCCATTGTGAACTAGGTGTTGTCTGACCCACAGAGTTATAAAGTTGGATGTACCCAGCAGCACTCCATCATTAAACAGAAGGAGCATATATGAGACCAGGTTCTAGCAGGGCCTGAAGGCACAAGTAAGTTGCATGAGGAAATGGCCCAAGGGCCCATGGTTTCCACTCCCATCACATTACCTTCCCTCTCCCAATCTATACGGATGGTCTCATGGGGAGTGTTCCTTATGATCAGTTGACAGAGGAAGCGAAAACTCATGCTTGGGTTAGAGATGGTTCTTCACGATATGCAGTGGACAGCAGCAGCACTACAGTCCCTTGCTGGGACTACACTGGAGGATGGTGGTGAAGGGAAATCCTCCCAAAGGCCAGAATTTCAAGCAGTATACCTGGTTGCTTATTTTTACTTGGAAGAAAACATAGCCAGATGTGTGACTGTATACTGATTAATGGGCTGTGACTAATGGTTTGGCTGAATGGTCAGGGATTTGGAAGAAACATGACTGGAAAATCAGTGACAAGGTGGTGGGGGTAGAAGTATGTGGATAGACCTCTCTGAATGGGCAAAAAGTGAAGATATTTGTGTCTCATGTGAATAAGCACCAAAAGGTTATCTCAGGAGAGGAAGATTATAACAAATAAGTGGACAGTTTTTTTTGTTTTTTAGGAAACTGCTCATGCTTGTGCTCATCTCTCATGTCATTGTCCAATAGCCTTATGAGCAAAGTGGCCAAAGTGGCAGAGATGAAGGTTCTGCATGGGTTTAGCAGCATGGACTTTGTGATAGTTATGGCTCTGTGTCAACTTGATTGGGCCTGGATACCCAGTTGTTTGGCAGTTGATAGTTAACACTATAATAATTAGCTATGAGCAGGCATAGTTAAGTCTATGATTATTGGTATGAGCAGCCACTCAACAGAAAAGATGTTTCCTTGGATTTGTGGCCTTCTCCCAATATGATGGGCATGCAGAAAAGACTCCTTTTCCTGCTGGATCAGGGTCATCCTGCAATGTCTGGTTCTTTAAACCTGAGCCAGTGGCCTACTCTATTTTGTATCTGCCTGCTGGACCTACCCACTGAGTTTGCCTCGAAGTGCTGCTAGGGACACTCTGAGGCACATGCATCCAACTACCAGGAAAGCTGGATGCCCACTGGAGGGCCCTGTATGCCTGCTCTTGCCTGTTCTGGCACATGTGATACACACCACCAGCACCACAGCGCATCCAGCCAGGGCTTGGGCAGCCTGCTGCCATCCCTGCTCTAGCACCACACTCCTGTTCTCCGTCCAGACTTGGAACTCCTGCCTTCAAGGCCTGCCTGCCTATCTTGGTTCACCTGGCCTGGACTTGGGACTCCTGTCGACTCCTCCTGCTGATCTTCTCTCAGCTGAACAGGACTTGGGACTCTCCTATCTTTACAGTTGTGACCCATTTCCTTGACATAAATTTCTTTATGGATATGCATTCATAAGTGTCACCAGATTTTTTTCTTTATAGAATGCAGCCTAAGACAGACTTCCACTCATCGAGCCTAACTTGGCTAAAGCCAATGCTGAGTGCCCAATCTGCCAGCAGCAGAAACCAATACTGACCCCAGATATGGGACCATTCCTTGTTATGTTCAGCTAACAATCTGGTGGCAGACTGCTTATATCAGACTGCTTTCATCATGGAAAGGGCAGCATTTTGTTCTTATTGGAATTTACACTTACTCAGGATATGAATTTGCCTTCCGGGTATGAAATGTTTCTGTCCAAACCACCATATATGGATTTACAGAATGGCACTTACAGGTGACTCGTCCACAATCATGGCATCCTACACAACCTGACATCAATGTACCCACTTTACTGCAAACGACATATGGCAGTGGGCCCATGCTCATGGAATTCATTTGTCTTACCATGTCCCTCATAATTCTGAAGCAGTTGGCTTGATCTAATCATGAAATGTCCTTCTAAAGACACAATTACAGAACAAGCTACGTGAAAATACCTTGCAATGTAGTCCAGAAGGTTGCATATGCTCTAAACTAGTGTCCGATATATGGTACTGTTTTGCCAATTACCAGAATCAATGTGTTCAGGAGCCAAGGGGCAGAAATAGGAGTGACCCACTTGAAAATTTTCTTCCTATCCTTTAGATCCTATGCTATTTACATCTAGACATATTAGTACCAAAGGCTGGATAATTCCCACCTGGAGACATAACACTGATGCCATTGAACGGTACTACTCATGCTTTTTGATAAACAGGCAAAGAAGGAAGTCACTGCTTTGAGTGGTGTGATTGATTCTGATTACGAAGGGGATATTGGATTGACACTACATACTGGAGGACACAAAAATGTGTGGAATCCAGGAGATTCCTTAGAATGTCTTGTAGCACTACCATATCCTGTGATAAAAGTCAATGGATTACCTACAGTAACCCAATTAAAACATGACTACTAAAAGGAACTCTGGTAGTGTAGTGGTTACAAATCGGGCTGTGAACCGCAAGGTCAGCAATTCAAAACTACCACTGTTCTGCAGGAGAAAGATGAGGCTTTCTGCTTCCGTAAAGATTTACAACTTCAGAAACTTTGTACAGGGTCGCTATGAGTCGAAACCAACTCCACGGTACATAACAACAACAACAACTTAATAGCCCAGATCATCAGGAATGAAGGGTTGGGTCATACCACCAAAGAACCATGACCAGCTGAGGTGCTTGCCTAGGAGAAAGGGAATCTGGAATGGGCAATGGAAGGAGGTAATTCTAAATATTAGCTATGACCACATGACAAGTTGCAGAAATGAGGACTGTAATTGTTATGAATATGTTGTTGTTGTTAAGTGCAGTTGAGTCATTTGCAAACCACAGTGACCCTGTATAGGGTTTCTGAGGAACCACTGGTAGGTTTGAACTGCTGATTTTGGGATTAATAATCCAGTGTTGATCCTTAGCTCCACACCAGAAGTCCTATTATGAATATATATTCATATATGTGTGTGTGTATGTTTTTTGTATGTATATGTGCATCAAATATATATGCTTTATTCATTTGTGAAATATAAGATGTAAATGGGGTCACTACATTTTTGACTGTATGCAATTTAGTTGTATCATTTTAGGTACAAGTAAGACTTTGCAATTGTTTTTATTTACAGATTATGCATATGGTTTAGAGGTACCAATTTTATTAGGTGTAGATTGTGATAGTTTAGGGTTTTGTGTCAACATGACCAGGCCAGGATTCTCAGGGATTTGGCAGTTGTGATGTGGTTATCCCCATGGTGAGATCTAATATGGTGTAGTTCACGCTGTGATGACTAACTATGAGCAGTTTACTCTGATGATGATTGGATATCAGCAGCTAATCAATTGAAAGGAGGTTTACTTGGGGTTTGTGACCTCCTTCCAAGATAATGGACTCTTAGGCAAAGCTTACTTGTTTTCTGTGGGGTCTTGATCTCACATCTGGCTTGTCCTTCAAACTCTGTTTGTTTGTACTTGTGAGAGCATCCTGATCTATTATCTACCTTCCTGTCTTCCTGCTATTTGCCTGCCAGATCTGCAAACCTATCTGCTTGCTGGATCTGCCAGCCTGTGGGGCCCGTCTGCCAATCTTGGTTTATCCGATCCAGACTTGGGACTCTACAATTGTGAGCCATGTCCTTGATATAAGCTTCTTCATATACATAAATATATATATATATTTCACTGGTTTTGCTTTTCTAGAGAAACCAGCATAAGACAAACTATAAATATCCATTGATAATTGAAAAATGAAATGTCCAAAATATGATTCTAGGAAAACTGAAAGCTTTCAAAAATGAAATAAAACATAAAATGATCACTATCTTAGGAATCAGTGACTGCAATGGACTGGTATTGGCCATTTTGAATCTCAAAATCATGAGGTGACTACGCCAAAACCTACAAATTCAAGAAGAATGGTGTCACAATCATCATCAAAAAGAACATTTCAGGATCTATCTTGAATACAATACTATCTGTGAGAGAATAATATCAATATGCCTACAAGGAGACCAGTTAAAAAAAACAACAACACTATTATTCAAATTTGCAAATCAACCACTAAAGCCAGTGATAATTAAATTGAAGAATTTTACCATCCTCTTCAGTCTGAAATTGATCAAACATACAACCAAGTTTTGTTGTTCCCTGCAGTAAAACATGTTATTGTCTGATTCAAAACAGTCAATCTCAGGCCATTTCAGATCACTAATGCCTAGGATTTCGTTATCCTAATCATTATCCAATCCATTTCATTTTTTACAGCTTCCAATTTTTCTAGATTCATACTTAGCACATTCCATTTTCTGAGACTTAATGGGTATTTGCATCTGTTTTTCTCAATTTGAATTGTGCCTATCACCAAATGAATGTGCTGAAAGCTCTGCTTCCTTCACATCATTATGATTAAGTCTACTTTGAGGAGTAATTGTTGCCCAGTTGTAATCTGATTGACTTCCAACCTGAGAGACTCATCTTCTAGCACTAAATCTGGTAATATTCTTATGCGATTCATAATACATTAACCTTTTGACATTGTATCTGACAATGTTTTGCTGCTATTCATATGGTTTTCGGTGGCTGATCATTCAGAAGTGGTCTACCTCTCCTTCCAGTATGTCTTAGTCTGGAAGCTCCACTGAAACCTATCCACCATGTGTGACCCTGTGGGTATTTAAAATACTGGTAGCATAGATTCCAGCAAGTAAACGTCATGCAAACCATCACAATACAACAAACTGACAGTCGACTGGTGGATAATATATTGTATATATATGCATATGTATAAAATATTGGTCTGGTATTGTAGTATAAGCACTGGACTGTTATCCAAAAGGTTGGTGGTTCAAATACACTAGCAGCTCCATGGAAACCCTATACAGGGTTTAATCTGACTGGAGGGCACTAAACAAGTAACAATAACAATATACATATTTGTACATGCATGTGTTGCAATATATATAAACACACATATATATATATAAATATTTTGAGGCTATAAACAAGAGTTCAATGGTAAAAAAATAAGCACAAATAAATATGCATGCACATTAAACCAAGTTTTATAATTAAGTCAATGTTTTTTAGAGTACAAATTAATAAACATTCATCATTATATCTTATGGAGTTTTCAAAAGTGTTAATAGGTCACCCACCAAAAGCTGAGATAATGAGAAATGCAAAGCAGAAGCAGTAGACACACAATTAGTGCCTGTATGAAAAGTCAGAGGTTGAAATTAAGGAGTTTGGAATGCTGTATTTATGCTCCTTTCAAAAGTCTACTAGAAGAACTAATTAAGTTTAAAGCCTTTTAAAAATGACTGTATCTTGTCAGTTAAAAAAAAAAAAGATGAATCAAGTTGCTATCAGATATATCATACTATCCCTATTCATAGCCATTCTTACCAACCCTAATCTGTCAATTTGTAGTACTCCAATGGCTTTGTGTTGCTGTGATTCTGGAAGCTATGCCACCAGTAATTTAAAAATCATTAGGGTGATCCATGGTGGACAGGTTTCAGCTGAGCTTCTAACTCAAATCAGATTAGAAAGAAGGAGAGACGGGCTGCTTTCAAATATTTAGTCCCTGAAAACCTTATGAATAGCAATAGAACACTTCCAGCACAAGAATACTGAATATTGAAACATGATGAAAAGCATTAATATATTGTCAGGTATACTGCCAGAAGATAAGCCCCTTAGGTTGGAAGACACTCAAAGTAAGAATGGGGAAGAAATGATTTCTCAAAATAGAGTTGACCATGATGACACAAATGGAGTAAGCTTTCAGGACATTCATTTAGTGATGGGGTACAACTCAAAATGAGGAGAAACAACTGCAAACATCAATTCATAATCAGAATGTGGAATGTAAGAAGTATGACTCTAGGAAAATTAGATGTTGTAAAAATGAAATGGTATGTAAAAATACCAACATATTAGGCATTGTTGTTGTTGTTGTTATTAAGTGCCGTCGAGTCAGTTCCGACCCATAGCGACCCTATACAGGGTTTCCGAGGGTGTAAATCCTTATGCGGAGCAGCTGGTAGTTTCGAACTGCTGATCTTAAGGTTCGCAGCCCGATTCGTAACCACTACGCTGCCAGAGCTCCTTATATTAGGCATTAGTGAGCACAAATTAACTGTTTTTCTATGCTGGCAATTAGAAATTGAAGAGTAATGGGATCACATTTCAACATCTAAAAGAGCATTTCAAGATCTATCTTGAAGTACATTGTTGTCTGTGATAAGATACTATCCATACACATTCAATGAAGACCAATTAATACAACTATTATTCAAATGCATGCACCAACCAGTAAGGCCAACTATAAACATGCAATCAAAATGTGTTGATAATTACTGGCAATTGGAATGCAAAGTTCCAGAGGAACTAAACAACACAGAGAAACTAAACAACACAATCAACCAACTTGACCTCACAGATGTATACAGAGCATTCAATCCAACAGCAGCACAATATACATTTTTCTCCAGTACACATGGATCATTTTCCAGAACTGATCATGTGTTAGGTCACAAAGCAAGCCTCCATAAATTTACAAACATCAAAATTCTACAGAGCATCTTCTCAGATCACAATGCTATAAAACTAGAAATCAACAATAAGAAGACTAAGGAAATAAAGTTGAATACATGGACACTAAACAACATCCTGCTGAAAAGCTACTGGGTAAAAGAAGAAATTAAATGTGAATTCACAAAGTTCCTAGAAACAAATGAGAATGAAAACACAACATACTAAAATCTTTGGGACAAGGCGAAAGCAGTGCTGAGAGAACAATTTATTACAATAAATTCATACATCCAAAAAGAGGAAAGAACCAAAATTAACATATTAATGAAGCATCTCCAACAATTGGAAGCAGACCAGCAGAGGTCACTAAAAGAAAGGAAATAATAAAGATAAGAGCAGAAATAAATGAGATGGAAAATTACAAAACTATAGAAAGAATCAACAGGAAAAGAATCTGGTTCTTTGAAAGGATCAATAAAATTGACAAACCATTGGCAAAACTAAAAAAAAATAAAAGAGGGAGAGGACACAAATAACTAGCATTAGAGACCACATAGGCGACATTATAACAGAACCAAACGAAATCAAATGAATAATAACAGAATGCTATAAAGAGTTATACTCCAACAAATTCGAAAACCTAGAAGACAGAGATACTTTTCTAGAAAAACATGACCTACCTAAACTTACTTCGAATGAAGTAGAAAGCTTGAACAAGCCCATTACAAAAGAAGAAATTGATCAGGTCATGAAAAAACTCCCAATCAAAAGAAGCCCAGGCCCAGATGGCTTCAAGGGTGAGTTCTATCAAACATTCAGGGAAGAACTGTCACCAATTCTACTCAAATTATTCCAGAATATAGAATAGGATGCAAAACTCCTTAATACTTTTTATGAAGTAAGCATAACCCTCATACCAAAACCAGGGAAGACCATCACTAAAAAAGAAAACTATAGACCAATATCCCTCATGAACATAGACACAAAAATTCTCAACAAAATCCTAGCTAACAGAATCCAGCAGCACATCAAAAACATAATACATCATGACCAAGTTGGTTTCTTAAAAGGGATGCAAGGATGAGTCAACACAGAAAAACAATCAATGTAATCCATGATATCAATAAGAAAAGGGAAAAGAACCACATAATCATATCGATTGATGCAGAAAAGGCATAATCAAGAGCATATATACAAAACCAAGAGCCTACATCACTCTCAATGGAAAGAAACTGAAAGCTTTCCCTCTGCGAACAGGAACCAGACAAGGATGTCCTCTGTCACCACTCCTATTCAATATTATGCTGGAAGTTTTAGCCAGAGCTATACGGCAAGAGAGAGAAATTAAAGGTATCCAAATTGGCAAAGAGGAAAACTCTCTTTATTTGCAGACGATATGATCCTATACATAGAAAACCCCAAAGACTCAGTAAAAAAAAATACTAGACCTCATTGGAAGATTCAGCAAAGTGGTAGGATATAAGATCAACATACACAATCAGTTGGATTTCTCTATAGCAACAATGATAGCGCTGAAAAGGACATTAGGTAAGCAATACCATTTACAATAACTGCCAAAAGGATGAAATATTTAGGAATAAACATAACCAGAGAAACAAAGGACTATACAAAGAAAATTACAAAACACTACTACAAGAAACCAAAAGAGACCTACAGAAGTGGAAGAACATTCCATGTTCCTAGATTGGAAGACTCAACATCATGAAAATGTTAGTACTGCCCAAAGCAATTTACACATACAATGCAATCCCAATCCAGATTCCAACTATATTGTTCAAAGAGATGGAAAAGACAGTTATTAACTTCATATGGAAAGGAAAGAGACCCAGGATAAGCAAAGCACTGCTTAAAAAGAAGGACAAGGTTGGAAACCTCTCACTCCCTGATTTCAAAATTTACCACAGGGCCACAGTGGTCAAAACAGCATGATACTAGTACAATGAAAGATATATTGATCAATGGAACAGAATAGAAAATCCAGAAATTAACCCATGCACATACAGACAAATCATTTTTGAAAAAGTGTCTAGGTATATTGCATGGGGAGGAGATAGTCTCTTTAACAAATGGTACTAGCAGAACTGGAAAGCAATATGCAAAAGAATAAAACAAGACCTTTACGTCACTCTCTGTACAAAAATGAACTCAGCATGGATTAAACATATAAATGTGAATCCCAAAATTGTGTAGGTCATCAATGAAAAAATAGGGACAAATGTGAGGGTGCTAATTCAGGGCATAGATAGACTACCAAACATTTTAAAAAGTAGACAAAATAGATGAATGGGACATACTATAAATTAAAAACTTATGTGCATCAAAAGACTTCACCAGAAGAGTAAAAAGGGAACCCACAGAATGGGAAAAAAT
>NW_006408527.1:37279140-37293782 GCF_000296735.1 Chrysochloris asiatica | reverse complement strand
ATGTGCAGATTATACAACCTTGTTTGGTGATAGTGAAGAGGATTTAAAATACTGATGAAAATCAAAAACACACCTTCAGTATGGGTTGTATCTCATTGTAAAGGAAACATAGATTCTCACAACTGGAAAATAAATAACATCTGGATAAATGGAGAAAAGACTCAAGTTGTCAAACACTTCATTTTGCTTGAATCCACCATTAACATGAATGGAAGCAGTAGTCAAGACCTCTGTAAAGTGTTCAAGAACAAAGATGGTAGTTTGAGGATTAAAGTGTGCCTGAAAGAAGTCATGATATTTTCAATAGTCTTATATGCATATGAATAAGGAAGACCATTGAAGAATTGATGCATTTGAATTATGGTTCTAGAGAAGAATATTAACATACAGTGGACAGCTAGAAGAACAATCAAATTTGTGTTGATAGCCAGAATGCTCCTTAGAGGCTAAAATGGCCAGACTTCATCTCTCATAATTTGGACATGTTGCTAGGACATATTCCTGGAGAAGGACACCATGTTTGGTAAAGTGGAGGGACAGAGAAAAAGAAGGAGACCCCCAACACAATGGATTACCACTGTGGCAGCAACAATGTGCTCAAAGTATCAGCAATTGTGAGGATGATGCAGGACTGGCCAGTGTTTTGATCTATTGTACATAGGGTTGCTATGAGTTGGAACCAACTCTGTAGTGAAGAAGAAGAGGAGAAGAAGAAGAAATGATTTATTTCACTCCTTTGTGTTAAAATCAACAGAGGCAATTACTGTTATATACACAATCCTCCAATAATGTTGGAGGGAGTCCTGGTGTGGCGCTGTGGGTTAATGCGCCAGACTCTAAAGCCATTTGAACTGCAAGGTCAGTGGTTCAAGCTCACCAGCTGCTCCTTGGAAATCCTATACAGGGTTGCTATGGGTCAGAACCGACGCGATGGCACTTAATAACAACAACAACATGAACGGTGTTGCAGGATAAGCACTGGACTCACTGCTAATCACAAGATCAGTGATTCAAACTCACCAGTCACTCCACAGAAACCTTATACCTGGTTGCTGTAACTCAGAACTGACTTGATGACACTTAACAACAATATGAGTGGATGCATGGGTAGACAAACAGGCTGAACAAGTATGGGAGCGAAACAGGACATTTATAAGGAAAAATAAATGACAAAATGAACAGGAAATATAATAGTGAATGTATAAAAAATGAAACTCTCTGCTGGCTAAAATATGGTCTTTTGTATAGTTTAATCCTGAGAATCCTGAGGATAATTTATAGCAATATCTATTTTCCCTTTTTCCATATTTTCAAGCTAGTAGGTTATTCATTCATGCCTGAAAGAGTTATTAATTGAATGGCAACTATGTGCCAGTTAGTTTGGTGCTGAAATTTCTGTAGAAGAAAAAAAAAAAAAAAAGATGGCTGGAAATCATCATAACACTTCATATCAAGTCACACAGAAAGAGTGAATAAGTAAACATCATAAAATTTGAAAGGTTATGGAAGAAGCAAACAGGATTGCTAAGGCAGCTAATGACAGGGAAGAGCTAATTAGGAGTGGTCAAGGAAGACTTCATTAAGAAAGTGATATTTATGCTGAGTTAATAGATGAGAAATGATCTCAGTTTGTGCAGTGATTATGCACGCTATTTCTAAATGAAATGTCAGTGGTCCAAACACATCAGCTGCTCTATCAGAGAAAGATGTAGTAGTCTTCTTTTGTAGAGATTACAACCTTTGCAATGCTTTAGGACAAGGGTTTTATGAGTTGGTGACTAGTTGATAAGTTTTATTTATTTATTTATTTATTTTGTCTTAATAGATGGATTGCTATTCATGACAAGAGTATTGGGTAATACATTTCAGGTAGAGAGGAGAGATCACATACAAAGAACCAGTGTTGGTGAATAATTTGTAACAGTTAAAAATCCTTTTTAAAAATGTTGGAAGCCAGAAGGCAAAAGTATGTATGATAGGAAGTTAAGTTGATGAAGTCAGACCATGCAAGACTGACTTGTACAGGTGTTTGGTATTGATTTAAAGTACAGGGAAAGGGCACATAATGGATTTTAACAATGGAGAAACATGATCTGACTTACCTATTTTTGCAAAATGACTCTAGCTTAAAAATAGAGGTGGCCAAAAATGTACTAGGAGATAAGAATGTTACTGTGGTAAAAGACATGTCATAGGGACTCAAACTAAGAAAGCATCAGGAAAGATGGAATGAAGTAGGCAGGTTTGGAATGTATTTTTGAGGAAGAATACATAACATTCATGGTAGAAAGAATAAGGAGTAATCAATGACTACTTTCAGATTCCTGTTTTGAAAACCTTCTTATAAATATATTCAAATAATCTCTTCTTAGAACACCAACTTGAATCTCTCGTAAGCTCTTGCCTTTTTTCCCTGCATAATGACTCCTTTTAAAAGACCTCTCTATGTTCAGTATTTTTACTCTTGTTTTTAATCATACATTAATTTCTTCAGTAGCTATTTCCTTTTCACACCCTTACTGAAATTGGTTTCTATATTGTTACAAATAGTGTTCTCACAACTACATTTGAAGAATAACTGCTTTTTCTTTCCAATTCTGCAAGAAATATTTCCTTATGGCATTTTCATGTTATCTTTGAATTGTTTCTGACTCATAGCAATTCTAAGGACTGGCTGGTAGGTTTGAACTGCCAGCCTTGCAGTTCAAATTAAACTTGCAGTTCAAACTGACCTTGTGGTTCAATACTTATCATATGTTGTTGTTATGTGCCGTGGAGTCAGTTACGACTCATAGCGACCCTGTACAGGGTTTCTGAGGTTGTAAATCTTTATGGGGGCGGAAAGCCTCATCTTTCTCCTGTGGAACAGCTGGTAGTTTTGAATTGCTGACCTTGCGGTTCGCAGCCCAATTTGTAACCACTACGCTACCAGAGCTCCTTAGTACTAATCATATAGGGTCACATTATACTTGACCTTATGGAAGCATTCAAAACCCTTTATGAACATTTCCCCTTTGCCACAGGGTGAGCATCACCAAGTGATTTTAGCCTCTGCTATTGTTTCTGAAATTCATCTTTGTGTGTGACTGACTTTAAATTGGTTCTGAGTCATACGGAACCTTATTAAGCGAGAATGAAACAAGGCCTGGACCTGCACCATGCTCACAATCTGCTATGTTTGAACCCATTGCTTTAGCCACTGTGTTAGTCTACAAATTGAGGGTCTTCTTCATTTTCACTGACCTTCTTTACAAAGCATGATTTTCATCACCAGGGATGAAACATGTCCACAGTCTTGCCATCTTCCCTTCTAATGATCAGTCTGGCTATACTTCCAAGACAGAGTTGTTCTTTCTTCCGGTAGTCTGTGATGTATTTTCTTCAGCACCATAATTCAAAGGTATAATTTCTTCCTCATCTTCCTTAATCATTGTCCAGCTTTAACATAAAACTGGAAATACCTTAGTTCATGTCTGGTTTATTTTAGTTTTCAAAGTGATATATCTGCTTTTGAACACTTTCTGGACATCTTTTGCAGCAGATTTGTGCAGTGCGATACATGGCTAGATTTCTTGACTACTGTTTCCATGGGCTTTAATTGTGGATAAAATTGAAATGAAATCCTTGAAACTGCAGTTTTTTTCATTAATAATAATGTTACTTATTGGTCAGGTTATGAGGATTTTTGTTTCCTTTGCGTGGAGGTGCAGTTCATGCTGAAGGTTGTAGTCTTCGATCTTCATCAGTAAGTGTGTCAAGTCCTTGTCACTTTCAGCAAGCAAGGTTTTGTCACCTAAATACTTTGTTTCTAATAAATCTTTCTCCAGTAATAATGCTGCTATCTTCATATAGTTCAATTTCTAAAATTACTTGCTCAGCATAGAGATGGAATAAGTACGGTGAGAGGATACCCACCTTTCCTGATTTTAAACCATTCAATATTCCTTTGTTCTGTTCCAACAACTGCCTCTTGGTATATATACAGATTCTGCATAGCACAGTTGTGTTATGGAACCTTCATTCATCCCCATGTAGTCCATAACTTTTCATTATCTACAGAGTTGAGTGCTTTTAGACAGTCAATAAAATATAAATAACCATCCTTCAGGTATTCTCATCTTTTAGTCTAGTACTATCAGATATGAGAAGTGATAACGCTTGTTCCATGAACCCAACTTGTATTTCTGTCAACTTCTTGTCAATGGACTATACAACTGTTTTTGAAATATCTTCAGCAAAATATATTTTTGTTTGATATTAATCATATTTGATACCTTCTGCATTTTGTTGGGTCACCTTTCTTTGGATATGGATCTCTTTCAGTCACTTGGCCAGGTTGCTGTTTTCCAAATTTCTTGTCACAGACGAGTGAGTGCTTCTCCCATTGTATTCATTTTTTGAAGAATCTCAATTGTTGTTGTTGTTGTTGTCAGGTGCCATCAAGTCGGAAACGACTCATAGCAACCCCATGCACAGCAGAATGAAACAATGTCCGATCCTGGGCCAACCTCACTACTGCCGCCACACTTGTCGCCATCAATGATGTCACCTGGCTGATCCATCTCGTTGGGGGTCTTCCTCTTTTTCTCTGACCCTCCACCTTACCCAGCATGACATCCTTCTCCAGCGACTGTTCTCTCTGGACAATGTGTCCAAAGTATGAGAGACGAAGTTTAGCCATCTTGGCCTCCAAGGAGCACTCTGGTTGCACTTCTTCCAAAACAGATCTATTGGTTCTTTTGGCAGTCCATGGCACTTTCAGTATTCTCCTCCAACACCACAACTCAAAGGCAACAATTCTTCTATGATCTTCCTTATTCACTGTCCAGCTTTTGTATCCATATGAGGTTATTGAAAATACCATGGCTTGGGTCAGGTGCACCTTAGTCCTCAAGCTGACATCTCTGCTCTTCAATACTTTAAAAAGTTCCTGTGCAGCAGATTTGCCCAATGCAATACGTCTCAATTGGTATTTTATCAATTCTTAGAACTTCGTATTTTGCCTATAACTTTTGTACAGCTTATACTTATTTTTTACATACCATTAGTTGATGATCATATGCTACCTTCTGAAATGGTTGAACATCAACCAATTCCATTTTGCTGGGCATTCCTTCCATCTGCTTTTGATACTTCCTGCATTGTTAAACAGTTTCCCATAGAATCCTTGGATATTGCAACTTGAGGCTTAAGAAATGTCAAACGTGTTCTTTACTTTTTGTATTCTAACTCCAAATCATAGTATATTTCATTGTAATACTTTACTTTGACATCTCAAGTCACCCTTTGAAATTTTCTGTACAGTTCCTATACTTCATGGTTTCATCTATTCACTTTAACTAGTCTATGTTCAAGAGTAAGTTTCAGACTCTCTTCTAACATCAATATTAGTCCCGCTTTTTTTCTTAAATATTTAGTGAGCTTTTACTTTCTTCATGTATGATGTCCTTTATGTCATCCTAGAAGAAGTCTTGTCTTTGATCATTAATATTCAATGTGTCGAATCTATTGTGAAGATAGTTTCTAAATTCAGGTGAGAAATACTGAAGGTCATTTCTAAGGACATAAGGACTTGATTTAATTTTCTTCAAATTCAGCTGGAACTTGCATATAAGCAAATCAGCCCGGGCTTGTTCTGAATGATGATATTGACCTTCTCTATCACCTCTTTCTGGAGTCCTGGGGTAGTGCTGTGGGTTAATGTGCTGAACTACAAGGTTGGTTTGAACTCTAAAGTCAGCAATTCAAGCTCACCAGCTGCTCCTTAGAAACCCTATAAGGACCCAACTTGACGGCAGTTAACAAAAAGTCATCCCTTCTACAAATGTAGTAGATTTGATTCTTGTATATTTCATTAGGTGAGGTCTACATGTTAGTAGTTTTTCATGTTGTTGATAAAACAAGGAATAATTAATTGGTGTTGCATGAATTGGTGTTGCCTCCAGTGTGATTTCTATCTCCTAGCATACATGTTTGATCTCACCAGTACTTGTCAATGCATCTTGATTGTATGCTTGATCAATTTCAGATGGCAGAGATTGATATAAGTCAACTTTCTTCATCTTTGGCTTTAGTGGTTGGTATGTAAACTTGTGTAATACTTGTATTAACTGATCTTTCTTATATTGTTGTTAAGTGCTATCTAGTCAGTACTGACTTACAGCGATCCTATGCACAACAGAATGAAATAATGACTGTTCCTTCGCCAGCCTCACAACAGTTGCTAGTTTGAGCTCATTGCTGCTGCCACTGTGCCAACCCACCTCATTGAAGATCTTCCTCCTTTTCTCTGACCCTCTACTTTATCAAATATGATATACTTCTCCAGGGACCGGTTCTTCTCAATAATATGTCCAAAGTATGAGAGACAAAGGCTGGCCATCTTGACGTCCAAAGAGCATTCTGACTGTACTTCTTACAACACAGATCTGTTTGTTCTTTTGACAGTCCATGGTACTTTTAATATTCTTCTCCAACACCATAACTCAAATGCATCAATTCTTCTACAGTCTTTCTCATTCACTGTCCAACTTTCACATGCATATGACATTGTTGAATATATCATGGTTTGAATCAGACACACCTTAGTCCTCAAACTGACGTGTTTGCTATTCAACATGTTAAAGAGGTCTTGTGCAGCAGATTTTCCCAATGCTTAAGTCCTTTGATTTCTTGACTGCTGCTTCCTAGAGTGTTGATGGTTGATCCTAAAAAAATGAAGTCTTTGACAACTTCAGTAATTTCTTCATTGATATGGATGTTGTCTATGGTCCAGTGGTGAGGATTTTTGTTTTATTTACGTTAGATGCAACTCATACCGAAGGCTGTGGTCTTTGATCTACATCAGTTAGTACTTTAAGTCTTCTTGGCTTTCAGCAAGCCAGGTTGTATCACAAGCATATTGCAAGTTGTTAATGAATCTTCCTTCAATCCTGATGCCACATTTTTTTCTTCATATAATTCAGCTTCTCAGATTATTAGTTTAGCATACAGATTGAATTAGTATGCTGAAAGAATACAGCTCTGGCACACACTTTTCCTAATTATGAATCATTTGGTCTTCCCTTATTCTGTTCAAACAACTGCTTCTTGATCTATGGGAAGGCTCCTCATGAGCACTATTAAGTGTTCCAGAATACTTATTCTCTGCAATGATGTCCATAGCTTGTCATGATTCACACAATCAATAGGACTTGAGCAGTCAATAAAGCACAGGTATTCATCTTTCTAGTATTCTCTGCTTTCAACCAAGATCCATCTGAAGTCAGCAATGATATCCCTCTTTCCACATCCACAATCTTCTTTATGGTCATATGGATATTATGCTATTATTGACAGTGATGTATTTCAAGCTAGTTCTTGAAATATTTTTTCTGATGATGAATGTGGTACCATTGCTCTTCAATTTTCATTCTTGGTGTAGTAGATCAAATGATTGTCCAATTCAAAATGGTTAATATGAGTCCATTTCATCTCACAAATGCCTAGGATATCAATCCTTATATATTCTATTTCATTTTAGAGGACCTCCAACTTTCCTAGATTCATACTTTGTACCTTCTACATACAGAATATGAATGGATGGTGTAAACTATTTCTTCTCTTTTTGAGTCATACCACATCAGTAAATGAAGGTCTTGAAAGCTTTACTCCATCAATATAATTAAGATCCCCTTTACTCAGAAGTAGCAATTTTTCCCCAGTCATAATGTAAGTGGTTTCCAACATGATAGGCCCATCTTCTAGCACTGTACACAATGCACCACTGCTATTCATAAGGCTTTCACTGGCCCATTTTTAGAAGTAGATTGCCAATTTTCTTATTCTTGACACTTTGCTGAAACCTGTCCATCATGGATAAGCCTTCTAATGCTGAAAATATTGGTGGCATAGCTTCAAGCATCATAGCAACATGCAAGTCACCACAGTTTGACAAACTGACAAGGAACAATAAAATATGTATATGAGGCTGGTCCACTACTAGAGTGTGAAATCTATTATTTATTCTTGGTCAGAATTTGTGAGTTGGAACTCACTCGACAGCACTTAATAACAACAACAACTAGTGAACCTAGTATTCACACCTTTATCAGCAGATTTGTATTTGGTGACTCCAGAAAAGTACTAAAATTGTCAAAATCTGTTTCCTTGTATGTGAAATGGAGATAAATTATTCGGTTGTTCTGCTATTGAAATGACATTAATATTCCTAAATCAGAATAAAACACTTAGAAAATGTTATTTTTTTCATAATCATATTATAGTGATCATGTTTGCTGTTAGGTGCTATTGACTTGTTTCTGACTTACAGCGACTCTGAATACAACAGAAAGAAATACTGCCTGATCACACACCATTCTCATGATTGTTGTTACATTTGAGATCATCATAGTCATTGTTACAATTGTAATATGAGCAAATTAGTAAGCATCTGTATTACTGCAGGTGCTAAATTAATTGTTGTTGTTGTCATGAACCTTTGTCACTATTAGTAAAAGTGAATAAATGAATCAATATCAATGGAAGGTAAGACCTATATTCCATGTTCTCAGATATTCTTATAAGTTACATGAAATAATTAATTAATGTATAGAATATTTACTGTAACATGAGGTGGTTTCTAGATGTGTTTTAAGATGCCTGAAACATAGTTGGCAAAAAAGTTTTATAAAAACTTTGTTGCCTAAGTAAATTATGAATTACTAATTGCATATCTTTATATTTTGAGAGGCAACAGTATCAATAATATTGACAGTAAAGTCAATTTCCTCTTGTGATAATATATGGTTTCAAAACAGAGTCCTATGAGATACCAATCATTCTTTTAATTATTCATAGCTGCTAACACTAATGTTTGCATTTTAGAAATGGTTTCATGTCACCTGATCTTAAAATTATACATCATATCAAGTTTACTTTGGTGTCATGTAGTTTTAATTACTCTGGTAGCGTAGTGGTTACGAATCTGGCTGCGAACCTTAAGGTTAGCGGTTCGAAACTACCAGCCGCTCCGCGGGAGAAAGAAGAGGATTTCTACTCCCGTAAAGATTTACACCCTCGGAAACCCTGTACAGGGTCGCTATAGGTCAGACCCAACTCGATGGCACTTAACAACAACAACAGTTTTAATTAGAATAAAAATAAAAATATATATAGAATTAACTTCCAAAATGAAGGTTTAGCGCTACCATTGTTAAAAATAATCTATTTAAGTAGCAGGCTATCTTCAATTATTTTTTATTAGACAGCATGCTAAATAATACTTTTTTTCAGAGTTCACATTAAAATTTAAATATATACATAAAGTTTTAATAATGCTTTAAGAAGAGTAGACATTTTAATTGTTTACCAATGTAACACACATGCATATACTTGTTTTTTTATTAAGTGCTGTTGATTTAACTATGACTCACAGTGACCCTGTATACAGTTTATTAAGAGTGGCTGGGGGATTTGAACCCTAAATCATGCAGTTCAAATAGACCTTGCAGTCCAGTGTATTATCCTGCAACACAACACCAGGACTCCATTATATATAATTATTGTTGTTAAGTGCCTTTGAGTCAGCTCTAACCCACAGCAACCCTCTATGGGGTTTCAGAGGAGTGGTTCATTAGTTTGAACCACCAGCCTTATGGTTCAAACTGACTTTGTAGTTCCGCACATTAACCCACAGTGCCACACCAGGATACCCATCTAATATGTATATATACATATCCATACAAATTCATTTATTTTTATACAAACCTGATCCAGTAAATATTTATATATTGTTCATTATGCATTAATTAATACAATAAATGACTTAAGAACAAGAAATTATTAGTAAACAATTTCCTATCTCTTGACATTAATTTAATATGTGGCTAAGTACCCATGTTACTGCTATTTCTCATACATTCCTGCCTAATGAAAAGTTCAGTTCTGTTTGCACATTCTTTTAATGTTTACAAAACAGTATTCTCTGTAACTTTTTAAATTATATAATATTAAAATAAAAATCGATTGTTTAAAATGTTAATGCAATAAAAATTTAATGCAAGCTTAAATTACTTTAAAATAGCAATGTTTTCCTTATTAAAAGCAGCCCTACAATTCTTTCTAGCATCCATTTTGGTAGCATTCACGTTGATCTCTGTCTTTAGAAATAGGAGATATGTTTTTGCTATGAATTGTTTAGGTGTCTGTTCTATTTTAAATCCAAGTGTAGGAATGCCTAACTTAACTGGGGGAAGGTAGGAGAAACCACCTTTATTTTAAGCAAGGAGGCTCATCTCAGTCTTTTTGTTGTTGTTGCTGAGGTTTTGATTAATAAATGGTATATTCAAGCATGTAACAAAACTCAATGTGAACATGTGCACTCATAAACGAGTACAAAAAAGAAGAGATTCTGAAAATATTCATCTATCTTTGAACAATTAATCTTCTAAGAAGTTATTAACACCAATCTCTTTAGCCAAACTCACCTGAAAATTAGATGTTAGTAACTCACGTTCATTATCTAACATTTCAGTTTTTCATTTCCAGACTAAAAAACAGGCAGCAACACAAAAGCAATTAAACTGTAGCCTTGTTTAACAATTCCCTCTGTTAATTACCTTTGTTAGGAATCAGTCTTTCAAACTGACATGCACAATATATAATTAATCTTAAAGGAACAGAAATTTATACAAATCTAGCTAGGGTTTCTTTCACTCAAAAAGAGCAATCATATGTGTGAACATTAGCCTCAAAACTCATTTTTCTTGGGTCCTACTTAGGAAGGAGTCAGGGACATGGTCTTATTTTAATTAAATATTTCACCATGTATAGTAGGTTTTACACATATCACTCTATCAGATAAAATTACTTCAAAAATTAATATATTAAAAGTAAAGTATAAGTATTAGAAAGTTATATCACATATACATTTGAATATATATGCATTTTATATTCATAAATTTTATCTTATCCATTGAAATACACATTGCTACTGTCATTTAAATAAAGAGACATAACTTTTTTTAGATATAAACATTTGGATCAGTTCTATATGCTTCTTTATGCTATGGGTTGGAGTCCTGGTGTAGTGCTGTGAGTTAATGTGCCAGACTGCAGAGCACTTTGAACTGCAAGGTCAGTGGTTCGAGCTTATCAACTGCTCCTTGGAAACCCTATACAGGATTTCTAAGGGTCAGAATTGACTTGACAGCACTTGACAACAACAATGCTGTGTGTTAATGAACTAGACTGCAAGGCCAGTTTGAACCACAAGGTCCACAGTTCAAGCTCACCAGCCACTCCTCGGAAACCCTATACAAGGTTTCTATGAATCAGAACCAACTCAACAGTGCTTACCTACAACAACAAATATGTCAGAGAAATTTGTCAACAAAGTGAAGAGACAACCTACCAAATGAATTAAAGAAATTTGGAAACTATGCAACAGACAATTTATATATTCAAAATATATAAATTATTCCTAACAACTCAACAAGGAAAACATAAACAATCCAGTTAGAAAATGGACAATGGATCTAAATGGACATTTCACCAAAGTGTATATTTGAATGACCAACAGATATATGTAAATATGTCAAATGTTATTTGCCATCAGAGAGATGCAAATCAAAACCACTATGATATACTCCTTCACTCCCACTAGAATTGCTAAGAATAAACGGGGGGTGGGGGGGGTGGGGGAAGGGATAGAAAATGACAAATATTGGCACAAATGTGAAAATAACTGGGATGCTTATTCATTTCTGGTGGGATAGCAGAATGGTGTAGCTGTTTTGGAAAACAGTGTGGTGATTTCTCAGAAAGCTAAAAACGGAACTACTTTATGTCCCAGAAAATCCACTCTTAGGAGACTCGAGGGAAGTGATACAAAGAGACATGCACGTACACCAATATTCATTGCTGCGCTATTGACAATAACCCAAAGATGGAGAAGACTAAATCAGTGGATGAATGTATAAACAAAATGTGGTACATTCATACAATGAAATACTATCTAACCAGAAAAAGAAATGAAGTACTGACATATGCTACAACATATATAAACCTTGAAAGCTTTATTTTAAAACATTATGTGAAATCATTCACAAAAAGACAAAAGCTGCATTAACTCATATATTTAAAATTAAAAGTGTAGTCAAATATAGAGAGATAACAGTTAATTGTTGGTTATAAGGAGTGGAAGAATGGAAGTAATGAGTTTTTGTTTGTGGCAATGTAACACTAGGCATAGATTAAGGGTAAAAGTTACACAAACTATTAATGTAATCAATACTACTAAGATGTGAATCTGAAATATTTTGAAATGCTGTGTAATACATATGTGAAAAACAGAGAAAGAGCAGCCTCTAAAGATGTTCAAGTAGAAGCAAATGTTACATGGGATTTGTTTTATTGGTTTGAAATTTGAGTAAATTGGTCTAATACTGTCTGAGTACTTCTGTTCTACCTCCTATTTTATTGTATAGTGCCAGGCATCTTAAAATCTTGCAAGTAGCTGCCCAAGCTACAGGAGTTGTTCTCATTCAACTGGAATGGCAGAACTAGAAGAAGAGTCATGAACTGGAGGAGGGAATGCCGCCATCATCAACATCTGCTTTTTATGCCATGAAACCAGAAGAACCGAATGCTGTCCCGCTATCATTACGAATGGTGTCCTGCTATCATTACTGGACATTTTAATCTAAGATTCTACACAAGAATCATGATCTAAAAAGAAAAATTTAGTACAACTTAAAATTTACAATAAAATCTATACCTTCTGGAGTCTTTGAAGCTGGATAAATAGCCAAAATATTGCCCTGAGATAATCTACAAACTTTAAGCTTCAAACAATAATTTCTCCTGGAAGTCAGCTTTGAACCAAGTAGCACTTTAGCCTAATTTTTAAAGCAAATCTACCTTGAGTATTATACTTCCTGAAAGATTTGTCTATAAAGAATCAAAATGACAACAGTATCTCAGAAGGTTAGGCATTGACATTACATTAATGGTGATAGAATCTTTTGGAGAAGGATAGTGAAATTAGTTATACAACTTGAAGAATGTAAACAATGCCACTGAATTGCACATGTAGAACTTGATAATATGGTATATATTTGCACAAATAAATAAAATAAAAAGTTTATATGCTAACCATCAGGCTTCTAAATTCAGGGCCATCAGTTCAAAACTACCAGCTGTTCCATGGGACAAAGATGAGGCTTTCTGCTCCCGTCAAGATTTACAGCCATGCAAATTCTGTACAGGGTCGCTATGAGTCAGAATTGACTCCACGGGACATAACCAACCACCACCAGGTATATTAGTTAATGAACTGTGGGTGCAGTACCAATTTAAAAATTTCTCTAGCACAACAGAAATTCACTTTTCTAGTCTTCTAATGTGAATGCTGCTGAAGGCTAGGCTTCTCGTCTTCCACTAGTGTTTCAGAAATTGTTGTTGTGTTTTGTTGAATCAGATCTAACTCAAAGTGACCCTGTATAGAGTTTCTGAAAGTGGTGGATGAGTTTGAACTGCCACTTTGTGGTTAGCAGTCCAGGGCTTACCTTACAGCCCATATCAGGGCTCTTCAGGAATCACTTGTTATTGCCTTCAAGTGGGTTCCAACTCATAGAGAACCTTTATAGGGTTTCCTAGATTGGCTGGTGGATTTGAATTTCTGATCTTGCAGTTAACAGTACAGTGTTTATCCAACAGCGCCACACCAGTATCCATAAGTCCTTTCAATCACATACCTTGTTCACATGTTGTTGTTGTTAAATGCTATCAAGTTGGTTTCAACTCATAGTGAACCTGTATAACATTTCTGAGAAGTGGCTGGTGGGTTTGAACAGCTGACCCTCAGGTTTGCAGTCCAATGCTTATCCTACAGTATCACACCAGGAATCCAAAAGTATGTTATTAAGTGTTGTGGCATTGGTTTCGATTCATTGAGACCCTGTTTAGGTTTTCCAAGAAGTGGTTCATGGGTTTGAATCACCAACCTGGAAATTAACAGGTTAGTGCTTATCCTATAGGTTCACACCAGGAGGTCCAAAAGTATGTTGTTGTTGTTGTTGTTAAGTACCATGGAGTCGGTTCTGACTCATAGTGACCCTGCCCAGGGTTTCCGAGGCTGTAAATCTTTATGGGAGCAGAAAGCCTCATCTTTCTCCCACAGAACTGCTGGTAGTTTTGAACTGTCAACCTTGAAGTTAGCAGCCCAATTCATAACCACGAAGATCCTTGAAAGTATGATTGATAAAGTTACTATAAATATTGATCAAACATATTTAGAGAGAAATTTGGCAAAAATACAGAATTAATTTTAGTAAATATATTTAATGAATAAAATAAATAATATACTAAACACAAAAAATGATTTTGGAAAAAATATGTACAAGGTAACATAAGTAAGACAAGTGTAACAAAATATAGACAAAATTTTCAGATATTTGAGTAAAATGAATGTCTGGGGATGGGGTCAATTAGTAGAACAGGAGTGGAAAATATTCTAAGTATGCTGAGGATTCCCAAAATGAATGGAAGGGACCATTCTGATTTGGTAGACATTAAGGTTGCAACACAAAGTGGCTGGAAATTATGAAAGTGGGAGGGCCCTTTAGAGTTTTACTGAATGGAGGCAAAAATACTGGGCCTTT
>NW_006408527.1:37273467-37278520 GCF_000296735.1 Chrysochloris asiatica | reverse complement strand
AACAACAACAACATTGTGTTTCTGTAAATCTTTACTTGGGCAGAAAGACTCATCTTTCTCCAAAAGAGCGGTTGGTGAGTTTGAACTGCCAACTAAGCAGTTAGCAGTTCAGTACTTATCTTACGGCACCACCAGCACTATCATTTCATGCATGCTAACAAGGTCAGTGGTTCGAATTCACCAGCTGCTGCTTGGAAACCCTATATAGGGTCACTATGAGTCAGAACTGACTCAATGACACTTAACAACAACAATAACAGGAGTTAAATACTGCTTTCTAGATCTAAGTCCTGTCTCTTTGCTACTAGTCCCTACCCAGCTATTCTGTTTCTTCTCTGAAGTCACTCAATAAAAACTGCTGATTATAATTGCTACTTAATTACCTAGAGCGCTTGTATGATGCTATAAGATGAGCACTTGAATACTAATTGTGAGGTTAGCAGTTCAAACCCACCAGACACTCCTCATAAAGCCTATACAGGGTCACTATGAAAATTGACTTAGTGGCACTTAATAACAGCAGCAACAATAGATAAAAACCCTGATATAGCTGCGAGATCTAGAATTCCTAGAAATGCATGACTCAGGGTTGAGTTGGTATGCTGTTCAAAATTCCTCTAACACTTTATAGCCAGAACACTTGTATTTAATTTGCAACTAGCTGATAATATCTGGGAAAGTTGCTTTTCAGTCTCAGTGTTTACAATTATAACATTTTTGTGAATGCCATGTGGTTATGTATGTGAGTATCTGTGTTAATGTATGTGAGTATGTGTGGTAATGTATGTGAGTATGTGTGGTAATGTATGTATGTGTGGTAATGTATGTGAGTATGTGTGGTAATGTATGTATGTATGTGTGGTAATGTATGTGACTATGTGGAAAGTCAACAAATGTCAATCTCTTTCCTCCTCCATCTTCCTCCTTCTGTGGAACAGATTCCCTAGTACACTGATAAAATGCTTTGGTAGATAGCCATAAGAGCATAATTTCTTATTTCTAAAGAAGAAATGGATCAGGGGGACAAATCAAAGAGGAATGAGTTGAAGGACAAGGACATCTGGTGCATAAATAATTTGGTTAACAGCTCTTTAATTTCTGGATTTTAAATATCTTGAGTTTAAAACAAAGACAGCAGTAAAAGGAGATATATTCACAAGCAAAAAACTCTGTATCTTGTGACTTTGAGTCAGAGAACACACCCACCCCTACTTTCCATCAGTTAAGAGCTCTGGTAGTATAGTGGTTACCAGTAGAGTTCTAACCTCAAATTAGAAACTATAAGCCATTCCACAGGAGAAAGATTAGACTTTCTGCTGCCATAAAGACTCACAGTCTCAGAAATTTACAGGATCGTTATGAGTCAGAACCAACTGCACGGCACACAACCATCATCACTCTCCATTAGCAGTGTTTTTATGATACCCTTTTAGCCCAAATATAGAAAATATCTTTGTTTTTGAAAGTTAATATTGGTCTAATATCAGAAAGAAGGAAAACAAAAGGCTTGGTTGTCTGAATTCCAGATTCAGACAACCATGGGAAAGCTAGAAGAAAATGAAGATTTTACAATTATTAAGGCAGTATTTCTCACCACTTTCTCCCAATCATCTATTATGTGTAGAACCATTCACTTACTTTAGGCATTGAAACTAAGGTATCATTTCAAATATCTTTTCCCAAGTAAATATCCACCTCAAAAGGTAATAGCTCAAAACAAAGTCTATTTCTTTTCATGATTCTATGGTTTGGTTATGTGGTTTTCTATTTGTTTCATGAGCTCATTCATGGGCTGCACTCATATAAAGGTTCTCAAGCTGGAAGGTTGCAATGGCCTAACTTGCATGTCTTGAAGTTGCTGCTGTCTGTCAGGGTACACTGATTCTCTTTGCGTGTTTCTCCCCTCCTCTGGTAGATTGCAACAGGTTTCTTACCTGATCGTCGCAGCAAAAGTAGAATTTACAAGAGCTCTTAGGATCTAAGCTCCAAATCAATACCGTGTTCTTTGTGTTCTGATGATCAACAGTTTATAGGCCAGCCCAGAGTCAGGTATAGACTCAACCTCTGTGGAAAGAGGAGCAAAGTCTCAATACAAAACAATATTAAAAGAATTAGTACATTCTTTGGAATAGTTTATCACACCAATAAAACATAAGCAGTGGATAAGAATTAGTAACGTGCAGAGCTGGTAGGCAGTTTTTGAGTTCGATTAACAAAAAGTGAGACAAATATTACATTGTGGAGTGTATGTATCTTATGATTGCTTGTTTTTCTTTTCATAACGTTTTGATATACGGGTTATAGATTGAGTTCAGTAATTTTATTTTTCCTGGCATTTTGCATACTATTTTTAAATTTTATTATTGTGGTTTCTTGTGAAAGTTGATGGAGCAAATTACTCTTCCATTAATCAGTTTATTCACATTCTGTTTCATAACACAAGTTGTAATTCCCTCAGTGTAATCGTACTGTGCCTGCTTCATCCCTAGGTTCCCTGTTTCCATTTGTCCTTCTTTCCTGCTCCTTTCTGCCTTCTGAACTTTGATTTGTTGCAAATGGTGCCTTTTGGTTGTGTACGCTTGATTATTCTGAGGACCACATACCTCACAAGTGATATTGTTGTTTGTTTAGCTGCATGGTGGGCTCAGTTCCAGGTTTGAATGGTGTCTAAAGGCTACAGTCTTGGGGGTTATATCAATCTCTATTAAACCTGTAAGTCTAGTTTTCGCTTGTGATTTAAAAACATTTTCTTCTACATTTTTTCTGCCATTCTGTCTAGGATTTTCTACAATTCAGATAAGAGTGGTTAATAGCATTACTGTACTTGTCTCAATAGTCCAGCAAGTCCACTGAAGTACTTGTTTATTCCTTAACAACAGTTCAAGAATACGCTTTCTAAACACTATAATAATAAATGCAGAGAGAGAAAAAGCAATGTAAAAACCCTGCTTTATTTTCACAATGCATACGTTTTTGTTTGTTTTTTCAAAAGTCTGAGTTTATTGGCTATTTTTACTGAAGTGCAGTATCAGGATGGGCAGAAATGATTATTTTCTACCTTGGATATCTCCATAGAAAGTTTATGTCCCATTTATCAACAATGTCACACATAAGCTAAGTAGGTATTGAATTCATCAGTACCACAGACCTTCTACTCTCCAAATACTTGTCTCACTAGTTCCCTAAAATCTAAAATTCCTGAGAGAAAAGCTCAATCTTTAGTTCCATAGTTAGTATTACATTTCAATTCTTTTTTTTTAAATTTATTTGTTGTAAGGTTGATTTGTCCAATGCTTAATCAATGCCAGGGCCAAACCCTCTATAAAGATGGTGTTGTAGGGTGCTATTGACTTGATTTTGACTCATGCCACATGACAGAACAGAACTGCCGCACAGGGTTTGTTTTGTTTTTTCCTTTGAGAATATCATAGTTTTTGTTTGTTTGTTTTTCAAGCTTTTATTGTTAATTAAGTGATAGTTTACATGGGAGAACATCCATTTTATACTCATCGTTTCATTGCAATGATTTCAGTCCTCTCCATGCATCATCATTCAACAGTATTTGTTTCTATTCCCTCCATTTTTTGTTTGTTTGTTTGGGGGATGTACACAAAAACACTCAGGGATATATAATAATTAAAACAACCAAAGGGCACATTCTGCAAGCCTGCCTCCTGGCCGCCAGCACTCAGACCCTCTCTTTCCATAAGTCTAGAGTCCTCAGCTGCTTTCTTTTTCCTTGCTCTCATCTCTGCCTCCATCTCTGGTATCACTGCTTCTCTGTGTAGGACCCACATTCTGCTTGTGCTCTTCTCCCTTGATGGTCCTCTGCTCCTGGACTGTAAGATTAATTGCTACACCCTTTTTTGTTACAGAACTTCTACCTTTACAGTTGTGACTTCGGCAATTAATCATGATAACAATTACTCACTATTGGACGATAAGAATCTTATCACCATCTCTTTTCACCAGACCCATCTAGACAAGATGAAAACTATTCAGAGGAGATTCTACTTTGCCCCACACACCCTGAAGCTAAGCTCCTTCTTGAAAACTTGTAATTTAGGCACATTGTGCCTTTATTGCTTTTTGTTTATTTTTTACTTTCCTAACTATTGGTAGTCTGAGGCTCTAAACTTTTAAATTATAGCATTTCTAAAGATTATGAGTTGCAGATCAAAGCACAACTAGATCTGAATTTCATTCTTATCACTGAGAGCTACAGAGTTACTATTTAAATTATTTTTAACTAAATTTGTTTTTAATTGGTAACAAGGCAATGAATATTAAGAGCTAAGCATTGAAGATAATAATATATAGTTAATGTTCATAAAGGACCACACAGACTGATCAGATTAACAGACAATTACATTGATAAATATATTTTACTATCATGTGGTAGCAAATATATATCTAATATAATAGGGCCACAAAGTGGTAAGAAGTCACATACATGTGGAAATACTTATGTAGTATAAAAGGATAGGTGGTTCCTGAACTAAATATTGTATAATACATATGTGCTCCCTTAGTGGCAGTAGGGAGACAGGCTGGAAAGAAGCTTAGCAAAGGCCCAGCGATATTTACTAACATCTCACATTAAGGAATTAACCTATTTAGCACCAGTTGAAGTTTTGGAGTAGGGAAACATGGAAACAGAGTTCCTAGAGAAGAGAGTGGGGTTATATCATCAAGGACTTTTTAAATATCACGAAAATGTGTTTTAAATGTACTCCCTAAGTGTAAGGACACTGTTGGAAATACGTAGCAAGGGTGTAGAATTATCAGATGTCAGTTTTGCACAGATTATTCTGGGGTAATATAGTGAATGGATTGTAAGACTCATAAGTTAGAGGTGGGAGCCAATAGCATGACTAATTTAGTGGAACTTTCAGAGATACTTAGAGGCTGAAATAAAGGAGTGAGAGAAAATGATGGAAAAGTAATTACTCATTGATTTCATTTCTTTAGAGTTTAACAGAAAGAAGGTATGCTGTATCATTGGATTATATCACAAGATAAATATGTAAGATATATATATATATATATATAT
>NW_006408527.1:37253867-37272050 GCF_000296735.1 Chrysochloris asiatica | reverse complement strand
AGGCATCAATTCTTCTACGATCTTCCTTATTCACTGTCCAGCTTTCGCATCCATATGAGGTTATTGAAAATATCATGGCCTGGGTCAGGCGCACCCTAGTCCTCAAGCTGACATCTCTGCTCTTCAACACTTTAAAAAGTTCCTGGTGCAGCAGATTTGCCCAATGCAATACGTCATCTGATCTCTTGACTGCTGCTTCCACGAGTGTTGATATATATGTATATACACATACATATTTAGGATATACATAGTATATCCTAAAATAGCTTTAGTTTATTTTTATGTGCATTTCCCCCTACTTTCTACAGTTTAAAAATCAGCAAAGTATGATTAATTATCTGACTGTGATATAATTTAAAAATCATAACTTTTCAGATTCAAATATTAAGTATTAACATGTGATGTTAAATTACTCACTCAGAAATGAACAGCTCTTTCTAGTCAATTTTTTTCCTGAAAATATCCAGAGACTGTCTTACAATTTTAACCATAAGTAACAATGAAACATCCAATATTTTGTCATAAAAATTACACCCAAAGATCAGCTTCTTTTACATGGCCTGTGTTTTAAAGCTCCATTGAATTAAAGCATCAAATGACAGCAAGGTAAATCCCTACACAGCTCCCATCCTACAGTGACATTGTCGTTGGTACTGTTAAATGTGTTGAGTCAGTTCCTTCTCATGGCAACCTGTATAACGTTTCCAAGGAGCAGCCTGGTTGGTTTGAATCACAGGGATACTTGCTGATAAATAAAATTGTCTTATTCTTCTGGAGACATGAAGAACAAAGCAGCGTATATTACTGGAAAGTGACAAAGCTCTCTGTTTCATTTTAACTGCCTAAGCATAAATAAGGGAGTGCGATGACTCTATAGGAAAAGCACTGAACCGGGAACCACAAGGTTGGAGGTTTGAGCCCATCAATGGCTCAGAGTGAGAAAGATTATACTCACAAAAGTTTTTAAATCTTGGAAATGCTGTACAGTATAGCTATGAGTGGAAACAAGACTCCACAGCACTTAACCACAACAAAAAACTTAAGTGAATTATCTTAAGTAAAAGCACGGCATTATGAAACTAAATAATGCACATATTTTCCACATTGTCGTTTCTGAAGTTTTTCTCTTTTTTACCCCCATAAAACAGTACAAAAACTCAATATGGCTAAAGCTCTAGCTTGTGTCTGAATGACTTTGTAGGGTAGAAAAACATACTTTAGTCATCTATCCTTTCAATAAATTCTAGTTAAATAAGCACTATATGTTGTTGTTGTTAAGTACCGGAGAGTCGGTTCCGACTCATAGTGACCCTACACGGGGTTTCCAAGGCTGTAAATCTTTACGGGAGCAGAAAGCCTCATCTGTCTCCCCTAGAACTGCTAGTAGTTTCGAAATGCCGAACTTGAGGTTAGCAGCCTGATTCGTAACCACTACGCTAACTCCTTAATAAGCACTATGAACTTACATGGAATTGTACACACACGAATAGGAATATCTACAAATATTTTTCAAAATTTTATTCTACATAAAATTAAGAGACATGAACAATTTATTCAAAGTTTGTATCATTCAATTGCTGGATGATCAGAACTCGGCTAGAAGAAGAAAGAAGAGGGAAAAAAAAGAGTAACCTGCTACAATTTGATGAACTTTACCTATACTTATGGATGCTCAAACAAAGGACCAAATCTTTACAGTAAGGATCACTCCCACCTCCTTAGTACATAAGGTTGACAGGAATGGGCAATTTAGACACTGACTGCCCAAAATGGGGGTATTACAAAGGCAAGAAGTGACTAGTTTACAAGCTTTCAAGAGGGAGCTTAGTTCTACACTGTGTGGGAGAAGGTGGAATCTCCACTGAAAGGTTTCTAGGGATTAATGAAAGGAGATGGGGATGAGACTCTTGTGGTACAATAGTGAATAATTGCTGTCAGGACTTACTGTGAGGGTTAGAAATGTAAAGTTAGGTGTTTTGTAACAAAAGGAGAGTGACTGATTTTGCAGTCCAGGAGCAGAGGTCCCTAGGACCATCAAGTGAGAAGAGTGGAGCACGGGACCCTACCCAGAGAGGCAGTGACACCAGAAGTGGAGGCAGAGATGATGACACGGACAGATGGAGCTGCTGGGGACTCTAGACTCAGGGAGGGAGAGGGGCTGTGTGCTGACGGTGGGGGGTCAGACCTATGGGGTGTAACATTTGGTTGTTTGATGATGCATGGAGGGGATTGTAATCATTGCAATGAAATGAAATATGATACGATGGATGTAAAACTGATGTTCTCCCATGTTGTTAACCCACATAATTCACAATAAAACTTATTTTAAAAAAATAAATAAAGATTATATGGTCATTGTCAATTTAGGTATAAAGTAGAAAAAAAATGTATATTGATGTCAGAAAAAGTGAAGTATAGTTAAATAAGTTTTATATACTAAGAAATGTTTTTTTGTTTTGTTTTGTTTTGTTTTGACCTGAACTCAAAATGTACCACAGGTTCTTAGAAATTTAATTAAAAAAATTATTATGAATTGAGTGAAAGTTTACAGAGCAAATCATCAGTCTTATATTTAACAAATCACACACTTGATTACACCTCAGTGATTGCAATACACATCATGTATCTCATTTCCTCCCTGCTTTTCCTGTTTCCATTCGTCCTTTTTTCCCAATCCTTCTAAATTTTGTTTTTAGATAAGTGAGAAATAATTCTTTACCCCATCTTCAGGAATGAGGGAGATCCAGGAAATTGCTGGCTAGTGTAACAATAGACGCTCATGGAGAAAGGGGAAGGAACTTGTTAGGCTGACTAGAAACTTTAAATAAGAATGCAACCATCAAGGCAGGTGACTCTAGGAAAGATTGTTTACCCCACAGTACTTAGTCAGTGAGGAACTGGAACAGGGATTTTCTAGGACTAGGAAATGTTATTATTTGTGAACTGGCTGTGTGGCACATCTGCCAGTGTCTTCTGGGTTTGGCACCTGATTTTGCAAAATTAAATTCAAAAGCCTCACTCTCACTAAAATGAGTACAGATTAGATTTCTTGAACATTTTTTAGTAAGCACTCATGATAACTCATCAGTGACCTCCTACAAGACAAGATGGTTTTCCCTAGCTCTGCCTCTGGAGACCCATCAGTATAAGGTCCTAGTCAGGGGTTTATACTGACACACTACTGACCAAGAAGCAATGTCTGGGGTATCAGCACCATTTCTCACAGGTAAATACTGCCCTTTTGATCTCAAATGGTTGACCATCCTATAGTGTGCATGCTTCATTAGTGGTTTTGCCCCTTCCTCCTTCCCCTATACCATTGTATATCAATGCATTTCTTGGCTGAAAACTGAACCCAGGGGTTGAGTTCAGTTAAAGATCAAGGGTCATAGTCTCAGGATTCAACCACTCTTAATTTGAGCACTACGCTCAATCTTTTGGTCTTTGTATGATTTTGAGTTTTGTTCCACATTTTCTCTACTCTATCCAGGACCTTCTGCATCACTTATGGTATCAGTTTGTACTATGTTGTCTTGTATTGATATGATGTTGGAAGCTATGCCACCAGTAATTAAAATACCAGCAGGATCACTTGTGGAGGATTGGTATCAGTGGAGCTTCCAGAAGAAGACAGAGTATAAGGAAGAAGATGTGGATCACTTCTGAAAACCTATGAACAGCAGCAGAACATTTTCTGACATAGTGCTCAAAGATGTTCGCCTCAGATTAGAAGGCACTCAAAATATGACTGGGGAAGAATTGACTCCTCAAAATAGAGTTGACTTTAATGATGCAGATGGAGTAAAGATTTCTGAAGTTCATTTGCTGATGGGGCACAAATCAAAATGAGAAGACACAGATGCAAATATCCATTAATAATCAGAAACTGGAATGTATCACATATGAATGTATGAATATGCTTTTTATAAAAAAATGAAATATAATGCAAAATCCTAGACATCAGTGAGGTAAAATGGACTGGTAACAGTTATTTTGAATCCAACTATCATATGGCTTACTATGCCAAGAAAGACAAACTGAAGAGGAATGGTATTGCATTCTTCATAAAAAAGAGCATTATAAAGTCTATCTTGAAGGACAATGCTGTGCATGATAGAATACTATCCATATGCCTACAAGGAAGGTCAGCTAATACCAATATATGTTAAATTTATATACCCACCAATAAAGTCAGTGATGGTGAAATTAAATAATTCTACTAACTTCTTCATTATGAATTTGATCAAACATGAAATCAAGATGCATTGATAATAACTTGTGATTGGAATGTGAAGATCGGAAACAAAGAAGCTTAGTAGTTGAAAAATATGACCTTGATGATAGCAATGATACTGGAGATCACATGATCGAATTTTGCAAGGCAAATTATGTGTTCATTGCAAATACATTTTTTTTTTCCCCAATGACTATATACACCTCACCATATGGAATACACAGAAATCAAACTGACCTTATATGTAGGGAACAGACAATGGAGAAATACAATATCATCAGCCAAAACAAGGCCTTGTGCTGAATGTGAAACAGACCATCAATTGTACATATGAAAGTTCCAGCTGAAGTTGAAGAAAATAAAAAACAAGTCCATGAGGACCAAAATGTGACCTTGAGTACATCCTACCTGAATTTAGAAACCATCACAAGAACAAATATGATGCATTAAACAATAATGAACAAAGAGTAGAATAGTTGTGGGATGACATCAAGAACATCTTAAATGAAGGAAGAAGAAGTCATATAAAAGACAGGAAATAAAGAAAAGACCAAAATGGATGTTAGAAGATACTCTGAGACATGCTTTTGAAAGAAATGATGGGTTAAAAGAGCTGAACACAAAGTTTCATACGGCAGCTTGAGAAGACAAAGTATTATAATGAGATGTGCAAACGACCTGGAGTCAGAAAATCAAAAATGAAGAACATGCTCAGCATTTCTCAAGCTGAATGAACAGAAGAATAATTTAAGATTCAGGTTGCAATATTGAAGGATTCAATAGGCAAAATATTGAATGACACAGGAAAGATCAAAAGAAGGTGTTTTGTGAGTTACTGTACAAAAAGAAGTACCATGTAATCAAAAACCAATGGTATTTAAGGAAGAAGTCCAAGTTTCACTGAGGGCACTGGGTGAAAAACAAGACTCCAGGATTTGACAGAATACAAATTGAAATGTTTCAACACACTGATGCAGTGCTGGAGGCCCTAATTCATCTATGCAAAAAAAAAAAAAAAGTTGTAACCTGACCAAGCAGTTGGAAGAGATACATACTTGTGTCCTTTCAAAAGAAAGGTGATCAAATAGAATGCAAAAATCAACAAGCAATATTATTAACATAGCATACAAGTAAAGTTTTGTTAAAGATCATTAAAAAGTGATTGCAGCAGTACTTTGACAGGAAGCTTCCAGAAATTCAAGTCAGATTCAGAGGGGACGTGAAACTATCATTGCTGACATTAGATAGATGTTGGCTGAAAGCAGAAAATGTTATTGTTTTTTGTTAAGTGCCATTATGTCAGTTCCAACTCATAGTAACCCTGTATAGGGTTTCCAAGGAGTGGATGGTGAGTTTGAACCACCAACCTTGTAGTTCAAAATAACTTTATGGTCTAGCGCTTTGCTAGAGAGATATTTACTTGAATTTTATTTCAAAAGTATTTGACTCTGTGGATCATAACAAATTATGGATAACATTGCAAAGAATGGGAATTCCAGAACACTAAATTGTGTCATGAGAAACATGTACATAGACCAACCATCTATGTTCATGTTCCTCATATGTACACGTTCTTCATATACATATAGCTAGTCCCTTGAACAGAACATACTGAATGGTTTAAAATCACTAAAGATAAGCACCAAAGTTGTATACTTTCACCATGCGTGTTCAATCTGTATGCTGAGCAAATAATCTGAGAAGTTAGATTATACAAAGAAGAATGTGGCATCAGGACTGGAGGAAAACTTATTTACAACCTGAGTTATGCAGATGACATGACATTGTTTGCAGGAAGCAAAGAGGTTTTGAAGTACTTACTGATGAAGTTCAAAGGCTACAGCCTTTTGTAGGGATTTCACCTCAATTTCACAAAAATCCTCATAATTGGACTAACAAATAATGTCATAATAAATGCACACAAGGTCGAAATTGTCAAAGATTTAATTTTGCTCAGATCTAAAACTGATGTTTATGCAAATAGCAGTCAAAAATCAAATGACATATTGCATTGAATAAATCTACTGCAAAAGATGTCTTTAAAGATTTAAAGAGCAAACATGTCATTATGACTAAGGAGTGCCTGATTCAAGCCATGGTGTTTTTATTTGCCTCATATGCATTCAAAACTGGACACTAAATAAGGAAGATCATAATAGAATTGATGTATTTGAATTACGATGTTGGCAAAAAATACTGAAAGTACCATGAGCTGCCAGAAGAACAACAACAAAAATACATATTGGGAGAAGTGCTGTCAGGATGCTGTTTAGAAATGAGGGTGGTGAAGCTTTGTCCTTCATAATGTGGAGCTGTCTTAGGAAGGACCAGTCCATAGAGAAGAATATCATGATTGGAAAAGTGGATGGTCAGCAAAAAAGAGAAAGATTCCCAGTGAGATGGATTTACACAGAGTTAGCAACAATGGACTCAAACAAAACAACAATGTGAGGACATAGTAGGATTGGGAAGTCATTTGTTCTGTTGGGAATAGAGTTTCTGTGAGTTGTAACCAACAAGATGTCACTTAACAACATCAACATCCAGGACCTTCTAATGTGATCCCTGCCATAGTGGTTAATAGCGGTAGCCAGGTTCAACCTAGTTCCATCTGGTCTTAGGGTATGTACACATGGTTCAATAGTCCATTAGACTGTTTCCATGTGTCTTTAATGTACACAAATCTTTTTTCATGCAGAACAGGAAGAAATTGACAGGTGCATATGAAATGTATGCTCATGAGCTTTTAAGATACCACATATTAACAAAACAAGATGTAGAGCAATTTGTGGATTGCCCTAACATTTTTTCTTTGTATCTATACTTACTCTCTTGGTACATTCAACCCAGAATCCAAACTTTAAATACCATCTATAAACTGACAGGGAGCATGGTGGTTCCATACAGTAAGCACTGAATGGCAAACCCACAGAAGGTTTGAGTCTACCAGCTACTCAACAGGGGAAAGATGAGCCTTTCTGCTTTTGCAAAGATGTAAAGCTTCAGAAACCCCTATACATGGTCGCTATGAGTTAGAAATGACTCAACTATACTTAACAACAACCACAATACACTAACATTTGCACATTTTATATCTTCCTCCTAACAATTTCCCTGAGCTCCAGATGATTATATCCATTTTTTTAGGTGCAATCACCCATTAGATGTTTAGATAGAAACCTCAAAGATAACATGTGAAAATTTATTTTTATTACCATGACTCCACTACCCACTCCACCACCCACAACAACAACAAAACACAATATGATTTGTCTGTGGTGGTGGTGTGCCATGGACTTGGTTCTGTATAGAGTTTCCAAGGCTATAAATTTTTACAAGAGCAGAATACCTCATCTTTCTCACATGGAATGGCTAATAGTTTCGAACTGCTGATCTTGCAATTAGCGGCCTAGTCCATAACCACCATACTACCAGAGATCCTATGCTTTGTTCTTTATTTTAAGTATTGGCCCCACTATTAACATACTTGCTCAGGTTTAGAACTTTGGGGTTTTTGTTTAGTTTTTCTGTTTTAATAAAAAAAAAATTTTAAGTGTTCTCATTTTCCAGGTCCCATATGCAGTCCAACATATGTAGTCCAATATGAAAACTTACTGTTGTTGTTGTTAGGTGCCATCGAGTCAGTGCCAACTCAAAGCGACCCTATGCACAACAGAACAAAACGCTGCCCAGTCCTGTGCCAACCTCACAATTGTTACCACACTTGAGCACAGTGATACTGCCAATTTGCCAATTCATCTCGTTGGGGTCTTCCTCTTTTTCTCTGACCCTCCACTTTACCAAACATGATATCGTTCTCTAAAGACTGGTCCCTCATGACAATATATCTGAAGTGTGAGAGACGAAATTTGGCCATCCTGGCCTCCAAGGAGCACTCTGGCTGCACTTCTTCCAACACAGACAATACCTCATTTGATTTCTTGACTGTTGCTTCCATGAGTGTTGATAGTTGATCCCAACAGAATGAAGTCCTTGACAACTTCAATCTTTTCTCCATTGATAAGAATGTTATTTATTGGTCCAGTGGTGAGGACTTTTGTTTTCTTTACAATGAGGTGCAGCCCATACTGAAGGCTTATTGACTAATTTCAAAATAGCTCAAATGCATCATCAGTTTCTTAAAAAACTCTACTGCTGTCCTCTACTCACGTCATCAGCTTCTGGGTCTTCATTGCTTCAAAAGCCTTCTTGATTTTTAGGTGCTTTTTTTCTTTTTCATCTGCAATCTTGATCCACATTTCAGCTATATTTTTGTTGTTTAGTGGTGTTGAGTCAGTTCTGACATATAGCAACCCTATATGGTTTCCAAGGAGTGCCTGGTGAACTTGAACTGCAGACCTTCCTGTTCAAACAAATTTTGCTGTCTAGAGCATTAACACGCATTGCCACATGAGGACTCCTATTTCAGCTATAGAGGTGCTTTATAAAAGTTACTGAAATTCTGTAGTAACTTGATTAATATATTCAATATATTCTTAAAATGATTCCCATTGTCATTACTAGGATCAAAACTTCTCTTCTCATCCAGTGCCTGTCTTTCTGATGCTATTTTTCACCTTTTCTCCTTTCTCTGCCCTTTGAACAGTACTAGTTTTTTTTTTTTTTTTTTTTGGTCTTTCTTAACACTTCATTTTCTTGGTCAGGGCCTTTCTTTTTCCCTGCCACTCTTTGTGCTTGTAATATTCTTACAATTTTATTTACATGACTTGCTTCTGTTATCCTCATGTATCTTCCAAATATCATTACATTAGAGATAATGTGCTTAACATAAAAGAGTATCTGGTATCATTATTTATATACTTACCTGGATTTTTGTTTTTTATAATATTTATATATTTTGTATTATGGTTGATTATTTGCATGTCTATTATGTGTCTTTGTCACATACAACTAATATTTAAATTCCAGGGACTTTGTTTTGTTCACTATGACATCATTTCATAGAAGAGTGCCTGCATGTTGTAAGTGCTCAATAAATCGCCAACAAGAAAATGACTAAAAGTCTCAGAAGGAATAATTCTAAAATATTTCTATAACTTTCAAAAATATACAAAACTTAAAAATGCAACAAATCTCTATGTTCTCATTAATTTGTTGTACTTAAATGCCATTGAGTTGGTTCTGACTTACAGCAACCTGTGACAGCAGAAGTCTCTCATCTTTCTCCTTGTGAGCAGCTGGTGGGATTGAATTGGCTACCTTTTGCTTCACAGTCCAATGTTTATCCTCTATAACTCCCAAACTCCTGTAATCATGATTTTTTTTTTAAGGTGCTGTCAAGTAAATTCCTACTAATAGCGATCCTGTATAGAGTTTCCAAGGAGTGGCTGGTGAGTTTGAACTACTCATCTTGAGGTTAGCAGTCCAGGCCTTATCCTACAATACGACACTGGGACCCCATCCTCACGAATAGGCATGAAGAATTACAACATTTTGAAAAAAATTAATTAATATAACAAATCTATTCTTTTAATTACAACTCATTTTTATAAAAAATGTTTGTAATGTTAGGAAGAACATGGTCTGTTGAACAGATAAACAAATGTAGGGTTACATTAAAGCCCACATCACATATAGCAAGTCTATTCAAAGCAACAGAGTCATTTAAAATGCAGTATGTGGGCATATTAATGCATTGTTACATACTTTGAAGTCAACAAAAAATGAAATAGCAGATTAAACACACAGTTCAAAATGTTTATCCCTACTTACTGCTGTAATAAATTTATTTATTTTAGTCTCCTTCGTGGCAGTGTTTTATTCTTCTCCTTTTCAATTTCTCATATCTCTGTGCCTTTTTGTTCAAAGGTCTCCTGGAGCTTGTGTCTTTGCAACTATTTCTGCCTAGCAGTTTGAACTTTTGTACACAGCCTTTTTAGTTTATCTTATCAGCTAAGCTTCTGCCCCACTGAAACCTTTTTGTAATTGGTCTAGAGACTCTATCAATATTCTGCATTTAGTCTGTGTCATCTCATATTTCATAGAATTCTCTCAACTTTCATGGAAATGTTTTAAGAATGAACTTATATTTATCTTGTATTGGTTTAACAATTATGTTGAATGAGTAACTACATACTTTAGGAAGATATGCCTAAATATGTCAGGAAGACTACTGGTATGGTGCTGTAGGATCAGTACTGGACTTTGAAGCTGCTCCTCAGAAGCCTTGTACTCATAGGGTCACCATGAGTCCAAACTGAGTTAACAGCACTTAACGACAACAGCATGCTCACTGAGGAGCCTACTGATGCAAAGCCAGTGTACTGCAATTTTCTGGATGGAGTTACAGACAAGGGATTGGTCCTCCCAGGTCAGCTTTGCTCTTTTACATATTTGCATTTCTTGTCCAAGTACCTCCTTCACAGTTCTCCTAATTAGGATTATGAATGAGGAATTTTCTCCCACTCCAACTCAGCACTTTTCCACTTTGGGTCCTCCCTGCTTCCTCTCTCCCCATCTCAGTCCTTCACACATGGGATCTTAAAAAGGCAGGAGGACACTTTTTTCCAGGGCTTCTCAGCAATAAGATAGTTTTCCCTTATATCTACATTGCATGCCAAGTACATAAATTACACCTCACCGAGTGCAATTTAAAGAGGAAAAAGAAAAACTGGTGAGTAAGCATTTTTTTTATTCCCCTCTGATTCTCCCTGCACGGTCACAGTAAGTGAATAAATTGTTTGCTACTTTCTGTGTTCCACCACTCATCTGTCACTTTGTTGTACTGTGGTACTTGTGAGTTGCTGAGATTCTGGAAGCTATGCCACCAGTATATTAAATACCAGCAGGGTAACCTATGGTGGAGAGATTTCAGATGAGTTTCCAGACTAAGACAGACTAGGAAGAAGGACTGACAAACTACTTCTGAATATTTAGTCACTAAAAACCTTATGAATAGCAAAGAAACACTGTCAGATATAGTGTCGGAAAATGAGCCCCTCAGGTTGGAAGGCACTCAAAATGCCACTGGGGAAGAGATGCCTCCTCAAAATAGAGTTGATCTTGATGACACGAATGGAGTAAAGCCCATGAGACCATCATTTGCTGATGGGACAAAACTCAAAATGAAGAAAAACAACTGTAAACATCCATTAATAATCATAATATGGAATGTACAAAGTATGAATCTAGAGAAATTATAAACTGTCAAAAAGGAAAGGAACACATAAACATCGATATCTTAGGCATTAGTGAGCTGAAAGGGACTGGTGTTGGCCATTTTGAATTTGACAACCACATGGTTTACTATGCCGGGAATGACAAATTAAAGAGGAATCATGTTACATTCATTGTCAAAAAGAACATTTTCAGATCATCATGAAGTACAGTGCTGTCTGTGATAAGGTAATATCCATGTGCCTACACGGAAAAGACCAGTGAATACCACTATTATTCAAATTTATTCACCAACCAAAAAGCCATTGAGGATGAAATAGCAGAATTCTACCAACTTCTTCAATCTAAAATTGATCAAACAGGCAATCAAGATTTATTGATCATTATTGGTGATTGGAATGCAAAGGTTGGGAACTAAGAGAAAGGATCAGTAGTTGGAAAATATGGCCTTCATGATAGAAATGATTCTGGACATCACATGATAGATTTCTGCAAAATCAATGATTTGTTCATTTCAAATACCATATTTAGGCAGCATAAGAGACTACTATACACATGGACCTCACCAGATGGAATATATAGAAATAAAATTGACTACATCTACATAAAGAGACGATGGAAAAGTTCCATATCATCAGTCAAAACAAGGCTAGGGGCAGATTGTGGAACAGACCATCAATTGCTTATATGCAAATTCAAACTGAAGCTGAAGAAAATTAAAACATATCCACGAGAGCCAAAATATGACCTTGAATATATCCCATCTAAATTTAGAGATCATCTGAGGAATAGATTTGATATATTAAACACTAAAGACCGAAGACAAGAAGAGTTGTAGGATGACATAAAGAACATCATACAGGAAGAAATCAAAAAGTCATTAAGAAGACAAGACAGAAGGAAAAGATCAAAATGGATGTCAGAAGAGACACTAACTTGCTCTCCAGCATAGATAAGCTAAAGCAAATGGAAAAAATGAGGAGGTACAAGAGCTGAACAGAAAATTTCAAAAGGTCAGATCGAGAAGATAAAGTCAAATATTACAAGAAAATTTGCAAAGATCTGGAGTCTGAAAACCAAAAAGGAAGAACATGCTCAACATTACTGAAGCTGGGGAAATGAAGAAAAAATTCAAACCTTGACTAATATTATTGAAGGATTCTCTGGGCAAATTATTGAATGATGCAGAAAGCATCAAGAGAAGATGGAAGGAATACACAGTCACTGTGCCAAAAGGAAATGGTTAATGTTCAACTGTTTCAAAAAGTATGAAGTCCATATGATCAAGAAGGAGGAAGGCCAAGGTACATTGAAGGAATTGGCAAAGAAAAAGGAATTGATGGAATGAAAATTGAAATATTTCAAGAAAGTGAGGCAGCACAGGAGGCACTCACTCACCTCTGCCAAGAAATTTGGAAGATGACTCTCTGGCTGACTGACTGGAAGAGATCCATATTTGTGCCCATTCCAAAGAGAGGTGACCCAATGGAATGCGGAAATCATTGGACAATCTTTTTGATATCCCATGCAAGTAAAGTTTTACTTAAGGTAATACAGAAATGGCTGCAAGCACACATTGACAGAGAACTCCTAGAGGTTCAAGCCGGATTCAGAAGAGGTCGTGCATGGAACGATGGATACCATTGCTGATGTCTGATGGATCTTGGCTGAAAGCAGAGAATATCAGAAAGATGTTTACCTGTACTTTATGGACTAAGAAAAGGCTTTCAATTGTGTGGATCATGATAAGCTATGGAAAACATAGCAAAGTATGAGCATTCCGCAACACTTAATTGTGCTAATGAGGAATCTGTACATGGATCATGAAGCAGTTGTTTGTACAGAATATAGAAACACTGAATGGTTTAAAATGAAGTGACAGGGTTGCACTCTTTCACCATACCTATTCAATTTATATGCTGAGCAAATAACCAGAGAAGCTGGATTATATGAAGAAAAACGTGGCGTCAGGATTGGAGGAAGACTTGTTAACAACCTGCGATATGAAGAAGATACAACCTTGCTTACTGAAAGTGAAGACGACTTAAAATATGTACTAATGAAGATCAAAGAGCACAGTCTTCAGTATGAATTTCATCTCAATGTAAAGAAAACAAAAATCCTCACCACTGGACCAATAAACAACATACTTTTCAATGGAGAAAAGATTGAAGTTGTCAAGGACTTCATTCTTCTCAACACTCATGGACTCAACAGTCAAGAAATCAAATGATGTATTGCATTAGGCAAATCTGCTGCACAAGACCTTTTTAAAGTGTCAAAGAGCAAAGACATCAGCGTGAGGATTAAGGTGTGCCTGACCCACGCCATGGTATTTTCAATAGCCTCATATGCATACGAAAGCTGGACAGTGAATAAAGAAGATGTAGAAGAATTGATGCTTTTGAGTTATGGTGTTGGAGGAGAATATTTAAAGCACCATGGGCTGCCAAAAGAACAAACAAGTCTGTACTGAAAGAAGTGCAGCCAGTGTGCTCCTTGGAGGCCAGGATGTCCAAACTTCAGACATATTGTCAGGAAGGACCAGTTACTGGAGAATGATATCATGGTTGGTAAGGTGGATGGTCAGAGAAAAAAAGAAAGACCCCCAGCGAGATGGATTGGCAAAGTGGCAACATCAATGGGCTCAAGTGTGGCAACAATTGTGAGGTTGACCCAGGTTCGGGCAGTATTTCTTTCTGTTGTGCATAGCATCACTATGAGTTGGTACCGACTCGATGGCCCCTAACAACAACAATAACAGCTTTCTGTGTTAAGGAGCTCTGGTAGCGTGGTTACATGTCGTGGAGTCAGTTCTGACTCATAACGACCCTGTACAGGATTTCCAAAGCTGTAAATCTTTATGGAAGCAGAAAGCTTCATCTTTCTTCCACGGAACAGCTGGCAGTTTCAAAGAGCTGGCAGTTTCGAACTGCTGACCTTGAGGCTTGCAGCCCGATTCGTAACCACTATGCTACCAGAGCTCCTTTCTGGCAGCATAGTGGTTAAGAATTGCGCTGCTAATCTCAAGGTCAGCTGTTCAAAACTACAAGTGGTCCCATAGGAGAAATAAGAGGCTTTCTGCTCCCATAATGATATACAGCCTCAGAAACCCGGAAACTCATATATAGGGTTTCTATGAGATGGAACCAACTGGATGACAGTTAGCCACAACAACAACATTTTCTGTTTGGTTCATTTTCCTAGCTGACCTCTTCAAAATCTAGCAGTTCAGGAACACCTACCTAACTATGCTTTCTATGTAATGATAAAATTCAGAGGTATTCCATAATTATCATTTCCTTTCCCTAATAAAAATTTCTGGAACTCCTAGTTTGTGGCAGCAATTGTTCTAGACAATGGAGATACAATAAAGAACCAGACATATGAGGTTCTCTTTTTATTCAATATAACATCCTAGTGAACTACTATCAGTTTATCTTGCATTCTATTGAAATAGTTGGTTGTTGTTGTTGTTGTTGTTATTAAATACTATCGAATGGGTTCCAAATCACAGTGATCCTATATAAGGCTTCTAAGGAGCAGTTGGTGGGTTTGAACCAATTACCTTGTGGTTAGCAGCCCAGTAGTTTGTCTGAAAGTAAATAATTATCCTCCAATCCTATAATCGTATCTAACAGAGTGACCATGTATGTCTTTGGATTTTTTTTTGTTTGAATATACAAATGAACGACAGGATATGATAAAATTATTTTTCTTCTTCATCTACTAAATAGCTTCTATTCATTGCAGGCATTGAAGTATTATAAGAAAATCCATACCAGACTATTTCCTTTAATCTTAAAACAAATCTTAGAATCAGGACCTTAGAGTTGAGAAAGAAAAAAACTAAGCTCAATAGAGCTTTTAACCATTAGAATAAGCAAGGAGAAGAAATAAAAGACTTGAAAGAAAAAAAATACACGTTTTTTCAGATGACATGATTGTACTCATAGAGAATTCAAGAAATCTATAAAACAGCCTCTGAAACTATAATTTAAAAAGTCATCAATGTTAAAGTATACAAATGCTAATCATATTTCTATAAGAAATAAAAATTCTAAATAAAAATTTTAAATACAAAAATATAAAATAACTATAGATAGATTTCCCCATAAATGCTCAAGATAAAACTAAGAAAATATCCAAATCAAATAAATGAATAGAAATACCATGCTCGTGAAATAGAACATTAGATATTGTTAAGGTGGCCATATATTTTTTGCTAAAGGTACCAAGACAATTCAGTGGGAGAGTTTCAATAATTATTGTTGAAACACCCTCAGGACCATATGGAATACAACAATAGAACACTTAATTCTTATACCAAATCATATTTAGGTATTAGCTTGAAGTGATTTGTAGCCTTAAAGCTAAAACTGTGAAATATAGGACAGTGGCTCTCAACAGGGGCCAACTTTACACCTAAGTAACATTTGACAGTGTTGGGAGACAGTATGCATTTTCAAATACAAGGGGGGTACTACATTCAGTGAGGACAGCTCAAGGATCATACTAAACAACCAATAATGCACAGAGCACACTGAAACCCCAGCAAATAATTATCCTTGCCCCAAATGATAGTAATAGTGAAGCTGAGAATCTCTAGTCAGAAAAAAAAATAATAATTAGAGAAAAATGTCATTTTATGCATATGCATTGAATTTTTAGATATGAACAAAGAACACAAAACATTATAGAGATAAAAAGCTGATAAATTTGAGTTAATGAAAACTGTAAAGTTCTCTATGAAGACACTCCTAAGAAGAAGAAAATACAAACTACAGAATGAAGAAAAACATGCACTATACATATCTGTTAAAGGACTTGTGACCTTAATAATAAATTACTTTACATATAAACTGGCAAAATACTTGAAGAGATATTCCACATAATATAAACAGTCAATAAGGCAATAATAAAATGTGTTCAATATTATTAGTCAAAAAGGGAAAATAAATTAAAATCACAGTGTGATATTAGTAGACATTTATCATGGGATGTATGAAAGAGAAAAAGGCTGGAAGGAAGGAAAGAAGGAAGGGACAAAGGAAGAAAGGGAGGGGAGCAGACAGGGAGGGAGAAGGACAGACCATAGTTAGTGCTAGTGAAGATGTGTAGCAAGAAGTTCCATACTTTGCTGAAGGGAACCTAAACTAGTAAAACCTTTTTTAAAAAAATTTTAATGAACCAGTTGAGCAGGTTCTCATACTAAAACAAAACAAAACCTCTTATTTCCTAGGGGGAGGGAGGAACAAGGAGCTCAAGACAAAGATGTGTATATGAATATTAATAACAGCTTTGTTAATAATAGATCGAAGCTACAAATGACTGTACCATCTATAACTAAGAGAAAGGATGAATAAATTCTGGTTCTCATTCATACAAATAAACTACTCAGCAATAAAGCAAAAAAACCTGGTAATCCATATATGAACAAGAATAGTTCTCAAAAACTTCATTGAGACCAAACATGCTAGTCTCAAAAAAACAACAACATATATATATATATATACACACATGAGTTGGTTTACATGAAAGGGTCAAAATAATATATTATGACCAAAAGCAGATCAAAATTTACCAGGTTTTGAGTGAGGTTTTGTTGAATGAAGGGAATATTTTGGGATGATGAAAATGAGTTCATATTCAGACCAAATGATCTCATTTATGATTATTCTTCATTGTTATATTTAGATGGATATGTTGTATTAGGTACAAATTATTCCTCAATAACATTCATTTAAAAACTCCTTGGAACTATAACTCAATCTTAGTTTTCCATTGTAAATCACATGTAAATATAGCTATGAATTTAATTAGGCAATTCATGTGATTTAAAATGTTAACTGTTATTTATAGTATTCTATTTCCTGTGAAAATCTCATGCACACTTATAGGCTCAATTTTCACCAACATGAGGTATTATTCTCAAATATTTGCTATAAAGTCATGACTCTACTCTAACCATAATTATGGTGACTTCAGTTCTGCTAAGGAGTTCTATATTAGTTTCTTAGAGTAGCAGTTAAGTAAGTACTACAAATTAGGTGCTTTATAAGAAGAGAAGTGTATTGCTTGCAGTTCTGGAAGTTAATAATCTGAATAAAACTGTGTTCCTTCTGAAAGTTCTAGGGGCAGATCTTTCTTGTCTTTAAAAGGTTCACATAGTCTCAGGGATTCTTTAAATTCCAACATATCCCTAACATCAAATGATGATTTTTCTATCAGTCTTTTTCCAGTCTCTTTTGTATAGGATGACACTCAGTAGGTATTAGAATACAATCTATTCCAGTATGGACTCATATTAATTTATAGCATCTTTAAAGGTTACATTTCCAATAAGGTCATGTTCACAGGTACCAAGAGTTGAAATTTGAACATGAATTATGGGTGGAGGAAACATACAAAATTCAATTCTTAAAAATCACTATAATCAGTGAATTTTGGATTGGAAATTAAATCCAAATGCTAGTTTGTCTAGCTAGCATTGTGTTTCCTGTTTCCATCTTCTTTCTTATGTCTATTAGCATGTCTGCTTTTCCACCCCTTGATTTTGAGATATCTTAAGCAACTTTGGGTCACTTGTAAGGAAACACTTTTAATTGCAGCACGTATGATGAATGTTAGTAACCAATTCTCCCATCCACACCCATAAAAAAAACATACAACAATATAAGGAAACATTTAGAGTGGTTGTCTCATGGTCTGAGTGGATAAAAATCAGAAAAATGAGAATGGAGGTCAACTTTGTATGTATTGAGTGATGCTCACAATGAAAGAAAACAAGCTTTCAGACTTTTACTTAGTTT